>NC_139222.1:90121590-90631590 GCF_055691185.1 Crinia signifera | reverse complement strand
ACCACACAAGGAATGATCATCTACTGTAAATACATATAGTATGACACAGGGATAATCTAACATGTTATATTATAAAGTAGTAAGGTAAAGGTAGTGAATCATTAGGTTTATTTAACTCACGTTAGCACCAACAAGACCAAATTCACAAACTGTAGAAGTCCGATAAACAAGGTTAGGCATTTTTTATCCATTTTTGGCAGACAATAAGGGAGGGTCCCCTCCGCTGTCCAGCGCTAACTGCCTTACTGTCCTAACTGACCAGGGGCCTGAGAGGGCAGCCAGTGATCTGTGATGTCACAATCCATGGATGCAGCCTTGCACTGATACAGTAAATGTGGCCATACACACATGCAGATTTATCTTCAGATCTGGCTGGTTGGAGCAAAACATGGTTATGGATGAGAGCAAATGACAGTTGACCATTTGCTTGGAAATGCTGGGAAACTAACAAACTGTCAATCATCCATAACCATGTTTTTGTTCCAACCAGCCAGATCTGAAGATAAATCTTACTAGTGTATGGGCACCTTAAGCCACAGCACACACCTAGCAGTCACAGCTTTAGTATTAAAAAAAAACAACCTCCTACTAAACTCTAAATCAATGTGATATGTATCAGCTTCACCAGTGAATGTCAGGTGGGCATTTGGTTTCTGACGGAAGTTGTTGTGTCCTGACAACTACTGAGCATGAAGCTGTGTTTGACACATAAGGCTATAAATGGTGTTTCATATACAGTAGCTCAAATTTGGTGCTTGTCAGCCATCATAGGATCAATGGCAGATACTGTATGGGCCTCTTTCCCCCTGTTTTGGCAAAGAATAAGAGCATCTTTCAGGGGCGTAACTAGAACCTTGTGGGCCCCATAGCAAAAATCGTGAAAGGCCCCCTCCCCTTCCCCTCTTGTTGTAGGGTTACCACCTCATCCCTTTAATTCCGGACACATATTAACTACACAGGTTCTGTGGCTGGCTGACTTCAAGACTCCGTTTCAGTATGTATGAACAGGTTGGAGGGGGGGGGGGGGGTTACAACCTGCGGTGTCACTCTGCACTATGGGTATACCTATCAGGGTGATTTTAAGTGTTATCACTATTCTAAAATAACAAGGCGATCACTACTAATAGCAATGTAAAAAACAATGATATTTATTTAAAAGAATACACGGGTAAGTCCTTTTCTGTTAAAGAAACAGTGGGTTGTAAACATACCCTCCAACATATGAAGTTTGGAAATCGGTACACATTCGGAAAGGGGGCGTGACCAATGGCAAAGGGGGCGTGTCCACTGGTAAAGGGGGCCACACACCCCTTTCCGAATGTGTACTGTGCTATATATATATATCACATCACTCCCCTTGCAAATATACAAATTAACGTGCTCCCTCACCTCCAAACATGTATACTTCGTTTTCAGTGTATAACGAAGTTCATCTGCCTTTGGCTTCTCTCTCCAGTGCGGGAGGGTCCGCGGGCTGCGTGACGTCATGATGCGATGCACGCTGCCGGGACCCGCCGCAATGCATCACTGGGAACGGAGAGAGCCCTAACCTGCCGGAGAGGGGCCAGATTGAGTAGAATTAATTATTATTTCCTTCCACATCGTGCCGATCTTTTAGGAAAGTAGTAGCCCTTTAAACCCAAACCTTTAAAAAACCTAAACCTTTAAAAAACGGTACAATCGGTACATTCTGATTTAGCCGGTACAGACCGTTAAAAAACGGTACTGTACCGGCTAAATCGGTACAGTTGGAGGGTATGTGTAAATAATGGTTAAAAAACATGCAATAAGATTTAAATAAAATTCACTCATAAACACTGGTACATAAAATACGTTCAGAAAATTACATGAAATGAATGAATCGTTTAGTATATGGTAGGCTCTAGTACCGGTATACACATACAAAAGGTGGGTACGGGTATGACAATTACACATTACGCTGCACACTCTGATGACAGACACATTACGCCGCACACTGTGATGACAATTACATATAATGCCGCACACCATGATGACAATTACACATTATGTCCCACACAATGATGCCCATTAGACCCCACACTGTGACGGCAATTACACAATACTCCCCACACTGTAATGCCTATTACACATTATGCCCCATGCGCCGCTGCCGTACAACTGATGTCGTTTACAAATATGCCCACACAGTGGCAGATATGCCCCCACAGTGCCACACATATGCCCCAACAGTGCCACACATATGCCCCAACAGTGCCACACATATGCCCCCACAGTGCCAAACATATGCCCCCACAGTGCCAAACATATGCCCCCACAGTGCCACATATATGCCCCCACAGTGCCACAGATATGCCCCACAGTGCCACATATATGTCCCCACAGTGCCACATATATGGCCCCACAGTGCCACATATATGCCCCCACAGTGCCAAACATATGCCCCCACAGTGCCACAGATATGCCCCCACAGTGCCAGAAGCAGCACAACTCACTGTGGCCCTGGATGCTGGTGCTGGGGAGGGGCGCGCATCGCGCGTCTCTCCTTCCCCTTCACTGTGTACCTGAAGCTGTCAGCCATTCATACCTTGCGGGCTGGCTCCTGATTGGCTGCTGGCCCGCAAGCTCCTCTGATTGGCTGACAGCCCAGTGAGCGAGGGGAAGGAGAGACGCGCGATGCGCTCCCCTCCCTTCCCCAGGGAAATAAACTGGCGGCGCCGGCGGGGGAGAAAGGGAGGCAGCGGCGCTGGGGGGAGCTGCCGGGCGGCTGTTAACAGAGGCGGACAAGCCGTGCGGTGCCCCGGGCTGCTGCACGGCTTGTCCGCCTCTAGAAACGGCCCTGCTGCACACAGTAGGTGTATGGGCACTTTAAGGGGTGCTATCCAATAATCCACAAGGGCTATCAGGGGCGGATTGGGATTGAAAATCAGCCCAGGAAAAGTATGGTAGCAGCCCTAATGGGGCGGGGTCTTTTTAGCAGGTGGGGTCTGTTGGCTGAAATTACACCTCATAAGGCCTGTTTTTGAATTGATCCCAATTGCAACCTTCCTTGCATCTTCGCTGAAGTCGCATCTGCACTTCTTTGTGCCTGTGACAGATTCCTCTACCCACCACTACATTACTGAGCCCTCTGTACCCACCACTACATTACTGACCCCTCCGTACCCACCACTACATCATTGACCCCTCTGTACCCACCACTACATCACTAACCCCTCTGTACCCGCCACTACATCACTAACCCCTCCGTACCCGCCACTACATCACTGACCCCTCCGTACCCACCACCAGTGGCAGATTCAGGAGGGGCACATGCTGAGGACCAGGACTTTCCAACGAGCCCAGCCCCATGTCTCTAGCCCCCTGGGAACCGGAGATATCGCCTGGCAAAGCTGTAACGTTTTTCTCCATAGGATAATATGGGACCCGTTAATTCCGACCCCCACCCAGTTCCGATAGCTGCCAGTTACCCCCTGGCATCACAGAAGATTTTGGTTGATCTCATTCAATTCCAAATCGCTGGGCCTTCAATATGATAGCAGGCTGGTCCATATTGGTCAATCGGTTCCAGAGATATTGCGTGTAAACTGTTTTTTTTTGTTTTGTTTATTTTTAATGTAATTTCATGGCTGTTCATGTTCTTTGAGGGCAGATTACTCTGGAACCAAATGTTCCAGTTTCACTGGACCAAAATCATTCAAAGCCCACTCAAAAGTTCTTCAATATGATACTTGTCTCATGTAAAAGGGTCAGTTGGTTCCAAAGATATAGCCGGTTAAATGAGATAACTGGTTAAAGGGGGGGGGGGGGGGTTCTCTCCCCCTTACACCAGAAAATGCAGGGACTAGGCTGGTGTAAAAGGGGACAACCCGGCAATGCATTTTCTGGTGTGAAAGGGGTATTATTTCAAATAGCCGGGACCTGCAGTGCTCTGAATACAGCCAGGCTCTGCTAATGTCAGTGGCTATCACTTTTGCCTGGCGGCGGCTGTCCCCCATTCACCGCGAGCATGTATTCCCCCTTGGCAATAAGCATTTAGATAAGCAGCACTTATGTAGCATAATTTTTAATAGGCATTATGGTGTTTGGCATAATACATAATGGACATAATGGCGTGTAACTTAACGTGTAATGGACATTATAGTGTAAATGTTTAATGCGTGCCTTTGGTGGACAATGTCCCTGTTTAAGCGTATTGTGAATTTTGGCTTAATCTTTGTGGCATTATGTAAATTCTGGCTCAATCCGTGTGGCATTATGTGAATTTTGGCTCAATACATGTGGCATTATGTGAATTTTGCCTCAATCCGTGTGGCATTATGTGAATTTTGGCTCAATCCATGTGGCATTATGGGAATTTTGTCTCAATCCGTATTGCATTTTATGAATTTGGCTCAATCCTTGAGGCATTATGTGAATATTGGCTCAATCTATTTGGCATTATGTGAATTTTGGCTCAATCCGTATGGCATTATGTGAATTTTGACACAATCCGTGTGGCATTATGTGAATTTTGACACAATCCGTGTGGCATTATGTGAATTTTGACACAATCAGTGTGGCATTATGTGAATTTTGACTCAATCCGCGTGGCATTATGTGAATTTTGCCTCAATTCATGTGGCATTATGTGAATTTGGACACAATCCATGTGTCATTATGTGAATTTTGGCACATTCCATTTGGCATCATTTGTAAGGGGCAAGTATAATGGGGTCTAGTATTTTGTTGCATAATGTGTAGAAGTTGTATATGGTGTTGTACACTACACTCAAGGACACGCCCCTGTTGAGTGGCCACACCCCCTTTTCCAGAGCACGCCTTCGGTGCGCGCACAACTACATCCTTCACTTTTGTCGCCATGGTGGGCCTGCGTACTTTAAATGCCAGGGCCTATTTTTAATCCCATTCCCACCCTCTCTCTGCCACTCTCTTAGCATGTACACTGGCACCACTAACCACGTCCCTCCCCCACCCAAACCCTCTTTTATCATGGTGCCCCCCCTGTCATTTTATCCTGGATCTGCCCCTGCAGGGCTTTAGGGTCTTTCTGAGGGCAGGTGGACATAGGTACATGTACACATGTCTAATGTAACTTATATATGTAATTTAAGGTGAAGGGTAAGGAATGAATGTTGTGTGCATGTGTGGGTTTTAGGCTTAAATTTAAATAAATGTACATGCATGAATGTTAGTTGTTGATGGAGTTAAACATCACACATATCATTAGGGTAGCGAGACATGTAAATAAATAGGAACATAATATTTATTAACATTATTTACAGCATGCATACAAACACCAAAATAAATGTAAAAATAAAACATTGGGGGACACATAGATAGTGAGTAAAGTGCCACATTACAACACAAGAAATATACATGTTATGAGGGTTCAATTGTAGAATAATTAAGGGAGACAAATGAGGTAATATAAAGCAATCAATCAATCAATCAAACTTGGCATAATTGTGTAATTATTAGAACGTAACTTCAAAGGGAATAATTGCTGGACCATACATGTGAAGCGTACGCCACCGTGATCGGACGTACGCTTCCTTCTATGATCGGAGAAACACGCTCAGTTTCTGACCGAAAAGGATGAGATCCATCCAAGCACGGTAGCGTACTCTCATATGCATGCCACTCCCCTTTGCTGGCTTTTCCCACCAACCGTGCGCGGCTGTTCTGTAGGCTGACTCACGCTCACCGAAAGAGTGAGCAATCCGTTCAGACGGTCTGTCCGCACACGTGGCCGCCCATCCAACCTGAATAAGGTCCATAATCAGATAATCAGGAGTCACAATACTTTGGTTAAGTTCTGCCTGACAGAAGGTCAATAAAGGGTTTCTATTATAAAGGACGACATATGCTCATCTGTGGTGATGCAGGGGTGGAGCTAACCCAACACTTTCTGGTTTTGAACCAGCAATGCAGGAATCTACTTTGAGATGCTTGGCTAGTGACAAATCTCGGGAAGGAATGCAATCCCATTTGAAAAATAATCAGTGATAACTGTAAAATGAACACCTCTGTACAACCCAAAATACCTACATCAATTCCTACGTTTGAGGTACAATCTCAGATAGGAAAATAAGCTGCTGGTTCAAATTGGTGACACTAAGGGCCTTATTTTGGTTCACTCTTAGAGGCAAAATCCTTCTTAGATGGGTAAAACCATGTGCACTGCAGGTGGGGCAGATATAACATGTGCAGATAGAATTAGATTTGGGTGGGGTTTTTCTTCAAAGTGAGATATATATTGCAGTGTAGAAATAAAGCAGCCAGTATTTTCCCTGCACAGAAACAAAATACTCACCCAAATCTAATTCTCTCTGCACATGTTACATTTGCCCCCCCTGCAGTGCACCTGGTTTTACCCATCTAAGAAGGATTTTGCCTCTAAGAGTGAACCAAAATAAGGCCCTAAGAGCAGGGCTTTTAAAAATAATCTGTACTTTTTAAGCCTCTCTGTTCTTGTTGAATCTATAACTGGGCTGCAAGGATGACAAATTTAGGTATAAAGTATCTGTCATATACTTTCATATGAGAATAAGGCTATAATCAAAAATGGCCAAATAATTTCAATTAGTTCCCTTTTTTTAAATACATTTTGATCTGCCAATACTACATTGTCACATCCAGGGTAAAAATATGTAGCAAAGACCTAAAACCATCCAGGAGCTCTTTCACTTCTGGGATCTCTCAGGGCTTGCATCTCTTTGCTGTGGATTTCGTAGGTGAATCATACTCTAACCTGAGGGGATGCTGTATTCTGTATTTTTACTATTTTGACAAAGCGGCAGCTAATGGACATTGCTGAATTTCTCAGTAGTTAATGAACTGTGCATGTTGCTTTTCTTTCAAAACTGTCTCTCCCTAGAACCAGGGCCAGAACATTGTTGTGTCTATGCGGTCACATTTCTGAAGTTCCATGTCTTGCTATTCTGAGCGTCTGCTATCTCTGCAACAATGAGTTATGGATAATCTTATCCACGTGCTTATAAAACTCTGCTACCAGGGAGCAATCCTAAATTCTTGACACTCTGTTACCATATGTTATCCTGATTTCTTGCACTCTGCCATGTAATCTTGAGTTCCTTTATTAACCGTGCAATTTACGAGTTCCTGACACTCTGCGACTTGTTTGTAATTGTGAATTGCAGATACATTGTTTCATTTGTGTAGTAGCGAGAGTTCCTGACATGTTGTTACTCATGCGATAACCTGAGTGAGTTCCAGTGTGACACCATAAATGGGATGCTTCCAAGTTGTATTGGGTACAGAGCCAATACCATCAAAGGAACACATACAGTATGAGTTTTTGCAAATGTGTATTCAAAACCAAGAGATGAGCACATTGGATCTAGGATGGGTCAAGAACTATGTGCGTCTTGCCAGTTACTAATCTTTTTCAGTACCTTTGGTTGCCTGCAAAAAGCTGTAGGTAGAAGATAGCAGGTATTTAAGCCAGAAGGATTCCAGAGCAATGCCCGGATGGGGATAGCGGCACAAGGTTTTTCCAACAAATTGCATATTCAAGGAACTGGAAGAATTCGCTATACGAGATCAGGTATTTCTCTTGAACTTCTGCAAAGGAGAAAGATCCTCTGAGAGGGCAATATCCTTAAGGAAGATTAGACCTTGGCAAAGCGTTGAGGGGGGAATTGAGTCTTCAAAATGTTGGGTTGTCCAAGATTGGCACCAAGTCTAGGGGGGGGGGTCAGAGATAAGAATATATTTCTGTGTTTGTTTTTCACAGATTTTGAGTGAAAAAAACTATTGATTTGATGGGACTCAGAGGTACTGTAGCATGGGTGGTGGGGGGGGGGGGGGGGGGGGGACAACAAGGCATTGGAGTGAGGTGGCTAGATTGGGTCCAGGTAGATCTATAATCATCCGGCTTGGAGAGGCATAATAGAATATAAAATGGTGGTAAATGTAATGGTCATTCTGAGGTTACACACAACACCATAATAAATCACAGGCTGTGGGATAGTCAGAGCCCAGCGTATTAAGTCACACCTGTGGCACGCCACGTGTGCTGGCACTAGTGTGATAAACATGGCTACATCTGTACATGATAATAGAAATACAAAGGTCTTGGGATGTGTCCAGGAGAGTTGACTCAAATTAGATATATAAATGTATGTGCTATTAGGCAAGATGTGTTAAAGGAAAACTGCAGAACACCAATTTTTGGATTACCCTACAGAAGCCTATGGGTTTCTTTCCGCATCCCACTCCCCAGCCACTCAGCACCTCACTGGCAGCCTCCTGGTGCACTCCTCCTGATCCAGTAACCTCCTTCTCCATGGCAACACAGCCCATCACCTGCCAGGTGCAAGGAGGAGAAGAAGGAGACCGGAAATCACTGCAGATAGCACCAGCAGTGGGCTGCTGGGGCTAGGAGGCATACGCCACTCACGGATACCCTCTTACCTGGAGCTAGCTTCACAAAGGGCAACTCTTTTGGAAGAGCTGTGCTTTGCAATACTAATCGCATATATTATTACATATGCGATTAGTTTCATTGCGATGTTTGGGAGAATATATTCTGCACTCTTAATATATCTTGTCCATTCTCATAACGCATAACAAGATGGCTTTAAGGAAATATAAGCAGTTGCAAAATAAGGAAGACAAAAAGATGTATCTTGTTAGGCAGAAGGAGATGATTGGGCCCTACACGACTCAGCAGAGAACACTGGCCCTGACAGATCGCTCATTGACGTGTGCCAAGTGATCATGCTGAGCAACTCAGAATGCTCAGCGGGTCGCTACGTGTGTAGGGCCCATACAATAGGTAATCAGATGTGCAAAAGCACAAGCCGATAACATGCAAATGCACGGGTGAAGTGATTAATTCAGAATGACCCCCATTGTCCATAGTGCAGCAACACTCTGGGAGTGTACGGGCTACTTGGAGATTATTTACCTCACCCTGGATTGAGGTTGTGTGTACGGAATTGCTGCTGCCGCTGGGCTTCACTGTGCTTTGCGGCTGTGATGGTAATTATACTCAGATTCTCTGAGGAGCTTTAAGTGCTGCTGGTGGTATTTCCGGCTCTTTTTTTTGTCCAGGACCCATCCACAGGGGTGCTAGATTAGTGCTTTGAATCCTAAAAGTAAAATCCTGACGCGTTTCACTCCCAATCGGAGATTTATCAGATCAATTTATTTTGAAGAACAGCTGAACATAAAAATATGATTGAGGTATAAAAATAAAGGTCTTACCCTGTAGATGTGCCTTTATTGGCATTAAATTGGAACACTGGAATAGGCGAGATGGGCGTTATTCTTCTCAAGATTTAATTTCAAATTATCCTTTAGCCCAGGGCAGTGGTTCGCAAACTTTTTTAAATCGCAGCACCCTAAAACTTCAGAGAGAAAACAATAATACATTAAGTAAAACATGCAGTGATGTCCAAAACACAGGTGTGTCCAGGCCGCACACCAGCTGCTGCGACCTGAAACACGGACAGTCTGCTCCTGGCTTTGCAGCCAGGAAGCCACCAGGCAGTGTTTAGCTGTGTACTGGGTAGGATCCCAGCAAGTATTGTCAGAATTTGCACATTGCACTATTAATGCAGGGTGTATGGGTGTGAATGTTTAGGATTATAGGCTGTGGGGGGATATGGTTAGGCTGTGTGTGTGTGTGTGTGTGTGTGTGTGTGTGTGGGTAGTATGGTTAGTGGTTTAGGGGCTGTGGTGGTCATAGTTTGGGTTATAGGCTGTGTGTGTATATGTGTGTGTTTGGGGGGGGGGGGGGTCCTGATGGCCCTGAAGGTTTGAGTCCCCCACAGTGGTCGACACTAACCTTTCGATGCTGTGCTTGAAGAGGTGTGCTTGCGGGGATGACCTTGGGTTCCTGGGATTCGTCTAATTGTGGCCTTGCTCTTCTTTGTTTGCGCCCGCAGCTTTCCTTTAATGGACGGGTGTCTGCTCCATCCCTGGCCTGTGTTAGCTGTAGAAGGAACAGGGACCAGCTGTACCCAGTGCCTTGCACACTCCTTTCACCCTGTAGCAGATCCCGGCCGACAGCCTGGACCCCGGTCCACACGGATACAGCAGCGATCACCAGTCACTTCCGCACTCCCTTTTGCCACATGCAAATGTAGGGTGTGCAGCAGCCATCCACAGGACAATGCTGTGTAATGGGGCACACTCCCACAACCGCATTACACCCCCGGCAGTTGACTTCCCTCTTATTCCGCCAGCCCCCTCCCATCGCTGACTACCGCACTTGCACCCCCCGGCTGACTCCGATCTCATCATCCCGCAGAAAACACCAGCCCCCTCCCGGCGATGACTCCTACTCCCGCACACCACCACACATACCCCAAAGTGCCACTCCGCTCTAACAGTCAGCCCCATCCCGGCACTTCACTGACTAGAGTACCTGCTCACTGTGAGCAACAAATGAATTACATGCGGCAGCCAGGCTGCCTCTACAGCGACACTGCCCGCGGCACCCCTGTCACAGCACTGTGGCTCACCGGGGAGCCACGGCCCAGGGGTTAATCATAGTAAAGCAGACACATTATCCAGAGATGGGAGATGGATAAAGAGTCCAGTGTGACAGAAAGACATACCTTCATTGACCCAATAGCTTTTGCAGTGATGGATACGAATCCTACACCTCCTCCTTGAAAATCTTTTGTTAAACCTGCTCTACGAAAAAAGTTACTTCAGTGGGCTCACAATTCAGGCCATTCCGGGATACAGAAGACTTGTGAATTCCTGTCCAGGTCCTATTGGTGGACTTCTTTAAAAAAAAAAATGATTTCAAAGAGTATATTGCTTCCTGTTTGTTGTCAAGCTCCAATGGGTCAGCTCATCCAACTGTCTACTCTTCACAGACCATGGACACATGTATCCATGGACTTTATTACTGATTTACCTGTGTCTGCTGATTGTAATACCATCTGGGTGGTTGTGGACCGATTTTCGAAGATGGCACATTTTATTCCTCTTTCTGGTCTTCCATCAGCACCTAAATTGGCCTCTTTGTTCATCAAGGAGATTTTTAGGCTACATGAAGTTCCGTTACAAATCATCTCTGATCGAGGTGTAGAGTTTGTGGCCAAGTTCTGGCGAAGTTTGTGTGCAGCACTTAAAGTTTAACTTAACTTTAGCACAGCATATCATCCTCAAACGGCCAGACTGAAAGAGTAAATCAAGACTTGGAATCCTTTCTTTGATTTTATATTTCATCATCTCAGTATAATTGGGTGGATTTTCTGCCTTGGGCCGAATTCTGCCACAACAATCAATATCACACCTCATCTTCATCTACGCCATTCCTCACCAACTATGGGTTCCATTCCAGAGTCCCAGAATTTCAACCACTGAGTTCTACACTACAGTGAATCTAACATCAGCAATTTTGTAAAACTTGGAAGGCTATCCGAAAATCATTATTAAAGGCTTCAAGCAACTATAAAAAAAATTGCTGATAGGAAACAATGGGCTGTACCAGCCCTGAAGGTAGGAGACCGGGTGTGGTCATCCACCCGAAATATAAGACTCAGAGTACCATCTATGAAGTTTGCTCCACGTTATATTGGTCCATTTCCAGTTGTACAAGTTATCAATCCAGTAGCCTATAACCTGAAGCTGCCATTATTGTTCCTGAAGATTCCAAACTCTTTCCACATTTCCTTGTTAAAACCGTTGGTGTTTTCATTCTTTGCTGCCGAAAGCTCCAAAGGTCCGTACTCAGAGAGAAGTTGAGTATGAAGTACTGTATCACAGATTTTAGATTCTTGTCACAAAAAACACAGTATTATGAACTGGCGCAAAAAGGGGTGGGCAGCCTGTGAATTCCTAGGAGACCATCAACCTCCTCAAACGATAAGGCACAGAATACAAAACATTAGGAAAACACTGGCGCTGTGTTTGACACTGAAATATGTAGGAGTTCTCTGACTTTCTACTTGGGTGTCGGTCAGCAATCAATCAAATGAAGGTGATTCTCAAAACTCGCAGGCGGACAGACACTTACTTATAAGTTCTGACCCGCGTGTACATATAGGTATCTTTTACCGGCTTCTACTGCATACAAATGTAAGGGGAACGCTGACACTTACTTAATGGTTCAGTCTCGCGTTCATGTAGCAGGTCCTTTAAATCCACCGACACGATGACTCTCAGTCAGGGGGAACAGGTTTATTCATACACGGTAAAAGCACCACACGGGGATATATACAGACGATAAACAGAAAAAGGCACTTGCAGACGAGGAACTCCAGGATTTGTCAGATGACCCAGCAGACAGACGCTGCAGACGTGATGCTGCGAACGGAGAAATCCTTGGAGATTAGCAGGTATCCTCGCTGCTGGTGCGCTGTCCTAGTGAAACGACAGGGGGGCGGCGATCAACGCGTTTCGGAACAGCTGTTCCTTTTTCAAGATCTCGAAAAGACTGACCCCTTTTCAGTTATGTCTGGAGTCAGACAAGGCTGCCCTCTTTCACCTCTTCTTTTTGTTTGTGTTATAGAGCTCTTCGCTGTATCCATCAGGCAAAATCAAGAGATCAGAGGGATCACCGCACCGGGTCCAGACCACCCAGAGGCCAAGTGTTCGCTGTACATGGATGACGTCACTGTGTTCTGTGCAGACCAGAGATCGGTGACGGCCCTCGTCCAGACCTGCGAAGACTTCGGTTGTGCTTCAGGAGCAAGGGTCAACCTTGGGAAGTCAGAGGCTATGCTCTTCGGAAAGTGGCACCTGTCGTCCTCCACTCCATTTCCATTCACGGTAAAGCCAGACCTCATCAAGATCCTTGGTGTCTGGTTCGGAGGAGATGGAGCGGCCCTGAAGTGCTGGGATGAAAGACTTGCGACAATGCGTCAAAAACTTGGATTGTGGAGTCTCAGAGACCTTACCATCGAAGGGAAAACACTTGTGCTGCGGAATGAGATTCTTCCTGTTCTTCAGTACACCGCCCAGGCCTGGCCACCTCTGGCGGCGATCTGCAAGGCCATCACACGGGCTGTTTTCCACTTCATCTGGGGCTCCAAAATGGACAGAGTCAAGCGGATTGTTATGTACAAAGATCCCCTCAAAGGTGGCAAAGGCATTCCAGACATTCCAACTATGCTGAGAGCCTTCTTTGCATGTAACTGTATCCGCAGAACTTTGATTGACAATTGTGCCGGCTCTGCGGGGAACTCCATGTCCCGCTTCTTCCTCCTACCAATGTGGAGGACCCATAAATGGGACAAGTGGGACAGCTCCATCCCTTACAACTGGACTACTCCATGGTTCTACCTGGATGTGTCCAAGTTTGTGAGGGAGCACCAACTGGAGGGATTGAAACCCGACTTGTGGAAACCTAAAACTGTCCACAAGCTCATCAGAGCCAAAGACGTAATGGAACCGATTTCAGGGCTCCCTTCAGCAACTGCCAAGTTTGTCTGGGAGTATGTGGCCTCCAAAAGGCTCACAAATAGACACAAAGACATGTCATGGATGGCCATTCAGGGGGGCTTGCCTCACCGGTCATTCATGCACTCCCGAAACTTGTGTAGGTATAGACATTGTCCCTGGTGCTTTGTGCATGAAGAAACCTCCATGCACATCTTCTGGGACTGCACCTACGCACAGTTGTTGTTGGATGCCCTAGAGACTGAATTCAAGGACTCCGTGCCCAGGAACTGTCTTTCATACCTTTCGGTACTGTATGGACTATTCCCGGGCACCCACACATATGGGGCGACCCAGGAAGCCTGGCGCCTTATAAACTGTGTTAAGGACGCTTTGTGGTTTGCCAGAAATCGACTCATATTGAGAAGGGAGAGAATGTCCGTTCAGGACTGCCGCAGGCTGGTTCACAGCCTGCTCAGAGACTATTCCATTTGGGATAGCCCTGAGGAAGAAGAGGACTAAACCCCTTTTCTTCTGGTCCTTTCCCCTTGTTTGGACTGTTTTATAAGACTTTGGGACCGTGGCCCCTTCCCCCTCACTTCACAATGTCTGTTGTTTTGTTGATGTATTTCTATTTATTGCCCTCCCCTTATATATGTCTGTCTGGTCAATAAAGCTTCGGGCATGTGATTCCTCCTCCCCCAGCCCCTACCCTCCACACCCATAGTCTTGTATACTGTTGTGTAAATGTTACCGTTAGAATGCATAGTGCATAGTATAGTCTATAGTGTGAGTTTATCTTGTACTGTATTTTATAATATGTACTATACTGTCTGCATGTGTACTGTGTTTTGGCTGTGCTGCGACACGGTATATGTGTGATATTTGTTATCGTCTGTTTTTTGCATTCTTTATGTACAATAAAGACCTGCTTTTTCAATCAAAAAATCTGTCTATGTATGTGTGTGTGTGTATATATATATATATACACATATATAGTTATATATATATATATATATATATATATATATATATATATATACAGTGGTCGAAGTGGAAATTTTGAAGTGGGGGTATGGAAATTTTGAAGTGGGGGTATGGAAAAGTAAAGAGTGAATATAGTGCGCACCTTTGGACACCCCCCTGTCCATCAACGTCCCCTGCCAGACTGCCCCGTTGTACAGGGGTATTACAAAAGCACAATATGTGCTGCTGAGTGATCAGAGAGCATCCTGAGGGGGGAAAAAAACTTTTTTTTTTTATCTTCAGATTAAAGTGGGGGTATGCCATACCCCCGTATACCGCCCCACTTCGACCACTGTATATATATATATATATATATAGTATGTATGTAGTCGATAGTGTTTTGTCTGGTATGGAGAGGAACCCAGCAGAAACCTGTATTGGATTTTGACATCCAGGGGGTGCTCACAGACAAGCAACCTCAATCCCTATTAGCCTGGTTCATAAAGTCACATCACCATAAGGATTTATTCAAGCCAATGTACACGGAATGAGATGTCATGTAGAGAACTACCTAATACTATAGCTGCTTCAGAACCTCTTAGGAAATAATAGCATAGTTCCATATCAGCACTGATTGCAATGAGTGAACCCCCAGATGACAAAAGGTGTTCTATTTACAATCATTACAAGCATGACTAGGATCATGATAGCTGCAGAATTAGAAATTGGACATAGAGGAGCAGCCCTGGTTGTGTCCCTTGTGACCTGAAGTCAGCTGGTATGGTAATAACCCTCCTCCCATCCCCCTACACTAATTCTCCACCTCCTCCTCATTACCAGCTCTGGCTGCTTTTGCAAATCATGCTGCCAGCAGCAGACTCCCATGCCCAGCTCCCTCACTGTGCTATAAACACAGGAGTTCACCTGAGGGTAGCAGAATCCTCTCCTGCCCTCCACAACACCCCCTCCTTCTATATCTAGCGACCTACTAAAAATAAACCCCCCAGTGCAAAGCACTAAGCCTCATTGTCCCCTGTTGTTGCAGGCGGCGCCGCACGGCTTGTCGGGGGATGTAGTCCTCACCCCTGGCGGCTTGGGCTGGCGCTGATGCTGCGGGAACTACAACTCCCAAGAGCCCCCGCGGGAGGACGGAACTCTCTCTGCCCGGGGAGTGTTTGCCATTTAAATAAACAGCGAGGAAAATGGCGGAGTGTTCGGTAGGGGAATAAAGGAGCAAAAAAAAAAAGGAGAGAGGCAGCTGCGTGAGTACATCTCTTTTACCCTCCCTGGGGCTTTTCTCTTCTTAGCATGCCTTGAACTGCAATGTGCCACCCCTGTTCTTAGCCCTCATAGGGGTGTAAACTGGCTAGCTGCAAACTTTACGGATTTTTGGGGAAAGCTGTCACCCTGAGCTGTAGAAACCTGCTGTGCACTTGAGCAAGTTGCAGCTCCCTCCGCCCCTCACTGCCTGCATATGACTGGGGAGCTGGCTGCTTGCAGACCATGTTGCTGGATTAGCTTCGTTATTACATTAGTGCATTATAAAAGTTGACTTGCAATATAAAACTTGTCACAGTCTGATGGACTCTCTACATCGTTAATGGAGCCCCCCCTCCCTTTCAATCATGTACTGCTTTTCTCTCCATTTGCCATACAGATGTACAATATTATTTTCCTTTCCTGGATTACATTGCTTCTCTGTTCATTATTCATGCAGCCCATAGCTAAATTACATGACTTGATCTATTTACAAATTGCCTTTTTAACCCCATTTCATTGCTGGATTGAATGTCCTGATCACTTCATTATTTAACAAATCCAATTCCTGCTCTGCATAATCTGTTGCCTGTTTCATGTGGTCTTGAAGGTTTTATTATGTTTCCCTGGAGTAGATATTGTACATCCTATGGCTGGAATGCTATGGAGGCTTGTGCAGTGGTTAATACTGGCATTGGTCTGACTTGTCACATTTTCATGGGTCTACCTTTTCTTGCTGAATAACATGGGATCTATCAGTCTCTATTCCTGATCTGTATTTAGCATGTCTTGTTAGACTGAGGAGCTGGGGGTTGGTATCACCTGCATGTGAATAAGCTAGCCTTCTCTGAGATAATAGCTCAGGTTAACCCTCCTGTTCCTGGATTTGTTTTGTATGTAAAGTACATATTCCCTTCCTCATGAACTGACTCTGTGTGTGCTGGCCAGATTATCCAGAGGTTTGCTGGGTGGCACGGTGGAGTTCTTTTACTGCAGTGCTTTGACATTGGTGGCCGCTACATAGCCCTCAGCAGAAGATGCTCTGTCTTGTATTAGTTGGGAGTGGAGGCTTCACCTTGTATCTTCTCCTTTTATTTTTTAATTGACTGAGATTGCTGATCTGTACCAGCAAGTGCCTCTGAAGTTACCTCTGTGATCTACCTATTTCCTTTAACAAGAGGTTAAACTTTGTGATTCAACCTATATCACCTTTAAGGGTTTTTGCCTCCTCCCTGAGTTAAAGTCTCTCACTGCCAACAAAACCTGTTTTCTTTTCTCAATGTGCAAACAAGGCAAGCAGGTCCTAACCCTCATGCCTCCCGTTCCTCCTGCTGCTCACAGGCTCGCTAACAAGGGCTGGAAGCATGGCTTCTATTTGGCTTTCTCATTAAGTGAACAATGTTCCTGCTGGAGTGGGGGACACTGCAATTGTGCTCTTTGTTTGTGGAAGCTGAGCCCTTTCAGCGTAGCATGTTGTTCAAGGTTGCCTCAGGTCCTGCATGGAAATGAGCGCAATTGGGGTTGTTATGGACCCAAATGATAGATTCTGCTACACGCGGGTGGCGCACAGTCATATTACTGATGGCATCTTTAGGAATGTCAACAAGATTGGAGAGGCTAAACTGTAGTCATTACTAGAAGCCCATAGTTATCTGCTTGTAGACCCAGATCATATTGCAGTACATGTCTGTTATCATTTTGAAATCCTTAATCTTCTCCCTACTGTACTCGTGAAATCCTTTACTACCCTGCCAAAACGCCTTCATTTGGACATTGCTTTGTCAGGCATGGAGGGTTAATTTGACAGCATTTGGTAAGCTGGTATTTCATTGGTTGGCTGGCAAGAAAAAAGTACCAGTAGTATTGCACAACTACCGTTCTGTGATTACTTTGGAGACAGCTGTTTATAAAATGTACTATAAAAGGATTAGTTATATAGCTTCATATTTCTATATGAGGCTGATGCCATTCTAGCCACCGGGCAATCTTCATCGGTTGTTCAATTGGCCGTTGACTGTCGTTAACGCTTTGGTGTATTTGCCTCATGTATGGTAACTGAAGAGGGCATCATGTTAGGTGCATATAGATTGTTACGCTTATGTGGCCGCATGTAAAAGCAAAAGGTTGACATAAACATTTTCGATATGTGTGCTTTTTTGTGTGTATGTCGACATGGACACTGTATATGTAACGTGTCCCCTCGCTTTGGGCACTATAACTCGCTGTGCTTGGCACACTATTATGCTCCCCCTCCATGTCCACAGGGATTGTAAAGTATGTATAAGTCTGTTAAACCCCCCCCCCCCCCATTTTTTTTTTAAGTTGTCAACACTTCATGTGCCGACATGTCAATGTTGACCTAGAGCAGGGGTGGGGAACCTCAGGCCCTGGGGCCGTATGTGGCCCCCATAGCCGTTTGAGTGGCCCTCCCACCCACCAGGCGGCTTTGCCAGGACTCAAGTAGAGGGGAATTCTCACGAGAGTTCGGTAGTTCTTGCAAGATTCCTCTTAATCAACAGCAACTGGAGACTGTCAGTCCTATTCAGCGGCAGCCGCCGAAGCGTGGGAAGGCTGCAGCAGGACAATTTGTAAGAGACATTTTTACATATGGCCCCCGAAGGATTTTTTCCACATACAAACGGCCCTTGACACAAAAAAGGGTCCCCACCCCTGACCTAGAGTATGTCAACAATTTTTAAGTGTCAGCCTACTCATGGTCAACCATTAGTGTTTGACCTAATGCAGGGGTAGCCAACTCCAGTCCTCAAGAGCTACCAACAGTTCATGTTTTCCAGGTCACCTGGCAGGTACACAGAAGAATCAGAATCAACTTTATTGGCCATGTATGCTTGCGCACACTAGGAATTATTTGTGGATTTACAGGTGCACTCATTACTGACTGACACGTGATAAAAGATCCACAGGTGGAGCTAAATACTTCACTTGTGATTCTGTGAGGAGACCTGCAAACCGTTATCTATTGGTAGCTCTCGAGGACTGGAGTTGGCTACCCCTGGCCTAGTGATTGTCGACTGTATACCTTGGTGGAGTGGAATGTGACTAGATCAGTGATTTTCAACCATTTTACCTTGCGGCACACTAAATAAGACTTTAAAATTGCCAAGGCACACCATGAGATCCCCACAGGGCAAAACACATTGGCCACCACAGGAGACAAACAAACCTATTGGCCCCCACATTAAAAACAATCACACTGGTCCCCACAGGTAACAAAAATAAAATACATTGGCCCGTTACATGAAAAGAAGAGACCAGTGAATAACATTTAAACTGGTGGTGGCTGTAAATGGGTTTGGGCATCTCTAGATGTGGGGGCACACTTGAGAACAGCTCAAGGCACACTAGTGTGCCACGGCACAGTGGTTGAAAAACACTGGACTAGATGGTTGGTAATCTGCTTGTGGCAACACACTAGGGTGCAGATATACTAAGCCTTGTAGAGACCTAAAGCACCAACCAAATCAGCTCCTAACTGTCACATTACAGGATGTTTGAAAAAATGACAGGAGCTGGCTGTTATGTTATCTCTCTCCACTTTATGACTCTTAAAGGCTTATATAACTGTCCCTGGGAGAGTTCAGTCGTTGGCAAACTGGATATCCCTTCTGCCTTGATAGGGGCTGCATTGGCCCCAATGAGTTGTTTGCTTGTAATTGTTCTGTATGCCTGTCTTGCATCTAAAATTATTAAATAAATCTCTATCTGCTGCGGAACACATTTATACAATGTTACACATATTGGGCGGGATGCTATATAGCAGAAATGCGGTAAAAACCCCGTTTTCGGGGTTTCTACCGCATCTCTATATGCTATATGGCGCCTCCGCAGTGTCAGCGCTGCGGAGGGAATCGCCAGCTAAAGCTGGCGAATCCCTGCAGAAGCCTATGGGCTTCTTACCGCAGCGCTGTTTGAGGGATCCGTCACGGATCCCTCCCAGCGTGCCCTGCGGCCGGCGCCGGGGTCTGCGCATGCGCAGATGGACTCCCGGGTCACAGACCCGGAAGTCCAGCGCCGGCACCGCATCGCAAGGGACAGCTCTTACCGCAAGAGCTGTCCCTTGCATGAATAACGGCATATGTTATAGCATATGCCGTTACTAATAATGCGGTAGCCGGCGATAATGGGCGCGGATGTTACAACATCCCGCCCATAGTATACAATATCGCATCTAGGTTTTGCGATGAGATGAGATCTAGTACAAAAGTATGTGCTGCATATACTTTTTGTACTAGATCTCATCGCAAAACCGAGATGCGATGAGATGCGATATTGTATACAATAATTGTAACGTGTATGGGCACCTTTAAATGGCAGTATTTAATCCCCCCTCCCAGCACTTATATGCCAGATGCTATTTAATTGTTTCTGCCAATGGGCATGTAAACATTTCAGCTTGCTCCCCTCTGGAGGTGGCAAGCTGAAATGCTCAAAAAGTCCCCCATTTCAGTGCCCATATGGGACCTTTCGCATCACACCCATTAGTTTGGTCAGGTTTAGCAGCTCATAAAGAACACCGTTAAAAAAATTAACTGAATATTGCCCCAGAATTTCCCATCACTCACGGAAGATTGGGCACACTAAAACAATTGAATACCGACCTTAGAGCCTCCATACACCAGAAAGAGATTTTACCCAAGCGTACAATCTTGAGGAGTTGTCCGACAGATTGTGTGCAATGTGCGGTCCCACAAGTCGAATGGTTGGTCCTCTAATCATGCGTACTGCACGTCTGATCAGTCGCGATTGGCAAAAATTTAGTTTGGGATTGAATACGGGCCTTAGTGTGTATGTAACACAGTTATTGTGGTCGAACCACATGTTACATATGTAAATTGATGTTCATAGCAAAACTAAAGTTGGGAATTATATGGGTAACCATTTGTTCCTTCAGCTACATGTTTAAAAAAACAGCAGCCTGTTCCTAAAATAGGAAGGCACATTACATTGCAAAGCAAGGGTGTATCATGATGAAAAGTCTCCTGCATTGTTTTTCTTGAACTTATTAGTTTGAAACAGCACTTGTACACTTATACCCCTTTTACACCAAGGCAAAAACCTGTGTTTTTGCCTTGGAATCAAATCGCATGGCTCAGTGTACACATTCGATTTAGACTATATAGTACATATCTGTACTATATAGTCCTGCCTGCATAGTCTACTTTTCTATTTGATTTCAATGCTGCACATCGGGATCCAATGCAGCTGTAAACCGTTCGGTTTGATTGTCTATATAAGCAAAAAATGGTAATAGAAAAATGGTCCAAAAGGAACTGTGTTTATGGGGCATAACTTTGATAAGAATACCTGGTGTGTGAGGCAGAGAATTTAATTAATACCACGTTCTCATTGCCGCCCCTGCAAAAACCTGGGTTTTTGGTGGGGCACAGATCATCTCAGCTCTACAGAGTAGACCATTCATACTGCACCTAATGCTGAGAGTTGACATAAGATTTTGACTATATAGTCAAAATCGTATGCAGATCGCACAGGTTTCTTACCTTACGATCCTGATGCGCACTCCTGTGACAGCACAAATCGAAACCCAGATAGACAGGGCAGCAATGACTATATAGTGCAACTCGAATGTAGATTGTATGTAAATAGTACAGAGTTAGCAAAGATTGCATAGCACTCAAATCTTAAGTCGATTAGCAAGGGAATCTCACTGTGTAGACCCGAGAAATTCCTTTTTCTTCTTCTTACTTCATGGCAGCCCGACAATGGGTTCATCCCTCTCTCCCCTCATATTCAGACAGGTAGTTTTTTCCCTTCTTCCACCTGTATATTAACCAGCACCTTTCCCCATGCCTCCAGTCTTTTTCCTGTCTCCTAAGAGCTAGACAGGGTAGTATAGGTTTATTAGTTTTTTTTTGGCTTACTGGTAGGCGTTATGCTGCCAGTCCTGGGCAGCATAGGGATGGCGGTGCCGGTTCCCGTGAGGATGTCCTGGCCAGTGGCATGGACGGATGGTGCACAGATCCCCTTGTGGATGCGGCGGTGGAGGGCCATTAGATGTGGTTCCCGGGGTCAGCGTCCGCGGTAGCGGCATGGCAGGCACCCTGCAGCAGTTAGTATCCGCCGGAGGGATCACGCTGTCTGACTTCCGGCGGAAATTCTATGCGGGTCAGCGGCGTGCGTTCCATCGCGTCCTCTGTGGATGACGCGCACTATGCCCGACGCCTGGCCGGAAGTACTGCGTTCCGGCCTGGCGTGCGTTCCAGCTGGGGGGGCGGAAGTAGCCTATATTATGCGCCTGGTCGGTGTAACAGGCGCTTCCGAAGTTTGTGCACTAAGGTCAAGGGCTGTGTTCTGCTGACAGCACCTTGCATGAAATTATGGACGCAGAGGAAGCCTCTCAAAAAGTTTCTGCATTGCTGCCCAGGTAAGTCCTCTTAGAGGACTGTTTATTTTTAGTTTTGCTTAGGTTAGTTAGTGATTGTCATCTGTTCAATTGTAGTGTGCCTGTGGTGACTAAGAAGAAGCTTGCTAAGAAGAAGCATGTTAATAAAACCTGCATTGGATGTGATAAAGTCTTCACTGGTGAAAAATCCATGTGTCGGGTGTTCGCAGGATGCTGCTGCTAGTATTGGTATCGTGTCTCAAATTAGTGAGTTAATGACATGGATGAAGAAAAATTTCGTTTCTAAAGAGGAATTTCAAGGTAAAAGGTCCAGGTCACAGACCAGTTTGGACCAAGAGTGTGATGTAATACCCATTGTTGTGGATACTGATGACGATAGGAGGTCCGGCGACTTAGTCGAGGAGGAGCGCTCATTTAATTTGGAATTTGTGGAGATTGTCCTTAAAGATTTGTATAAAACGTTGAACTATAAACAGCCGGTTAAGACTGAATATGAATTATTCGAGGACAGATCCAAAAAGGGAAGGTGTTTTCCCGTTCATAAAGTTGTTAAAGAAATCCTCACTAAGGAATGGGCCAATGCGGATAAGCGTATTGGTTCCATTAAGAGGGCAGAGAGAATGTACCCTATAGAGGATGTGGAGTTCCTAAAATGGTGCAATATTCCCAAGATAGATGCAGCAGTGTCTGAGTTCACCACTAGAACAACAATTCCTCTGGAGGACGGTGCCTCTCTTAAAGATGCTATGGACAAGAGGATGGAGAGTGCATTGAAAAGACTTCATATCTCCAGCTCAATATCCATTAAGTCAGGTGTGGCCATAGCCTCTTCAGCGAGGGCTCTCAGAATCTGGTGTGCCTCTCTACAGGAGGATCTACAGGAGCGAGTGGCCAGAGAACAGATCATTAGTAGTCTAGCTCAGATACAGCTAGCAGTCGACTACATCTGTGAGGCATCATTAGACGTGCTGGATTATTCAGCTAAGTCGTTAACGTCCGGAGTAGTGGCAAGGAGGGCCCTGTGGCTTAAGTCCTGGGCGGCGGACTCCCACTCTAAAAATAAGCTGGCTACTCTGCCGTTCAAGGGGGAGTTCCTCTTTGGCAGTAAACTAGACCAGATGATACAGAGTTTGTCAGGAGGTAAGTCAGTGAGACTTCCCCAGGATAAGAAGGGAAGGGACTCTAACTATTTCCCCAGACAAAATTTCAGGCAGGCCAGATCCTATAGGCCTGGGAGGCCATTTCGGGAGCGATATACCTCGGGGATTTCCAGGGCATTCTTCCGACAGACTGTTAAAAGAGGCGATAAAAAACAGTGACAAACCATGTCCCGTGGAGAGTATCCAGGTGGCCGGAAGATTGCTACAGTTTGCTCACGTGTGGAAGCAAACGGTTCGAGACACTTGGGTACTAGAAGTAGTGTCCACAGGGTATCGGTTAGAGTTCCTTTCTAAACCCAGATGGGAACATTTTTTAGTTTCACAGCTCCCAGTTTCAGGTGTGGAGCGGAGGCTCTGGTCTCAAGCATAAAGGACCTGATAGAATCAGGAGCAGTAGAGACTGTTCCAGAGGCAGAGGAAGGCCTAGGGTTCTACTCTCGCCTATTTGTAGTAACAAAAAGTTCTGGAGGACTCGGAACAATTTTAGATTTAAGGGACTTAATGCCAGAATTTGGAAACGGAAGTTTCACATGGAGACAACCAGGTCTATCCTAATGGGTCTAAGGAGAAACGACTACCTCGTCTCAATAGATCTAAAGGACGCTTATTTTCATGTCCCTATATGTACATAAGACAGAAAATTTCTCAGGTTCTGCGTTTTCAGTTTACCTGCCTTCCTTTGGCCTTACGTCCTCACCGAGGGTATTTACAAAAGTGCTAGTGGTCATGATAGAATCTCTGAGGAAAAAGGATATAGCAGTATGGGCCTATCTGGACGATTTACTCATCTCAGCAAGGTCAGAGGCAGAAGCTGTTCGAGACGCAGAAACAGTCATCCAGTTTTTACAGGATCACGGGTGGTTGATCAACTGGAGCAAGAGTCACCTGTCCCCTACGCAAACTATTCAGTATTTGGGCGTCGTCATAAACACGGCAAATTACTTTGACCAGTCAGAGGTGCAGCAAGATTCAAGAGCTTATTACTGTTATTCAAGAGAATCAGAAGGTTCCGTTGAGACTAGCAATAAGTCTTCTAGGGATGATGGCGTCAACAGTGGAGGTGGTTCCCTGGGCCAGATGGCATATGAAGACATTACAGTGGCATCTTCTTTGATATACCAAAAGTCGGGTCTCACTGGTCCGCTACATCATGTTACCTCGCCCAGTGATCCTATCCCTGCGTTGGTGGCAAAGCAGATACCTAGCATCCAGAACAATGTCTCTATCAAGTCCGCAGTACGTGGTGTTGACAACGGATGCAAGCGCCACAGGGTGGGGAGCACATTGTTTAGGCGAAACTACCCAAGGTATTTGGTCCATTCAAGAGTCAGATCTGTCGTCAAATAACAGAGAACTCCGAGCAGTGTGTATGGCCATGGAAGCTTTCAGTGCGGATATAGTGGGGTCTCATCTGCGAGTTTTCTTAGACAATGTAGCCACAGTCGCGTATATCAACAAGCAAGGAGGGACAAGAAGCCTCCCACTGTTGGAAGAAATTTGGTCTATCATGGTCTGGACAGAAAAACATCTGTTGTCAGTCTCAGCACTGCACGTGCCCTGAGAAGAGAACCAGTTGGCGGACTTCCTGAGTCGAAATCAAGTATTGCCAGGGGAATGGGAACTAAAGGACTCTGTTTTCCAGCAAATAGCTCGCCGTTTCGGACAACCTCAAATAGATCTCATGGCGACTCCAGGAAATTCGAAGGCTCCTCGGTTCTTTTCCAGGTTCCCGGCGCGAGGGTCAGAAGGTGTGGACGCTCTCTCAGAGGTGGGAGTTCACTCTCGTGTACATATTTCCACCATTCCCACTCATTCACAAAGTCTTGTGGAAAATCAGGTCGGAGAGAGCTTCAGGCGATAGCCATTCTTCCAGATTGGCCCAGGAGGTCCTGGTTCCCGATGGTGGAAAGCATGGCGGTGGCAGAGCCATGGTTTCTTCCAGTATCGCACGATCTACTGAGACAGGGACCAGTAGTATGTCAAGACCCACAGAAATTACGTTTAGCGGCGTGGAGTTTGAGAGGAAGCAGTTAATGGACAGGGGTTTGTCTCCGGTTGTAATCGACATACCTCTGCAGGCAAGAAAAAAGGTGTCGTCAAACATATATTACAGAATCTGGAGGATCTTTGCGGGATGGTCAAAGGATAAGTTCCCATTTCCTAATGCAAACATGTCACATATTTTGCAGTTCCTCTGTGAAGGGTTCAACAAAGGACTCTCAATAGCGACTCTGAAAGTACAAATTTCTGCACTCAGCACGCTACTGGATAGGAAATTGGCCGACCACGCTCTAATAAAAAGATTTTGTCAAGCAATGAAGAGAATCCGACCAAAAATCAGACCGGTAGTCCCTCAATGGGATCTCAACTTAGTATTAAATGGTCTCATGTCAGCTCCATTTGAACCGTGTGAAAGGTCCAAACTGAAATTTCTCACGTGGAAAGTGGTATTCCTGGTGGCCATCACGTCAGCAAGACGAGTGGGGGAGCTACATGCTTTGTTATGCTCCGAACCCTATCTTAAGTTATTTCCGGACAAAGTAGTCTTTAGAACCAAACCTTCTTTTTTTGCCGAGGCTTGTTTCTTCTTTTCATATGAGTCAAGATATTGTTTTACCTTGTTTTTTCCCAAATCCAACCAGTAGAAGAGAAGAGGATCTTCATACATTGGACATGGTTAGGACAATAAGAGTTTATTTGGATCGAACGGCTGGCTTCAGGAAAACGAAGTCATTGTTTGTGATTCCGCAAGGGGCAAAGAAATGATTCGCTCCTTCGAAACAAACTATCTCTAGGTGGCTCAAAGAAGTAATTTGTTTCACATATAGGAAAGTTGTCCGGCAAGTTCCAGAAGGTATAAAGGCACACTCGGCTAGAGCAATGGCAACTTCGTGGGCAAGAGAGGCTAACGTCTCGGTCAAAGACATATGCCAGGCTGCGACGTGGTTGTCCATACATACCTTTTGCGAAGCATTATGCATTGGATGTGTCTGAAGAATCTTTTGGGAGCAAAGTTCTACATCAGGCCTTGATCTAAGGTATTGTAGCCCACCCTACTGCTTTGGTATATCCCATTGTCGGGCTGCCATGAAGTAAGAAGAAGAAAGCTACGGATTATACTTACGATAATTCCTTTTCTTCGGAATACTTCATGGTAGCCTATATTACCCCCCCCCCCATGTTTTTGTTTTTCCCTAGGATCGGTGGCGGAGACATGTCAAAAGACTGGAGGCATGGGGGAAGGTGCTGAATAATATACAGGTGGAAGAAGGGGGAGTGTCCTAGGGAAAAAACTACCTGTCTGAATATGAGGGGAGAGAGGGATGAACCCATTGTCGGGCTGCCATGAAGTATTCCGAAGAAAAGGAATTATCGTAAGTATAATCCGTAGCTGTCTGCCCCGTTCACACTGCTTCCCTGGTCTGCCTGCCAACAAGTGTGTGGAATCTAAGAGCAGCTTTGATTGGCTGTTGAAAAAGTAGCTTTGATTGGCTGTTTAAAAAACAGCTTTGAGCAATGCAATGAGCTTGCTTTTTTGGATCTTGTGTGAAAAACCCCGGGTCTTGCCTGTTCACACTGCCGTACACCCCTGTATTTCCCAGGAAAAACACTGTATATTGTTTGTTGCTTTTTAAATGATATTATAATGAGCACCATCAAAGCTACTTTTTATGACTTCAATCTGCTCAACTTTTCACATGTGTTGCATTTAAATCTGGTCTAAATTTACAGTTGACTGTTAAATACAGTCAACAAAAACAGAAACTTTCCAGGACTTCCCAGAAACTTGCTAAAAAAAGGTCTTTGACAGATTTTTATTTTTTATTTTGTTAATGCTGTTATGGTGCGTATACACGGTTTGATTCCGCTTTCTATTCGATATGGACTATTCGACCTGCTCTGAAGTTTTTTTTTTTTTCTACTTTTCGATTTCCACTATTTTCTATTCGATTTGCTGTTAGATCAACACTGGCTTCAGGCAGAAGATGGACATTGAATCGAATGCTGCAGTGAACACATTAGATTTGCACAATCTTCAGATGTAGCGCCGCTTATTCAGCCGGCGACTGGAGATAGAATCGCGCGCCCTGCTCACCGCCGCCTCCCCGCAGAGTATCTACATAGACTGTGAATAGCTCTACAGCAGGGGTGGGGAACCTTTTTTGTCCCAAGGGCCGTTTTGTAGGGGGAAAAAATCCTTCGGGGGGTCATATGTAACAATTTCTCTTACAAATTGTCCTGCTGCAGCCGTCCGATGCTCCAGCGGTTGCCGGTGCATAGGCTTAAAGTCTCCGGCTGCTGTTGATTACGAGGAATCTGGCGAGAACTACCGACCTCCTCACAAGAATTCCCCTGTACTTGACTCCTGGCAAAGCCGCCAGGCAGGTGAGAGGGCCACTCAGACCGGCTACGGGGGCTGCATACGGCCCCCGGGCCTGAGGTTCCCCACCCCTGCTCTACAGCAGTGGTTCCCAACCCTGGTCCTCAAGTACCCCCCACAGTACACATTTTCCAGGTCATCCAGCAGGTGCACAGATTATTCAGGCACATTTTAAAAGATCCACAGGTGGAGCTAATTATTTCACCTTTGATTGTGTTTGGAGACCTGGAAAACATGCACTGTTGGAGGTCCTTGAGGACTGAGCTTGAGAACCACTGGTCTATAGTATATCCTCTTGTGACATTGTGTAAAGGAGACCAGAGAATCCCATATTCAATGCTGAGAGAGCAAGGTGTTTTATATTTCCAAAGTATTTAATTAGCAAATCTAACCATCCCTGCTTTATTATAGGCCAACATCTTCTTTAACTGACCTTGTCCCTACAAGTAACTACTTTTATTAATATATTACAGAAGTCAATAGTCGGTTTACATGTGGCTATTTTTGGAGGCAATTCAAATGATTTTTGGGCACTGTTTCATAATTGGCACTCGATGGAGCAATTCACTTGTTGGTCTGATTGGCACAAGTGCCGTGGGCACCCACCAATCTCTGCTTGCAGCTTCCGGAGGTGGCAAGCAGAAATGTTTGAAAGTCTGTGGCTTTGGTGCCAAAACAAGTACTATAGATAGGTTTAGTCACTTACAAGGTTAAACCAGCTGCTTTTGGGTGTGACAAGCGAGATTATTAATGGGCACCCAAAATAACTGGATTGCTCCGTCGGGTAGCCATTAATGATCGCAAAACAAAAAGACAATTGAATCGCTCCTGCTTTCATAAGTTTGCAATAGAATCATTCTAAAACTTAATTTAGATTGAGAGTTCTATTGTAGGTAGTTATCCCTAAAAGACAAAAATGGCTCTTCAGAACTATCCCTGACATTAGGGACACCTAGTGTTCCCGCTAGGCTGTTTTAGTTGGGCGCTGCGCCCTGCCCGATTTTTAAAGGGCAAAATGTGCCCTGCCCCTCTAGCAGCGCCCCGCTAAATCAGCCTGCAGTATGTCCCGCCGGAGTGCCCGGGCCGTCGCATCGCTGAAGGGGGCTTGCCCGGCCATGGCTACGTCCCGGCAGCTCAGTGACGTAGTCATGGCCGGGCAAGCCCCCTTCAGCGATGCGGCGGCCCGGGCACGCCCCCATGTGCGATGCGGCGGCCCGGGCACGCCTCCTTTGGTGATGCGGCGGCTCGGGCACGCCCCCTGTAGTGACGCGGCAGCTCGGGCACGCCCCCTGTAGTGACGCGGCGGCCCGGGCACGCCCCCTGTAGTGACGCGGCAGCCCGGGCACGCCCCCTGTAGTGACGCGGCAGCCCGGGCACGCCCCTTCTAGTGACGTCGGCGTGCCCGGTCCGCCCCTCCAGCGCCCTACCTCATTTGGTTCCTAGAAGGAACACTAGACACCCCCCCTTGTCTGTAATTAGACAGGAGTTGAGTGGCTGGTGTGTTGTCACAGCCCAACTTTATCAGTCCACCTGACTTCATAAATTTGCCCCAAAGTTATCTAAAGTAGTGGTTTTAATTCTGTATTTCCTCTCCATTACAAAAATGAATAATGTCTTGCTTCTGACTCAATTTGATTAATTGAATGGGAAATGAATTTGCAAAATACTGGTGAGCTTCACACCAAAAGCACCTGGAAGGGGATGTAGTTCAAAACTGCAGTTATTATACTAAATCTTACCATTTGTGTTGTGTATATAGTATATAAGCATTTCCACCACCCTCCCCTGCTAATATTCTTTTTGCTAATGTATATAAATGTTATTTTGGTTTGTGCGTATAGTAATTATAGTAGATGACTAAACAATGTATTACTGTATGTACAGTATTATTACATGTGACTAGATCTTGAAGGAAGTGAGTAGCTGAGATGACTCGCAGTTATCAGCTCCAGGGAGTGTCACAAAAAGAGTGATAGAAATGCCAGGAATTTAGCGACTTGTCTTCATATCAGTGGCTACATACACTTGTGTATCTCTGCTTCTTAGCTAGTTTCTAAATGTAAGTCAATGGCATTGGTAATATGCAGTAATAGGTGCAATTATTAACGCAAAGGCAATGGCCAGCCATGTGCAGCGGGTCCCCCTTCCCTCCCTGAACCCTTACCCGGCTGCGATGGCTCCTCTTCCTACTCCCTGCATCCGGAAGCAGTGCAGGAAGGAGGAGGTCACTGGTATGGGGCAGCACAGCAGGAGGCTGGCCGTACACAGGTGAGGAGGTGGGGCGGCGGGGTATAGGAAGGGAAGCCCATGGGGTTACACCATCTAGAAATGGCGTAACCCCCTGCAGTGAAGCCCGGCGGCGGGGCTTTGCTGCATATGATAATGCGGTAAAAGAACGGGATTTTTATGGCTTTCTTTTGTTTGGAGAATCCCGCCCACAATGTAAGCCCTTGGTACAGTGATAGGAGAGACCAGACAGTCCCAAAATGAGAACAGCAGTATAGTGCCAACTGACAGTACATAGAAGGTTCTGTATAATACCCCTTTCACACTTGCAAAAATATCCTGGGTTTTTGCACCTGAACGCGCATCAACCCGGGATTTAGCCCAGTGTGAAGGGGTCTTGAAAGAATATCCCGGGATGAACATCCTGGGATTTCTACCCAGGTCCTGACCTGGGTAGATTCCGGAATCGACCCAGGATGCGGTTAGTGTGAATGGTCCCCGGGATTGGGTACATGGGACTTTAAAAAAGCTGCAGATTGGAGTTTTCTTGAGCTCACAAATGCTGATGTCATCTTTCAGAGCCGTGGAGTCCATTTCTAATGACGTGTGTGTGTGTGTGTGTGTGTGTGTGTGTGTATATATATATATATATATATATATATGTGTGTGTGTGTGTGTGTGTGTATATATATATATATATATTTTTTTATGACCCGGCTCTGCGAGTGTAAAAGGGGTATTTATGTGTCCGAGACACAAGAGAGCAAGGGTGTGTTGGTGCATGTGTGGGTTATACAAAGCTGTTTGTATAGGCATAGTGTTCATGCTAGGCTGTTTTAAGGCCTGCCCTGATCACAGTGCCCTGCTAATGCAGTCTGATCGGTGCCGTCCCAATGCAGCAGTGTCCAGCGAGTGTAAAAAGTTGCTTTTTCCTAAAGCCGCGGTTGGAGGAAGCTCAGCACATCCATAATTGCTGAACACGCCCCTAAGGGTGGTGAATTGGGGATGTCTGATGTTATTGCACTGCCATTCTGTCCGGTACATTACATGTAGGGGGTTATTCTGGTTCACTTGGAAAGGCACAATCACTCTCTAATGGACAAAACCATGTGCACTGCAGGTGGGGCAGATGTAACATGTGCAGAGAGAGTTAGATTTGGGTGCGGTTTGTACTTACAAACTGATATCTTAATTGTAGTGTAAAAATAAATCAGCCAGTGTTTAGCCTGCACAGAAACAATAAAACACTCAAATCTCACTCTCTCTGCACATGTTACATCAGCCCCAAGTGCAGTGCATATGGTTTTGTCCATTAGAGAGTGATTGTGCCTTTCCGAGTGAACAAGAATAACCCCCACAGTTAGATTTGTATTTGTACAAGTCTCAGAATCCTTGTCTCAGAAACCAAGGATAGGGCTGCCAGCGATAATAGCCACCTGTTTGGTATGTTATCACTTGGATATACATATTTTATTTGGGTGGCAGTGTCAATTTGTGTGTGTTTTTTTATTTTTAGTTTTTTTTTTTTTCTTTCTACAGTGAATATAAATTGTTTACATATCCTTAGTGAAATAAATTGGAGTTTATGTGACTTAAGGACTCCATTTCTTCTATTGCGGCGACAATTGCAGGAAAAGAGCCCAAAGGACAGTTAAATGACTGCAGGTCCAACGTGATGCGTGGTTTTGTACGCATTGCACCAGCTGCACAAGCAATCTCTTGGGTTGCTTGTAAGCCAGGCAGGCTTGGCTGGGGATTGCGGGCAACCTCTCTGATGGGAGAAGTCGCCCTTATGTATGGGACTTTTAGACTTCCATCAAGGGCTCCACTTTTTAATGTATCAGAAGATCATTGTTAGGAATAAGAACCAACAAAAAAACTACAGTGTCCTAATCGCCCATCTGAACTTGGTAATTCAGTTCCAAGCTAAGAAGTTCAACATTTCTCAAATTACTTTTTTGGGTGTGGTATCTCAGAGACAATCTCTGGTACGACAGTCATTAGGTTGCGGGAAAAGGTTGAAATGAATTTTTCATGTGTTGTGTTTTTTTTTTTTTTGTATCAGTGTCTAGATCTGAGCATGTGTAACCCCAATTAGTGTACCGTGTCCTCTCGGTATCTATCCGGACTCATGATAGATTGACTCTAGGTTGACAGGGCCCAGAGGTCCACATGAAAAAGGTTGACATGCATTTTTTTAACAATATTTCAAGCTGGCGTGCCAATAGGCGGTATTTCATACCCTACCATCCACTACGGAGTGGAGGGAGAATAGAATAGTGTGCCGAGCGCAAAGCATGGCGAGTGTACGTGGTACACTTAGACGGTGTGTATGTCGACATAGACACAAAAAAACCCCTCCATGTCGACCTTTGGACCCTGTCGACCATTATTGGTTGACAATATGACTGTAGAACTAGACATTGCAGATCTAATATACCATAACCGTCCCCTCAAATGGCTTGGTTGTTTTGTGTGTGTATGTATATAATGTGATGCCTTGAAAAAAGCCAGAATTGCATCAGTTGTAATATTATATATAGTAAGTCAGTTTGAGCAACAATTACTCTGTTTATGGCAAGGCAATGTGAATTTGAACAGTGTATGATATTGGGTGCCTGGATGGGAAATTCCAGTTCTGAAGGTGTTTAGACATTCAACATTCATTGATCTACGGTGTCAGGTGTGTATCGAGAATACCTCATGGAAAACATTACCATCCACCATGGACGGTACAGTTACAGACCATGGGTTCTTAATTATTTGTGTCCAGAATTGTAAAAACCGATTTAAATTGCATCCACATTCTATGTAGGACGTACCAGATGCATATCCAGCAGGTCAATGCAGTGTTCTTTAACTTTCATGGGATATGGAAGCAGAAGATCCACCAGAGTGCCCCTATTAAAACTGGCAATGTGTGCGGTCCAACGAGTCACCCTGATGGTAGTGTTGGGATGTGGTGCAGACTCGTTACCAACAAGGTACCATGAAGGCTGGTGATGTTTCTATAATGGCGTTTGGTGTGTTCACAAGACATAGTTTGGGATCACCTAAACACATTATTGTCCAGTGATGAATATGTTGCAGTGCTTGGTGACCGCTTTCAGCTCTGTATGGACTTCATGTACCCCCACAACGATGGTATATTCCAGTAGGTTGATAAATTGTGTAGCCTGTTTCAAGTTGTCCAAAATTGATTCAAGGAGCATGTGTGATACTGCACCTATAAATATCGGAACTGTGAGAAGCTATCTAGACAACATGAGTCAATCTCTCCAGACATTGTTCATCCACTTGTGGAATTGATGCTATGTTGCTGCACTTGACTATGCTAAAGGGGCCGCTATAGGGGTGTGTGTATATATATATATATATATATATATATATATATATATATATATATATATATATATATATATATATATATATATATATATATATATATATAGCCCATCTAGTCTGCCCCTTTTTTTACCCTTCAGGTAATCTCAACCCCTTTTGATCCTTATTTCTTCGTAAGGATATTCATATGCCTATCCCAAGCATGTTTAAATTGTTCTACTGTCTTAGCCTCTACCACCTCTGATGGGAGGCTATTCCACTTATCCACTACCCTTTCTGTGAAGTAATTCTTTCTAACATTTCCCCTGAACCTACCTCCCTCCAGTTTCAGTGCATGTCCTCTTGTTTTATTACTTCTTTTCCTTTGAAGAAAATTTCCCTCCTGTACTATGTTAAAACCCTTGATATATTTGATGATTTCTATCATGTCCCCCCTTTCCCTTCTCTGCTCCAAACTATACATGTTAAGATCTTTTAGTCTATCCAGGTAAGTTTTGTGATGTAGGCCATGCACCATTTTAGTTGCCCTTCTTTGTACACTCTCCAATGTATTTATATCCTTCTGAAGATATGGTCTCCAGAACTGGACACAGTATTCCAGATGAGGCCGTACCAATGATCTATAAAGTGGCATTATTACGTCTTTTTTTTTTTTTCTGCTACTGATTCCTCTCCCTATGCAACCAAGCATCTGACTAGCCTTCCTCATTACTTTGCTACATTGCTTTCCTGCCTTTAAGTCACTTGAAATAGTGACTCCTAGATCTCTTTCCTCCTCAGTAGTTTCCATTATAGTACCCTTGATACTATATTGAGCCTTTGGGTTTTTGAGTCCCAAGTGCATAATTTTGCATTTTTTTTTTAGCATTAAACTGTAGTTGCCATGCTCTTGACCAATTCTCAAGTTTACTTAGATCATCAGTCATTTGATTTACCCCTCCTGGTGTGTCTACTCTGTTGCATCTTTGTGTCATCTGCAAAAAGGCATACTTTCCCTTCAATACCATTTGCAATGTCACTAACAAAGATATTAAAGAGCACTGGTCCAAGTACAGATCCCTGGGGTACTCCACTGGTAACATGTCCCTCCATAGCATGCACTCCATTTACTACAACTGTCTGTTTCCTATCCTGCAACCAGGGTCTTATCCATTTAATTGTTTTATAAGCCAATCCCACACTTTCAAGTTTATTTAGTAGCCTGCGATGTGGGACAGTGTCAAATGCCTTACTAAAGTCTAGATATGCCACATGTACAGCCCACCCTTCATCTAGAATTTTGGTCACGGAGTCAAAAAAGTCAATGAGACTTGTTTGGCATGATCTCCCTGCAGTAAAACCATGCTGTTTTGGATCCTGTAAGTTGTTTAATTTAAGATATTCCACTATTCTTTCTTTTAATAGTGTTTCCATTAATTTCCCTACTACTGATGTAAGGCTCACTGGTCTGTAGTTACTTGCTTCTTCTTTGCTTCCGCTTTTGTGCAGTAGAACTACATTTGCTCTTCTCCAGTCCTCTGGAACTGCACCTGTATCTAGTGACTGGTTGAATAAATCTGTTAATGGCGCTACCAACACATCTTTTAGTTCTTTTAGTATCCTTGGATGCACTCCGTCTGGCCCCATTGATTTATCCACTTTCAGTCTTGAAAGTTTTGGTAGGACTTTCTCCCTAGTAAATGTACTTCCATTTACCTTATTTTTATGATTGTCCTTGCAACTTAACTGTGGTCCCTTCCCTCCTTCTATAGTGAATACAGAGCAAAAGTAATTTATCTATCTATCTATCTATCTATCTATCTATCTATCTATCTATCTATCTATCTATCTATCTATCTATCTATCTATCTATCACTATACTATACCTTTAAACCAGGGATGGGGAACCTTTGGTCCTCCCAGCTGCTGTTGAACTACACATCCCAGGATGCCATGCTAAAACTGTTGCAGGGCATGCTTGGATATGTAGTTCAACAACAGCTGGAGGGCTCAAGGTTCCAATCTCTGCTTTAAACCAGGATACTTATAAATTCTGTAGGTTTTGTGTCTAACTGACTTTCCAAATGTTTGTGCCTGTATTTAAAAAGTTTGGAGCACTGCACCTTTGGTCGTTCTATACTAATCCTGTAAGGTCATCGGCTGCAGATACTACTCCTATTTGGGAGGGCAGGACTGTTGAAAAGTGTTATGTATATATTCATATCGGATATACAGTATTTTATATAGAATTTGTTAACCTAATTCATTGATGAAAAAGAATCTGATTTTTGGAAAAAAATATTACCCACTTGAGTGGTTTTAAGGGGTAACATGGTAAGCCTATGTACAGGTTATGCTGTTTGACAATTCAAACTACACTGTTCATAACTTTACAAGTGTGTTTCCCAACACCATTTTCCCTACTAGACTATGAAGTGACATATTCATCAATTGTTAAATTATATGAAAAGTTGAATGTATATTTAATGTTACTGCTAAGTCACGCGCACACACTTGAGCAGCTTCATATGTTGCACCTGTAGTCTCTGATGTAAGGGAAGTGGTGTTTCAAACTGAAGTAGTTTGTCATATTTATATACTGACAAGCTTAGTAAATGCATGGAGCAGCTACTGTGGCGCTATGAAATAATTTACAACATGAAAAGTATTCTTACACACCTAATCGTTTCCATTATGTAGATTATATTTGCCATGTGAGCAAAGACAGATTATCACAGAGCGTAATATATTCACAATGACACCTGGCTGGCTGTATATTTACTACACTATTGCAGGATATTGACCATGGTCCTTAATCTAAGAGGACAGGAGTGCACAAGCTTTTTTGGAAATTCTTGACCGTTCATGGACAGAATAGTGTCTTGTGTTTGCCAGCCATTTTCTGGAGCCTACAGTATGTATGAAGTGCTGACGAGTGGAGCACACTGCAGGAAGTAGCCTCAATTACACATGTCCTTAAGCAAATCTTAGTCATCTTGTTATGTATCTAGAAATGAGGTGTTCCATTACCAACATTTCTATTTAAAACCAAATGACATACAGTATATGTAGATCACATGCAAAAGAAATACTTAAAGCAGGCATGTCCAAACTTTCCTCCAGCTGTTGTGAAACTACACATCCCATCATGCCTTGCCAAAGTTTTGCTATTAGAGACTGCGAAAACTATGGCAAGGCATGCCGGAATGTGTAGTTTCACTACAACTGGAGGGCCACAGTTTGGACTTGCCTGACTTAAAGGGTACAAGAGATGAGTGATACCAATATGGAGAGGTACAACTTGTGTGTGTGTGTGTGTGTGTGTGTTTGTTGCACCAATTTTTCTACCATTTGTATTACCCATTTTTTTATTGAATATTTAAATCCATTGAATTCACCCATGTGAGTCCTGATCTCAGGATTTTAATGTTTATTATATTAAGTCATTTACCTGCTTTTGTATTTTGAGTTTTTTGAAGCCACCTTAGAGTGCTGTGGCCTTTATAAGTTTATAAGTCCTTAGAGCTCCTTGGTGACTTCTGTAATCTGTACACATTAGGTGGTGGTTTATATATTTCGCATACAGTTTGGGGATGCAGCTTATCTCTGTATAGGAATACATGTGACTTGATTTGGTTCTTTTATCGGCAAGCCACTGGAATGTCTGCTTTTACATAGTTCTACTCGTGCACTGGAAAAGAATATTTTATAAAATAATTGGAATTTTCCACTGCTAGTTGCTGCTGCTTTGAATATCTGACATGGCAAAAATTCAGCGTTTCATAAAATGAGTCATTGCCGTATAAATAGCCCCACACGAGCATTTCAGAAAAAAAAAATAGTTTGAACTGTGAGGAAAACCTTTTTTAAAGCATCTTCTTTTTTTTTTATTTAGTTTTCAAGTGAAAAAAGTAGCTTGTTTTTTTTTTCTTTTGTTACTTTTGGGGGGGGGGGGGGGTGGGGGAGGAGGAGCCAAGACAACTGAGCAGCAAAGTGTTGGCTGTAGCTGAAGGAACTAATAAAACCTCTTTTTATATAAATATTGAGGCAATACATGTTCCAAAATGTCTGCAAACATGGGATCCTGCACTTTTTCTCCAGACGAGATGTGTGTCTGTCATTGGTCTGTCAGCCTTGTGCTGTAGAGTATGCGAGAGATACGTTTCACCACTGCGTGCCTCAGTAGCGTTTGTGTGCACGTGACAGAGCAGTCAGCTAAGACGCTAATTGGGTCAAGTACTTGAAATGAAAGACCTATTCATACCAGCAGCTTTTCCTCCACCCCTGATTTTAAAGAGCATCTGTTGATTGCACACCATGAAAAGAGCCCATCCATTAAACATGATAAGTGATGTCAATGAGGTAAAAAGCTATCCCTGGCACATTTAATAGGCTCTGGTTCATACCTGTCTCTTCTCCCAGAATGTCTAGGAGGCATCTGAATTAGAGGTAGACCACCTGGACTACAGTGAAAGCAAGCCCTTCAGCAGGGTGAGCTTATCTGCTACAAACTGGATGGTGCAATGCCCACATCATTAACCCTTTCAAGTCCAACGTCTAGTCAGGCTCAACAGCCCTAGCGCTAGTAGCAGATCCAGCGGTGAGCCACTTTATAATAAGAACATTAACATCGTTCAACATTCAATTTAGACCATTTTTTTAAAATAATAAAAAAAAATATTACAATTAATTTAAACCAGACTATGGACTGCAAAATGTTAACTTCGGAAAATATACAAGAATGCTGTATTCTTATGCATCTTGCTTTTGGCGAAAAACCGCTTTTTCAGAAAAACGCTTTTTCAGTTTTACAAGTGAGAAATGCACTTTAAAAGTTTATTCAACTGAACATGGACATAAGTTTTTTTATTTGGTATTTTTTTTTTTTTTTTAGGTTTTAGAATGAAAAAAATAAACAAAACCAACAACCCACTAATATATATATTCATATTCTGTAGTCACATCTAAGAATTCTCTCTCATCCACTCTTTTGCCAAAACTCCCAAAATGTCTTTCATTTTGCAGCTTGGCCTCTGGAGCAAACGCTATCTGAAGATAGTGTTTGCTTTTGTAGCATACGTTCCGGATAAAGCCTTGAGCGCTGGATATCTCCCTTGTCCCTCCCAACTCCCACACGTATATATTCCGCAGACTACACATTTGCAATAGTGCAGCAGCCCCTTATTAATGAATAGGACCAGTGACCAGTGTCGGATAGATGTGGTCCTGGGATTCTCTAGCCAGGAGAATCAAGGAATGTCGGCACAAGATTTCAGAGCTTATATTCTTGGGGTCAAAGAAAGAGCTCAGATGAAAGAGTACTGTGGCATAAAAAGACTTCTCTTAATGTTTGGTGTACTCGACACTGTAAGCTTTTGATGTACTCTTATGTGCTGCCATGGAAAAAAATAGTGTTGTGCCATTGCCCAGAATTGATTTTCTCCATTTATCCGGCAGGAAGGTGGGAGTTGTCTGAGAACCGTATGGCACATTGGTATAGGGGAGTAGAGGGCATGCTGGAGAGATATGTGGAACTACTGAAGCTTAGCGGCAGAACCTAAAATGCTTTTGGATATTGATTGCGTTAGGGAACGGGTTTATTTCAGAGTCTGTAAGTTGGAGTGTGGGGAACATTTTTGTTTATCTGCTTGAGTCCCATAGGGAAACTTCCATGGGGTCCCATTTATGTTGCTCCAGTTTACTGGGCCTCTCCTGCTGTGAACCTAATCTTCAATCCAGGCCCTTTAGCGGTCATACTTCTACACCTTTTTTGCTACAGAGTATGGGCCAGTACAGATAATTCAAACTGGTCTACAGTGGTGGAGTTTCAACCTAGGAACTGTGAGAAGAATCAGCATAAAATTATTATGTTAGTGGCACGATGAAGATGGATAAAATAAACATTTTATTTAGGCATACGGGATGTGGCATGGTGCATTGCCACTGTGACTTCTGTTTACAGCTTGGAGACACACACACACACACACACACACACACACACACACACACACACACACACACACACACACACACACACACACACACACACACACACACACACAGTGAATAATTAGACTAGTTACAGGTATAAGACCAGATACTCCTTTTTTATTTTATTTGGAGCGTATACAGAAAGTTATTCTCACAGGTAAGATGGTGTATTTCTGCCAGTTGCTGCTCCTGTCTCAGAATCTGAGCATATGATGCTCTGGTGTAGGCCTGACCTTGAGGCGGTATGGGAGAAGCAGTTACTATGGTAACTCTGCAGAAATATGGCTCTTCCTCAGGAAAGGAGCATCCCATTAAAGATTGCTGCAGGAATTCTGTTAACCAGTTCCAGCTAAAGAAACTATTACAATTTATTATCTTCTCCAAAAATCTGCACTTCACTGAGCACATACATGTGACAATTCAAACATTCTTTCATTCTCTGATTCATTTAATAGTTAATGTGAGTGATGTGGGAGTTCCCTTATTTTATTTTGTTACCACATATTTTCCTATTACGGAATTTGGCGCATGATAAAGTATGTTGTATGAAATGTGTCCTCCTTTATCCCCCCCCCCCCCCCCCCTCAATATATCCTCTAATACGGACATACATTATCATTGCTGTCACTGTGTGTAGTCTGTGGGGGCGATTCAATTGTTTTTTTGTGGTTGTGCTATATAAGGGGCATTGGACAGGGCAATTCAATTGTCTCTCTTGGCACAAATAACAGTGAACACACATTTCAGCTCCGCCTCCTTCTTAGGTGGCAGTGAAAGTCTGCTGTTTTGGATCCACAATACTTTAGATTAGTTTAGCTGCTATACATTACTAAAACCTAGTCTGATGGGGCACAATATGTACTGATAAAGTACATTTAGATATTGTCCTGTGATTTCCCCCCCCCCCCTTTACTTTAAAAGGGATCAATCCCAGCGTTATTTACTGCGTGCCGGATTGAATTGACCCCCAATGATTGATTGTACCAGATCTATAGTTTTTGTTTTTCTGGATGAATGCTGAGGGACATTATAAGCAATGATTTGCTTTCTTCCACCCAGTTAATTACATAAGGTTTAAATCCCTTTTTCTTTTAACTAAGCCCATGCAAACTTAATGGTTAATATAATCGAACCAGTGTAGCAAACAAGATGGTGTCTTGGGAGCTTTTGCCAGGACCGCTGGTTACTTTATCATTTACACCATTGTCATGTTTGACATCTTGAGTTTAATGAATTTACCATGCAGGCACTGCTTGTATGGAAGAGATTTTCTGAAAATCTGACCTGATTTATGTTGTGCGGAGACCAATATAGATAATACAGAACTAGTGAATTATCTCTGCATGGTATAACTATTGTTACACTATGCACAAGCCTAAAATACAATATATTACTACTCTCAGTAACCTGTACTTGCATTGTGATGGGGAGGAAGGCCGTTCCTACATTTGTATCTAAAAATGTAAATCTCCTGTGCCAGGATCATCAATGGCATGCAACGTTTGTGGAATTGTATTTCTCCCCTTTACTTCTTCTGTTCAATATTCTCACAAATATCTCTGACCTGGGATATTGCTAGAACAACCCAGGTCCCACCTTGGTGTGAAAAGGTCAAGCCAGGTTTGGTGTCCTGGGAATTTAACCCTGGTTGAGACCGTTTTTTTTGGTTTGTTTTTTAAATCAGACATTGATCAGCTGTAGTGTGAAAGGCACAACTCAGGTTATGGTTAAATTGCAGAGGCCTGCCTCCAGGTAGTGACATGGGGCCAGATGTAATGAGCTTAAAAAGTGATAAACCACCAGCCAATCTGCTCATAATTGTCATGTCACAGACTGTGTTTGCAAAATGACAAGTAGAAGCTGATTGGTGGTTTATCAATCTATTTGTACATCTTACTACATCTGACCTATACAGGGCAGATATGGTTGTAGTTTGAAGACCATGACCTGGGATCCAGGTCCAATGTGTGGTGAGAAGGTGGTTTGAGCACATATGAAACTGTTCACTTTAGCTGTATCAGACCCAAGATCAGGATGTGAAAGTGGGTATAATCCTATTTATACATTCTTGATTATTGATGTTTATAGAAACATAACCTACATTTACTGTTAGTTAGAGCCTCAGTATTTTTTGTTAGACCAATATGCAGTTATCTAGTACTATTTGATTGCACTGGCACACCGATTAAAGCTGCCTAATTCAAATAAATTGTATTTGTATTTTCCCACTCTCATGCTTTTGCAGTACTTGTACTGAGAAATAAGGGGCGATTGTTTGAAGATGGCTTGGATTGTGACCTCGTGTTAGACAAACTGCTTCTCTTACAGACTCTTGTTCACCAGTTAATACTCAGCTACAGCTAAAACAAACACTTCTCCCCACTGCTACAATGAATACGGTATCTAAGTGCCAAGTGTGTTGGTTATACTTCATAATCCTGCTAAGCTATGCGATCGCTAACCCCTAATTCACTGCAGCCAGTTCTGCAGGAGCGGTGGCAGATTATTGTCCCCAAAGCCGCTGCTGAAAGTGGCACACTGACTTTTTTTTTGTTTTTGTTTGACCATTTCATTATACTGTAGTATATACACAGTACCACTTGTGTTGGATGCGTTTCTGAGATCTGTGCTATTAATGTATGATAAGACCACTACAAAGTGCCATTTATATTGAGTTCTGTATGCTACTTTGTTTCTTTTCTTAATGATCATGCATGGACAGCAGTTGTACACTATCCACTATTTTGCACAGACCGAGATCTCTAATATCCTCAAACTTGATCCTTCCAGCACGAGTTTAAAATATCCCATTAAAAAGGGGAATCTTACCAAAAATGAATACCTTGCCTTTCCTAGAGTTGTCTCACTTTTCTGCAACCAGCTGAGCGGGTTGTGACCACTGAGGTTGAATTGGCAATTTTATGCCACAGTCCCCTTCTTGAATGTTTAATGCATTAAGTGGCTTTGGCGTATGCCAGATTTTTATATGGTGTGCATGTTGCCACTATTTAGGGCACTAAAGTGCACCATTAATTCATTTGAGCAGCCATTAGATTTTTGTAGAACCCTGGTGTTATGGAAGTTAGGGGTCAACATGTGGTACTTACGCATCATTCACACACCAATCTCTGTAATGGGAAATGGGTTTGAAGTGAATTGTGAACTCTCCTCGCTGATGGATATTTATTGAACCGGTATTTGACTTGAATATGTATTATATAGGTTTCGCTGTTGTTGAATACGAACAGTCACTAATAGTGCAGCTGTATACGTGCATGCAGGAACCCTTATCACTGAATTTTTCCCTGCGGTGGGGACCAGCATTCCTCTTCCCGCTGCACAACCATCTACAGGAAGTGACCTTGGGCTGGGCCCATCACACTGCAGCGTACACATTCTTTTCTCCAACATTAAAGCTGTACCTTTTTTTTTTCCTTTCTTTTTTTTTTATAATGATTGCTTTTTTTTCCTCTTTACATTGAATTACTGTTTAACTGTATTGCACGTGTTGTTTTAATTCGCTTACTCCTGTTCACTGCCCACTCCCCCCCGACATGAATACGATTGTACTGGTCTTACCTTTGTCTTTGTACTGTGTTAAGCCAGTAGAACCCTTTTTGGTACCACTAAAATAAAAGTTTGTTTATTATAATTAAGGATAATCATATTCTTTATAACTAATCATATGCTGATTAGTAACCAATGAGATGTTGGCTTCTATATACACTGTACAATGAATAACCCTGAAATCTGATTGTTTTGGGTACATTTCTCCTGTTCCACAGTAGTACAATGTTATAAATGTCCCTTATTAAATGGGGTCACTGTATATTTGACACCTTGGTAAATAACTTTAAAATTTGCGGTTGGGGACTTTGGTATGGACCTTACAAATGACGGCAAGTATTTTAACAAACTATTGTGACACAATGCAGATAGCATCCGCTTGCTTAGCTCCAGTTTGTGTATGTGGTTCCACTAAATGTAGCCTGCCAGTGACATTTGGATTGCTGTCACATTATCACAGTCAATGACTTTCCATGTTTGGGTCACAATCACTCAGTTTTATTGCCTGTTAGAACATGACTAATGTAGACTTCTGTGCAGTGGTATTTAACTTGAACCGGTAAGGTTATCTTTCCGTAGCACTTCCCCTGACTCCCCACAGTATATTGTAACAAAATAGATCACACAAGCCTAGAAAAATGGATTGGATTTAGTACAGAACAGTAGTATAGTGTGAAGCGGTTATTTGCGGCTTTTGTGCTCAGTGGCTTGCCTCATAAGTGTTTCTATCCACCAGTTGTTTAGAGTAACATAAGAGTGTTATCTTTATATGAAGGGTTTATTGAAAGCACTTTACAATATGCTAATTGACACACTGTCTGACTCCCTGACAAATATAACAATACTCATAAAAGTGAAAGATAAATATACTGGGAAATGGCATAGCATGTGCTGGCTTATGCTGTAGTCATTGGTTGGCTCTCTGTCCGTGAAAACGGAATGAAACTATCTGTAAGGTCGATCCTATTAAATGTGCAGGATGCAGTTGCTGTGGCACTTAAATGGTGGCATCGGCACTTGATCTTGCACCCTTCGCGGGCAGATTTTGGTCTGAATTAGTACAAAATTGCTCACTGCCCTATGGAGCAGCAAGCATCTTTGAGCAAAATCTGGCCACCGTAAAGTGCTGCCGCGATGATCATAGCGGATAATGGGATCACCTAACATGTTGAGAACCTCTGTACAAGACCTTGACATCAACATTGGTCCTCGAGTACCCCCTACAGTTCACGTTTTTTTAGGTTTCCACACAGAATCACAGGTGAAATAATTAGCTCCACTTGTGATCTTTTAAAATGTGTCAGTGAATGAGTTCACCTGCCGGTGACCTGGAAAAATTGCATTGTTGGGGTACTTGAGGACTGAGGTTGAGAACCACTGCTCTAGTATGTGTTGCACAGTCAATTTGGTTTTGGCAATTAAGGGAGTGGTTCCATTTTATAATTATGGCCTGATAGTGGTTCAAATTGATCTAATTTTTTGGTTTTTTTACGTTCGAAAAATTGTATTTGTTTTAGAACACCCAACAAGGTGAATATGTAAAGGTGATTTGCTTGATGTTGGATAAAATGATGAAGGTAGAAGTCGGCCTGCCCATTTTTCCAAATATGTTATGTACTATAGAACAGAAAGGCAATTATAGCTTAACAAATGGGGTATGCAATTTTTCCATCAACCCTTCACCTTTTTTTTTTTTTTTTTTTTAAGTAGTTGCCATCCTTATTTCTCCTTCATTCACAGCGAACACTGAAGTACTGCTTACATTGGGAGATAGAGTGAGTGTGATTAGGAGTCGGCAATTTACATTTTTGTGAAGTGTGATCGGCTCCTCCCCTCTATCCACCTTTTCTAGACCTCCGTCTTAAAAAAAAAAAAAAAAAAAAAAAGTGCTAGAGGAGTTGGATCCCTGGTCTTGGTCTCCTAAGGGAGATTAATTTTTCACAGCCACACGTTTCAGGGGCACTGGCTGAAGATGCACTGTGGCGCTGGTCAGCCTAGCGCACTGACCACCAAGAGGAGGCTGCAGTTTGAAGTTCACGCCGCTGTCCTCAGCGTGCGCAGTCCGCTGACCCGGGAGTCCTCTCCGCGCAGATCAGGAAACTTCAGCGGGCAGGCACCATCATCCTCACCACACTGCATACTCCAGGGAGAACGGTCCCAGTGATACACCACCACCACTTTCCCGTCCCTGCGAGTGCTGCAGCATTGCGGGGGCTGTAAAAATGTTTAGGTGGGGAAATTAATTGGGTATTGGTGGCTCTGTTCTGCAGGATGGTGCCGTCCGCAATCAACACTGATTACTCGGGTGTTCTTGCCTTAATTACGTTATGTGATGCTAAATCCCAGTTCTGCCCCTGGAAAGGTATGGGTGGTATATCATACCCCTTTCACATCGCACTTTTAAAACGGTATATTGCCGTTTTTTCCCCTTTTTAAAACGTTTAAGCCTGCACTGTGAATGCACCACAGCCTATTTACCGTTTTAAGTTAACTGGCATTTCGAACCGTGTAAAAAGCAGAGTCCTACACGGTTCCTTGCCGTTTTTTGTGCAATGTGAATGTGTACAATGCTATGCATTCACAGTGCAGGCTTAAACGTTTTAAAAAGGGAAAAAAAAACCGGCAATTTACCGTTTTAAAAGTGCGATGTGAAAGGGGTATAAACCGGTATTTAAAACGGTAATCTGCGGCAATGTAAGGCTCTGACCCGTTTTAAAATACCGGTTTTTAACACGTGTCGGCGATGTGAAAGTGGTATTATGCAAATGTTTACAGACATGTATTCTATTTTAACCACTGTGTTAGCATGGAGTTAGTATTGCAATTAACACAACTGGACTGAAGCTGCATTTGGTAACGTGTGGTTAATAGATTTAGGGCTCAATCCAATTAGGAGAGAGTTGAGTCTTGCGAGTTATTCTCTGACCCAGCGTGCAATGCAAAGTACTTTTGCATCCCATTTCCAAACACTCATGGCTTTTGTAGATCATAATATTTTTGTGCACTGCCTACTGAGAAGTGAAAGGGTAGAGAAACCTCCTAGTTTTTGGTAAATATGTAGGGATGCCATGCATGCTATACCCCTCATAAGGAATAATCCTGCACTTCAATAGCATCATTTTGACAATAATAACTAGGCAGTTTTCAAGTGGGTGTGGATTATTAGATCGGTGTCTAAGTTGAACATTAATGGTCCACAGGCGGTAGGTCAACACACAAAAAAGGTCTACAATCACTTCTTTTGTTTTCTATGTCAACATTTGTTGACCTGAACACTGTATTACTGTATTCGTTCCGCTTGACACACTATTATATTCTCCCTCTATGCCGACTAGGATCACGAAGTAAGAACAAGTCGGTTTAAAAAAAAAATCATGAAAAATCTGTGTCAAACTTTTCCTGTGTCCACCATTGAGATATCAACCTTCTTGCTTGTGTAGACCCAGGCCATGTCAACCTTTTTGCATTGTTGACCTATTGACTGTCGACCAATAGTGGGTGACCTGTTGATTGTCGACCTAGACACTGTTGACCGGATACATTAAATTATGTGAAACTAGTACATAGAGGTGTATTGATGGCTGAGGGCTTTTTGAACTTCCAGCTCAAAAACGAAGGGGGTTATTTTGGTTCACTCTCTGACAAATTCCTTCTTAGATGGACAAATCCATGTGCACTGCAGGTGGGGCAGATGTTACTTGTGCAGAGAGTTAGATTTGGGTGGGGTTTTACTTCAAAGTGAGATCTATATTGCAGTGTAAAAATAAAGCAGTCAGTATTTTCCCTGCACAGAAACAAAATCACTCGCCAAAATCTAATTATCTGCACATTTTACATCTGCCCCCCCCTGCATTGCACATGGTTTTGTCCATTTAAGAAGGAAGTTGTCAGAGTGAACCAAAATAACCCCCTAATAAGTGTGTGTGTTCCAACCTTTCACAAACTTTCATAAATACAATGAAAGATAACTATTCATACATTTTTCTGGATTCTCAAGTATTCATTTTAAATCCATTTTTAAACCTCCAGTACTTATGGCCATTGACACTTTTATGTGGTCCTCCTATCTACATTGTCACTTTGTGAGGTCCGGGATGGTTTATCCACTTTTCATGCACGTCTCCCAATTTGCACTTTGTAGAAAACTTACAAAACCTTGCTGCATTCAACTAGATGGTGTCCAATTGAGCAAATTCAATTGTTGCTTTGTTTGCCACAGGGAGACACATTTCTTCTTGCAGCCTCCAGGGGTGGGGAGTTGAAATGTGCGAACATTTTCTTCTGCTGTGTTGAAGCATAAATTTTCGCATCAAACCCATGAGTTTAGTCAGGTTTAATGGCTTTACGCGGCTAAACATGGTCTGTGTGGTCATGTCGTGTGCGCTTTAAAAAAAGTTCCTGATTCACTCACTTTTGATGGGAGATCAGGCACGATAAAATACACTAATTGGCGTTAAGAGAATTCAGATCGGTCAGAGAAGTGTTTATGTACGTGCACACATCTTCTATATTAAGGGTTTTCCTTACATGTAATGCACTTTTTTATCAGACCATGCCCTGGTTGCCTTAGATGTGACCACAACTGGCTGGGCTTTTCCTGACCTAGTCGCATCTGATGCGACCAGTACAAAACGCCCACTGTGCAGCAGCTGTAATTTTTAATCTTCCAACCGCTGCCAATATTCAAGAGCTCTTCCTGCCCCTTTGCTTCCTAGTTCCCTCCCCAAATACCTATCGTATGGCCGGTCACTGATCAGGCAGCCCCGTGAAACCCGCTTCCGCAGCTGCAGAACTTCTATAAACGGTCCTTTCCTTTCTCTGTGTTCACACAACGTCTACAGAAAGGAGCAACTGCCATGGAAATATTAAGTCATGGTGATCTGATCGTTGGTAGACCGATATATTGGCCATTGATGTTTACAATTTTTATTTTATTTTATTTTATTGAGACTAACAAAATACATTACAGAAATTGACCCAAACAAAAGTCCAGCGACGATAGCAATCACAACTATATTTCCAAATATAGTGACAAAATTATATCAACTAATAAACATTTGTGTCTGGCTAAATATTTCCTTCGAAATCTATAGTAGTCTGCTACCTTGTGATTGCTTCTGTGTTTTTGCATGTGTGAGAGAAAGATATGTAGTTTCACTTGCTGCCAACAGATGGCAGTGTTTGGGAGAGACACAACCGGACACTAAACATCTATATAGCTGTACAGAAAAGGAGAGTTTAGTAGGAAGAAGGGATGGACAGGGGGAGACCCAGCCAGTCAAAGATTTTTTTTTTTTGGTTTTGTTTCAAGTACAAGCCAACTAAGTCATTTAAAAAAAAAAAAAAAAAAAAAAAACCCAGACCATTTCTGGGTGTTTTTTGTGAAGACATTAGCCAGTTAAGTGGTTAAAAGTGATGTATGGATAAGTACAGTGTGCGATGTTGCATTTGCAGGGTTATTCCAGCAGTAACAGAGCTCAGATTGAGATGATGTAATACAGGATGGCTGCGAGACTGCTCTGTCTGCAAGCTCCGAACTTTCTGAAGCCTCAGCACATTTTATACCAGTTCAGATATTTGGACTTTGCCAGCTCAGTGTCTTCATCGGTCTTTAGAAAGACCTTTTCTCTAGACCTCACATTTTACAGCATTATATTTAACCTATTCAGATCTGTTATTTTCTTTTACATGCTTGTATAGATCATAAAGAGATGTCATAGAAATAAATGTAATAAATTAAATCAACTGTGTAAGTTCCCAACTGCAGTCCTCAAGGTACACGAGTTGCGGTCACGGTGGCCAATATATTGGCAGTTCAATTGAACGGTCGGTTATATAGCTGGACCATTGGCCAGTGTGTACTAGCCATACAGATGGATCCGGCGACCGCTTTGCAAGGGCTGGCGATAGAATCGCCAGCCGTCAGGCTCCGCCATCAGTCGGAAGTGGGCGTGCGAGATGCTTGCGCACCCCATTCCGAAGGAGCACCTTGCTGCCGCCCACCCCCTCCTTTAAGCGGAGACTGGCAGGGTTTCCACCGCGGAGTGACTGGGACTAGCGACCATGTGAGACGCTCGCGTGTCCCAGTCTGATGGAGTCCCTCTCAGCCAGCGCTTGCCAGCGGGGATATTCTGGCGAGCGCTGGGAATAAATGAGAGGGGCTCCATCTGTATGTCTGTGAATGGCATTCAGTTGGGATCAGGCAGCATACATGGAGAACACACTGCTTGATCTGTCTGTACATATGCAGGTCATCCAATCATATAAAATCATGCAGGTCATCCAATCCTATAAAAACTTTCTGTCTGTGGGCATAATCACAATCCAGTGCGTCCACCCGCTGGTCGTGTATCGAGCTTGCTGATCCCTTCAGCAGGTGCAAAGTTGAATGACCAGATGTTTGCTTCAACCAGACAGATTGGACAGATAAATGTTAAGGTGTGTACCCAGCTTTTAGTGTGTCTTCATGACAGAGGTTGGGAAACACTGGTGTAACAGGATGCTGTTAAAAGTAATGCCATTATGGAAACGATTTGAATGTTACAAAGTGTCCTGCTTGCCGGCATTCTTATTGTGAATGGTGCTACTCGATGTATTCCAATTTTTATTGATTCAGTCCCATACCCTTCAACATATGAAGGGCAGAAGCCTTTGCACATTCAGAAAGGGTGAGTGACCAAGGGTAAAGGGGCATGACCACATGTAAAAAGGGGTGGGGCAACACCCCACCCCCTTTCCGAATGGATGTATTAAAGATCCATAAAAGATGGGTGCTAAGGGTTTCAATAATGTCACTGGCAGGGACAGTGTAGGAGGTAACAGAAGACCTGAACTGTTATGGAGCAGACACATATACTGTATACTAGTCACACCTCACTTACACCTTATAAGCAGGAGAGAACCGTGCATCCAGCCAGAAGAACAGAAGCCAAAACAATCTCCAGGGATAGAGATTATTTGAAGTTAGAAATATGGGCGCTATGGGGATATGTAGAGATAAAAGAAGGCTAATACTTCCCTATTCGTGGTCTCCTGATATCTTCCTATATCTTCCTGGTCCCGTATTGAAACATGAAAAGATAAAAAGAGAAAGAGGGACAGATCCCCTCGTGTAATCCTGTTTATATTGGGTGATTACAAAGATGGTGATTCAATAGCCTCCAATACTAGCTACTGGGTTGAGTATAGATTGAAATAAGTATGGGGGTTCTTATCTCCCCCTTCAAAATACACTCACACAATCGCAGAATGTTATATAGCTTATAACAATAAATCTTGTATTCAAACAGGTACTGTATCCAGATATAATATGTTGGGGGTAGGTCCCCCTTCCAATTTACTCACTCAGAGCTGGAGTTCAGATCACATGTAGTTTAGGTCTTTCTCCTGGTGTCCTCCGTCCGTGATGAGAATATGGGTAAATTCCTTATATTTTAAAAAGATGACACTAGTGGATACTGTGTGTAATAAAACAGTTATCCTTTTTATTGAAAAACAAACGTGTCACTTTTAACATAAAAACCCATACAACAAAAAAGCCTCTGGAATAACTCTACCTATCTTGGACCGGTACTAACCAAAAAATCCTGAAGTTGTTTGTAGTGGGCAGGCTAAATGGGGCCCCGTTTATGCCTTACCACCTGGATTTAGGTGTTCCCGTCCTGTAGGTCCAGAGTATCCAGTAGGCATCCACAACAGTTTAAAAATTCCGAGAGAATAGTCCACCAACGCGTTTCGACCCGTACTGGATCTTTGTCAAGGTGCATTCTCTCACTGCAACCTTATGGTTTATATAGCTGTCTGGATAATGATAATTAGGGGCAGGTCTGCCCGTTTTCCCGCCAAAATGAAGTCACTGAATGTGTAGAACTAATACATTACAGTATTAGTTCTACACATTCAGTGACTTCATGACCACATCCACTAGTATCCACAGTATGCACTAGTGTCATCTTTTTAAAATATAAGGAATTTACCCATATTCTCATCACGGACGGAGGACACCAGGAGAAAGACCTAAACTACATGCGATCTGAACTCCAGCTCTGAGTGAGTAAATTGGAAGGGGGACCTACCCCCAACATATTATATCTGGATACAGTACCTGTTTGAATACAAGATTTATTGTTATAAGCTATATAACATTCTGCGATTGTGTGAGTGTATTTGGAAGGGGGAGATAAGAACCCCCATACTTATTTCAATCTATACGCAACCCAGTAGCTAGTATTGGAGGCTATTGAATCACCATCTTTGTAATCACCCAATATAAACAGGATTACACGAGGGGATCTGTCCCTCTTTCTCTTTTTATCTTTTCATGTTTCAATACGGGACCAGGAAGATATAGGAAGATATCAGGAGACCACGAATAGGGAAGTATTAGCCTTCTTTTATCTCTACATATCCCCATAGCGCCCATATTTCTAACTTCAAATAATCTCTATCCCTTTAAATTGCAACAAAAAGTCCGGGTGGGCTTTTTTCATTTGAACCAGAAATACAGGCAGCTCTGCGCGGATTGGTATAGATCCCACATCCCCTTTGCTCAAAACAATCTCCGTTTAGTGTTAAAATGGAGAGTGATAAACCACCAGCCAACCAGCTCCCAACTACCATGTCACAGGCTGTGTTTGATAAATGACAGGTAGGAGCTGGTTGGCTGGTAGTTTAACACTCTCCATTTTAACACTTTTCAAGCTTAGTACATCTTTGTTATAGATTTAAAATACACAAAACACGCTTAATTTTGAGCGCAGAGATGCTGCTGCTCTTGCCACCATCCAGAAAATGCGCATGAGACATTCAAGAAGCCTTTACACAGTCAGACAGTCCCTGAGTGCAGGAGGGTCCGAGCGCTATGTGACTTCATGATGAGACACACGCTGCCGGGACCACAAGTCACCGGAATGAGTGCAGAAGGACCAGATCGCATCGCAAGCTGGAGCAAGAGGAGACGCCTAAACCCGGGAAGAAAATGGTACAGTCTGTACACGTTAAGGACCTTTAAAAGACCAAAAAAAAAAACAACCAACTGGCCAAATCTACCGGCTAAATCTGTACAGTTGTAAGGTATGCAATCTAAAAGGCAAGACAAAGCCCACCGTGTGATAATTGGCTCCTTTGCCTCTGAGGAGGCAGATATTTTATTAGCCCAATCAATATTAGACATTTGAAATAGGAAATAGAAGCATCATTGATGTATGAAGCACATCGTTCCTCAATGATTTAATTTTATCCTAGTGTATAGACTTCACTTAATGAGATTGTTTCAGCCTGCAAAGGGCTGTCCCCCCCTTAGTGTGTACTTAAGGTCCATACACACTGGGCGATTTTGCCTAGCGTGTATGGACAGCGATGATCGTTGTCATCGCTGGTGGAAAAGCCGCTCAGTGCATACACACTGAGCGGCTTTCCCCCTGCCCGGTGCTGTCAGTGGGGGGCAGACTGTCTTCCATAGCGCAGCACTATGGAAAGCTGTCCACAAAGCTGCTCATCTGCTGGCAACACCAGCAGATGAGCGGCGGCCGACAACGATGATGCGGGAGCGTGCAGAAGCACTCACCGCTCATTGCTGACCTGTACACACTGGGCGGCTTTCATGCTGAACCCCGCTCAGACGAGAAAACTGAGCGGCTTTCACATGAGTCGCCCAATGTGTATGGGCCTGAACTGAGGTGTTTTTTTTTTTTTCTTCCTTTTTTTTAATAAACCATTGTTGTCTGAACTAGACATATCTGCTGCTGTAATATACTGCCTGACATTGAAAGGTTTGGGCTATAGGAGCTTCTGGATTCAGGCCCTTATTCTGGTTGGTGCGGTCGAGCCGCATATGCGGCTGCGACCGCACCAGACGAATCCCCGCCCACCCTACGGATCGCCACGGCCGTCCGTACACGGACGGCTGGCGATCCGCATAAAAATGGTGGAGGCTACGCCTCCACCATGGTGGGAGCTGCCCCCTGCATTCGATGGTCGTCGACCATCGAAGGCAGGTCCGCACGCCGCGGCAGCTCCCGCAAGCTGAGACCACACGGACAATCGTCCGTGTGGTAGCTTGTATGGGGGCTGAAAGCTGACATCCGGCGACGTCAGCTTTCCGCCCCCATGAGTTGCGTCATGGCCTCATTACCATGCGTACGCCCCGCGTTTGCATGGGAACGCCCATGAAACGCGGGGCGTACACATAGGGAAATGAGGGCATGATGCCTCTCACGCCCCTATACGCCCCCTTTGCGGCGGACGAAATACGTCTGCGGCGAAGGGGGCTGCACATGCGCAGATTCACCTCTGCGCATGTGCAGAGTAAAAACATCGGCGGTACGGCCGCACGCGGGCCGTACCGATCTGATTAGAATAAGGGCCTCAGTGTGAGCATGATTCTAGGTCTGGCCGTGGGAGACAGCTTTCTTATGTTCCCTGTAAAATAAAAACATTGCACCACACATCAGCGTGTTTCCTCTCAGTTTGGCACCACAGCAGTTGTTTTCTTGGTTTTCTCATGGTAAGGGCTGCAAGAAGCGTTAGATTTAGGCTCTGACTGGTGGGCTGTGTAGTCATGGCAACGTCTATGATTTTTGCTCAAAGTCAGAATTATCATAAAGCTGCTAAGCCCCTTTCCCTTCCTCAAGATGTACCAGATGGCAACCCCATCTCTTGTTGATGGACTCTACAAAGACAGCAGGGAAAGGCAAGCTTTCCACCTGGCATTACCCAACTGTCTTTGTATAGACAATGTATTCTAATGGAGATAAACATTATGTAGTTGATCTGCCTCACATGGTTTTATGAGTAACTGATCTGTAGGTAGAAAGCCGCAAATACTGCAGAGCTCATTCTTTAACTGTTAGAAAACTTCTCAAAACTCTGTTTTACTTACCGACACCTATCCCATAACTGTTTCTCATGATGGGCCAGAAGTACTAAGCTTCAAAAGTGATAAAATGAAAAGTGATAAACCACCAGCCAATCATCTCTTAACTGCCATACTCCATGCTGTGTTTGAAAAATGATAGGTAGGAGCTGATTGGTTGGTGGTTTTTCACTCTCCATTTTATCACTTTTCAAGGCTTAGTACATCTCACCCGATGTACCAAACTCCAAAATACTACAGTATGTCACATTGAATTAGCATTTCGCTGTGAGTGTTTTTTATATATTTTTTTTCTCTATCCGTGTTTCCTAATGTTGGTCCTCAAGGTACACAAAAGATATGTTTATTTTACAGCTATACTTTAGCACAGGTGATTTAATTAGTACCTCAGCTATTTTGAGTCAACCATCTAAGCACAAACATTTGTGTCCTCAAACCTGGACTGTTAAGCCCCACATCCACTACTTCGACATTTCTGAGGTGAGAAGTCTCAGCTGATCCTCCTTGAGCCACCTGGGAAGGTCCCGGGCTGCAGGATCGCTTGCGATTATGTTGCATGTTGTCTCATTACTTGCTGCGGATAACGATAGATCCTTGGTGCGGCAGTGACTATCTCCGGCTTTAGTTGAACATTCACATCAGTCTCTGCTCCAGTTACAATATATATTCCCTACCACATGTACACGTGCGCGCACAGCCAATCTAGGGTTAATTTTGTTGACAGCTAATTGACCTTCCAGTATATTTTTGAATTGTGGGAGGAAACAGGAGTAACCGGAGTAAACCCACGCAAGCACAGGGAGAATATAAAAACTCTGCACAGTTAGTGCCATGGTGGGCTTTGCATCGGATGAAAATTGGAGGTCAAACACATGCAAATTTGGGCCCCCCATGAGATGTGTACAAAGTGCAATTATGTCAGTAAAGGGGTGTGTGTACACATTTTCCAATGCCACCAGTGACTGACAATGGTGCCTGAAAGGGGGGGGGGGGGGCATGATGCTTTCTGCAGCATGGCTATCGGTAGCGATTTCCTTCTTTGTCCTGCCGGTGCAGATGATGGAGGATATCGATAACCACCCTCGAGCATGCGCATCGTTAACTATATAGTATGTACATCCTAGACCAGAGGCTCAAACTTTTTATTGTCTGACTGGGTCCCATTACAGGACCCCAGAAAGTTACTGCAGAATGTTCAGCAGACAACACATGCACAGCAGCATTGTGGAGGCACAAAACAGAAGTGAAGGGACCACTAATGTAGTGATTTTATTTCTTACCCAATTGCAGACTAGCTCTTTTCGGAGTCCCTGTCATGCATGTGATTTTTAATATATACATGCAAATGTTAAAGCTTATAGTTGCTGTGAGGCTTTGTTGATGACCAGGAGGATGACGAGAAAGCAGTGGATGCCAGAAAGCTTGCCTGATGACTCCTCAGGTCTCTAAGCCAGGGATCCAAGGAGTCTGAAGTAACAGACAATTCAACTTGATTTTTAGCCTCCTTGGGTCATTGACTGACGGATCAGAGCAGTCATTAGGCTGATAGTAAGCATCATGGAGTCACGACACTTTGCTGCACTAGATCATATGCACGAAAATCAAATTAACAATTGTCATGATCATGCACATCGTTAACGATATCATCTAGTGCAGGCATGGGCAAACTATGGCCCTCCAGCTATTATTAAACTACACGTCCCATCATGCCTTGCCACCATTTTACTATCAGGGAATACTAAAACTATGGCAAGGCATTCTGGGATGTGTAGTTTCACAACAGCTGTAGGGACACAGTTTGGCCATGCCTGGTCTAGTATATACACATCTTTTAGTGTTCCTTAAAAAACCAAGGTTGAGAAACGCTGCTCTATACATACAGGTAGCTTCTCAAACTCTGTTCCCGGGACCCCACACAGTGCATATTTTGGTACTCTTTACCTAGAAGGGCGCCAGCGATTGAAATCGCGGTCGTCGGGGGTAAAAATCGCGGTCATCGCGGGTAAATCGGGATGGCCGCGATGACCGCGATTTTCCCATAGGGAACAATGTTAAAAAGGCTGATTGACCGCGATTTGACTGTTAAATGCCTCAATGGACCCGATTTGGCCCTAGGAATCAATGTTAAATGGGCCACAGAGCCCAAATAAGCACAATTAACCCTTAAATGTCCCCCCCAATTTTTAACGCCACCCCACGATCCACGCGAACCCGAAGCGTGGCGAGCGCAGCGAGCCCGCGAGGGGCGGCGGTACGCGTCCTCCGACCTTTTCATGCCCTACTATCCACTAGGGCGTGGAGTGAGAATATAATAGTGTGGCGAGCCACCGAGCCCGAAGCGTGGCGAGCGCAGCGAGGGGACGCGGATACCTTCACAGTTATACGCGTCCCCTCGCAGGCTTCACAGGTGTCCGTGGCGACGCCGACACCTGTGAAGCCCGCGAGGGGACGCGTCTACCTGTGAAGGTATCCGCGTCCCCTCGCGGGGCTCGCTGCGCTCGCCACGCTTCGGGCTCGGTGGCTCGCTGCGCTCGCCACACTATTATATTCTCACTCCACGCCCTAGTGGATAGTAGGGCATGAAAAGGTCGGAGGACGCGTACCGCCGCCCCTCGCGGGCTCGCTGCGCTCGCCACGCTTCGGGTTCGCGTGGATCGTGGGGTGGCGTTAAAAATTGGGGGGGACATTTAAGGGTTAATGGGCTCTGTGGCCCATTTAACATTGATTTCTATGGCCAAATCGGGGCCATTGAGCCATTTAACAGTAAAATCGGGTCCATCGCGCCTTTTAACATTGATTCCTATGGGAAATCGGGAGCATCGCGTCGCGGGCATCGCGTCGCGGGCATCGCGGGTACATTTATGGCTGGCCGCGACGCGACCGACACGATTTCCATGTTTAACATGGGTTTCAATGGGAAATCGCGGGCATCGCGTCGGTCGCGTCGCGGCCAGACATAAATGTACCCGCGATGCCCGCGACGGGCGCCCTTCTAGGTAAAGAGTACCCATATTTTTCAGGTGTCCTCACAGAATCACAAGTGAAATAATAATTAGCTCCATCTGTGGCCCTTTTTCAAATGTGACTGTAATTAATTAATTAATTCACCTGTGCATTGGTCAGTTGAATGGTTTGGCGTCCTGATGATTACATTTCAGAACCACTGCCTTAAGGCCCCATACACTAGTATATCTTTTTTTCCTAAGGAAAAATCGGACCAGTTTTCCCCTGAGAGCCCCCGGGAGGCTCACTTACGATTTGGCACTTGATGTGCCACTTTTATATGCAATAAGTCGCTTTATTTATGAACAGTTTCTTATATAGCGCATTCCGCAGTGCTTTACAGAATATAGTTGAACATTCACATCAGTCCCTGCCCCAGTGGAGCTTACAATCTATATTCCCTACCACATGTACACACAAATTTATTGCATGTAATATTCCCTGGGGAACTGCAATGGTGACAGGGGTGGGCAGCGAGATCCAGACAGCAGAGACTCGTAGTTTGTATCTGTATTTGCCAGGCGGCGGGATGGGAAGTTCTGTTGAGTTTGAAAACCTATTTTGAAAAGACTGGCCAATCCGTGTCCAGCCAGTCTTTTCTAAATTATTCTTTAAAATTCAGCGCTTCCCGCACGGCAAATACCGGGTATAAGCTCCCAGCCGCCAATTGGACCCCGCTGCTGCACATGGTGTGTGCCAGTGGTTCTTCACTGCTGGCACACACCTACATATTGAACCGACACATCGCGGGTGCTAAAAAGCACATGCGATGTGCCACTGATGGATCTGATAGATTTAATGTGCAGCCCATCTGACTTCCCCACTCCAATACAATACGCACGGGACCACCCTGGTCAGTCGTCCCAAATCGGACAAGTGTATGGGCACCTTTTTTAGACCAGTAGTCCTCAAGGCATGAGTCTAGGATTTAAGGCTATCAGGCTTAGTCACAGGTGACTTAATTTATACCTTGGTCTGCTTGATTATACCATCTGTGTTAAAGCAAGGATAGTTCTAAAACCTGGACAGTTGGTGTGCCTTGAGATCCACAGTTGAGTACCACTGCCAGGGCCGGCGCTACCCACTCAGCAGCTCCTGCAAAGCAGGGAGGCGCCATGCTGAAAAGGCGCTGTCTCCCTCCTTTCTCTGCTAAAGCTGCCTTAGCCCTCACCGTCACTGCCTCCTGCACACCGCCCAAGCAGGAGGCAGTGACACTTTTTTAAATAATGGTATGGTGGCCATACACGCTGCAATAGCAGCGTGCGATGCACGCTCCCGCGGGCATCGCATCGCACAGTACAAAAAGTATGTGCTGCACATACTTTTTGTACTGCTTTCGGATCGCATCGCACACACATTGCACGCATGCCGTGCCATGCGATCTAGCCCATAACGTATGCGATTCTCGCAGCGTGTATGGGCACCTTTAGTGCCTGCAACACTTTGCGGACACAGCACTGGGATGGTGTATGCATAGTTGCATACATGTACATGCACCCGAGATCCTCCATAGGATCGCATGTTGCATACACTCCCACAATCGGGCTGCAGCTTGTTGCAATGGTAATGTGAAAGGGCGCAAAATTTATGGTTTGCAGGAGGGCGCCGGACACCCTAGCACCGGCCCTGACCACTGCCATAGACAATGGGAAGAAATCAGCACCACATCTCGTACCCCTTATGGCCCTTACACTTGTCCAAGTTATCTGAGGGACAAGTTGGACCTGATTGACTTGAGATTTATCCTATGTGCAGGAGGATCAATCTCTTGGTTAGACCAAGACGCACAGGAACGTGCATAAGGGGGCCTTTTCACACCCAGATGTGTCCTGAATTTGCACAAAAGTTGTAGCTTACATAAGGGGCTGCGAGCAGTTATGTTCAGGCAGCGCGGATGGTGTAATGGTTAGCATTACTGCCTCACAGCACTGAGGTCATGGGTTAGATTCCAGTGTGGCCCTTACTGTGAGGTGTTTGTATATTCTCCCTGTGCTTGCGTGGGTTTATTCCGGGTACTCCAGTTCCCTCTCACAAACCAAAAATATACTGGTAGTTTAATTGGCTCCCAACAAAACTTATCCGTAGAGTGTGTGTGTGTGTGTGTGTGTGTGTACATAGGGAATATAGATTGTGAGCTCCATGGGACTGATGTGAATGTTCAACTATTCAAAGCACTTTGGAATATGTATGCGCTATATAAATAACTGATAATAGAATGTCTGAGTTTGGACTGCCGTAAAGTAAGGCAGTAAAGAGAAGGAGGAATATCAGTATTTCTATAGCTGTAGAGCAGTTTCTTGCAGCGTGCTCATGCGTCCTACCTTGCAGTGGAATGGTTTCTTTAGCTGAAATCAGCAGCTTTTGAACGTGGCCATTAGCGTGCATGTTACTATACACACAGAAGTCACATACTCTTCAGCCAGGCAGTGATTTTCCAGGCCTGGGTCTGGCACAGCATGGGTTAAGTCTCATTGGCAGCAGGCGCGCATCCTGCAGCTCCCGAGCTCCCTCTGATTGGCTGCTGAGAGGTGAAATTGAAACCACACTAAACTTTTGACCCTGTAGCATTTTCTTGGGAGCCGCCTATAGCTGGTGGAGCCCAGTTTCTCCTTTCCTCATTTTGTTGCTTTTCTTACTTTCCTTGCTTGTGCGCTCCATCGGAATGCTGTGCCCTCTCCCTGTATTGTACTCCTTCAGAGGCTTGGGATTGTTACATGTTGGAAGTAGCTTAAAACACCACCTATATTTCAATAAAGATTCTAAAGGGAAAAGCTGACCTGCTGTTGTGTTAATTTTCATATGCCTTTTGGTTTGTTTGTTTTTTTTCTTATTTTTTCTTTTTAGGTCTCCACAAGTTCCTTTGACCCTCCGTTCTCTTGTTATGGAGCATACACACAGGGCAATTTCTAAGCGATCTGATTAGATTACATAAAACACTGATCGCTCCCTGTGTATGGGCAACGGTGATAAGCAGCCCTCGCGCATCACTATCGCTGGGCTAGATATTTCAAGCATGCTCAAAATATCTAGTCATTGCCCATGTTCTCTCTAAACACGGGCAGTAACAAATCACTCAGCACACATCGCCTTTGCAGTGTTGTGTGCTGAGTGATCTGTACTTAACTAGATCGCTCAGTGCAAAGCTTCCGTAGCCCCGTGTGTTTGGTAGGGATTGCTATAGACCAGTGGTAGCCAACCCTAGCCCTCGGGAGCTACCAACAGTTCTCATTTTCCAGACAACCTAGCTGCTGCACAGGTGCACTCATTACTCACTGACACATTTTAAAAGATCCACAGGTGGAGCTAATTACTTCACTTGGTATTCTGTGAGGAGATCTGCAAAACATGCACTGTTGGTAGCTCTCGAGGACTAGGGTTGGCTACCCCAGATTTAGAGCATTAGTTCCCAACCCTGGTCCTCAAGTACCCCCAAACAGTGCATGTTTTCCAGGTCACCCGGCAGGTGCACTCATTATTCAGTCACGTTTTAAAAGATCCACAGGTGGAGTTAATTACTTCACTTGTGATTCTGTGAGGAGATCTGCAAAACATGCACTGTTGGTAGCTCTCGGGGACTAGGGTTGGCTACCCCAGCTATAGACCATCGATTTATTCTGAATCCTCCATCGTTTATGGCTGATTGTTGAATACTTTTGCCATCAATGAGGGAGAACAAGATGGTTTCACTACATCAATGGCACAGCAGAAACGATGATTCGTTATTTTTTCACGATGTCGGAACACTGAGCATAGCTCCTCCCCCTGACAACCTTGAAGCCCTGCCCCCACATTCTGATTGACAATGGGGTTGATTTCAATATGGTTTGCAGTGAATAGTCCCAGGAGGGAACTCCTGTAGCTATTCTAATCAGTGCGCCGCTAATTCAGACTAGTACATTTCTGCTCGCACCAGTCCTTTATTTAATAAAGCAGTGATATCCAAAAAATTTTGGGTCGTGAGCTTCTCGTAATAAAATAAACTACCTGAAGAGCTACTAAAATGGAAAAAATTTGCAGAATAACCAAAAATTCCCTTTACACTTATACCACACACCACAATGCCCCAGACACAATATTCCACACACTGCAATGTCCAATATGCCGCATACATACCTCCTAACACTGGAGGCAGAGAAGGGACATTTGCGCGTGCCCAAAATTAGGGGGGGGGGGGGTTAAAATACTACCATGGTACTCCTGCTATGGGAGCATGGCCAGCGCTCTGAGAGCTGCTCTCTATGCCCCCAGCCTCTCTGAGTAGACGCTGTGCACACAATCTATTCACCACAGGACACTGCCGGCCCTAGGAGGGACGCAGGACAGCTCCCAAAAATGCATTCTGCTACTCACTGCAATGCCCCTGACACATGATTCTGCACACAATGTCCCGCAAACAGTGGTGAGAGCTGCTCAATCAAAGTAGTAATACTCTCCAGGTGCTGCAAGGGAGGGGGATTTAACCCCCAGCACACCAAAGGGCATTAGTAATAAGATTTGAAAAACCAACATAGTAGAGGGTCATTCAGAGATCTTAATTACATATATTTTGCAAAAGATATGATAAGCTTCTGGGCCTCGTCAAGGCTTCTCTGATACCGGAAGTCCTATACTGCATGATAACAGCACCCATTCTGGGCCATATAATTGTCTTTTGTAAGGCTACATGATAACAACACTCACCAATACATCTAACAATGTCCCGCAGTAAGGCTTCTAATAAAATAAAATGTAAATTACCTGTTTATTGCCAGGGGTCAATGCTTGCTGCCAGTAGTTAATGCTCGCTGCCAAGGAGGTCACAGCTTGCCCCCTCCACTATTCCTGTCTTTTCACATGGGCATAGTGGGCAGTTGCACCATAATACATTCCTCCATAAAAAAGAATCGCTGCTGGCTGCTGCAGCGTTTGGAGCTCGGCTCCATCATCCCCCTGCTGGCTTATGCCTTAAGATGTCCGTTCTCCATGGTCTTCCACCACGCTAGAAGTCAGATTTGACATCTAGCGGGAAATTTACTAAAGGAAATTTGTTAAAAAAAAAAAAAAATAGGTGTATTTGTATCCAGAAATACACTTATTTTTGACATTTACTATCCCGAAAATACGGCAATTCGTATTGATAGCACATCGATACGAATACGAATTGCCGTATTTTCAGGATAGTAAATGTCACAAATAAGTATATTTCTGGATACAAATACACCTTTTTTTTTTTTTTACAAATTTCCTTTAGTAAATTTCCCCCCTAGTGTCTGACGGGGAACGCAGCACTGCAGTGTTACCCAGAAGTGCCGGGAGCACTTAGCACGGTGCTCCCTGCCAGATGCTAGAGGTCAAATATGACTTATAGCGCCTGTCTCCTCCGGAACAAGGAGTGGGGGCCAAGGCGGCAGCAACGGGCGGACCGGGCAGAGAGCAGTGGTCGACCCACCTGTTTTGGTCAGGCGAACTACCGGTAGCTCTCGAACGACGGGTTGTGACCACTGTAATGAAGCTTTACATTTTTGATCTGCAGTCCCATGCTGCTCCAGGTACTGCACATCAAACTGGAAAGCGCCAGACTCCGCTTCCAACGATGTATTAAATTGGAACCCACCCCTCTTTTTAGGCAGAAATGTTTTTGTAATTATGATGTCTTCTTGTCTGAGATATTATTGTTGTCCTATAGCGATGTACCATGGTAAAAGGAAATCTTGGGGTTATCTACAAGAACACTGGATACATCACAGTAACTTGATATTTTCTACCCAATTTATTATACATTTAGTTCCTAGTTTAATTATTAAATGCCACACTGCCATGTGATCAGGTTGCTGTTAATTGGGCACCAATCACCCATGTTCAGCAGAATCTTCGAGCGGATTTAAAGCTCTGGCACTGCTACAATATACATCTTTACTATATCTGTATAGTCATCGTGTCTCAGACTGAATGAAAGCGGCCATTTGTTAGACTGGTGTAAATGCGCCTTCGGCATTTTTTTCTTTTTCTTTTTTTTTTTGTTTGAGAGCTTTGTGAACTCCAGAGCTGTGGCTTCTGTATCTTCTTGGATGTATGCCAGCCGCATCAAATGAACAATGACTGGAATATGATTAATAGCAGATCCCGTGCCCCCTTCTGTGTGCCTGTCCCTCTGAATCTGCAGCATAAAGAGTCCACCATAATGGTGTGCCTCTAGCCTCCTGGTTTGCTCATCTGTTCCCATGGACAGCCGTCCTATTTATAATACAGATTCTTTACTGCAGTGTTCTAGTACGATTCACAATCTCTTCTGTCAAAGGATATGTGATGTCCAAATATCCTTCTATTTGCTGGTTGCACAGAACATCCAGCTTTTACCATGTGTGGGTACCAGAAGGATCTTTGTTCTGTTGCTTTATGCAATGGAGTGATGGGGCTAAAGGCCCATACACATTAGAAGATTATCTTTTCAATCTGGCTGGTTGCAAATCTGAAAATTTTGGGGAGCAAATGACAATTGACAAAAAAAGTCATTCAGACAAATTAGTTCAATCTATTTATGCAGATGACTGCTTTTTATCCATTTTCCAGCTTTGGGAGCAAATGATTGACTGTAATTTGTTTCCAAATAAATTCAAGCTTTTCATTCCAACCAGCCAGATTGGAAAGCTAATCTTCTAGTGTGTATGGGCCTTAACTGCGCAACAGTATATTTTTAAAATGGATTTTTCGCTCTGATTTTTTAATCTGCTATAATAATTCTTTGAAAACCAGTAGCGCAGGCTGTCCTAAACCGCACTAAAAGCACACCCTTGTAAAGATAAATGTTGAGATGATGGTATGGTGGCTGGTGAGAGAACAATAATGACCATGCCTCCTTCCTGTGCGTCATTCTAGATGTGTCTTTAGATCACCACTTTATTATTGATGCATGTTAGTGTGTATGTTTGCCCCACCTGTGTGACCAACATGTGCTCCTGTATTTTTTTTTTTTTTTTTTTCATTTTGATGGATCTTGTTAGCAGGGTATGTATACAGGTCCAAGGCAAAGCATTGTGGGTCAGTTACAACTCTACCACTTAGCTGTTACTAAATGGAAATGCACTGGAATAGGAAGGACACGGTGTTGATTTGCAGTGCATCTGCTGGCATTATGAATGTGGAGGGTCCAGGCTTCCCATATATGCAATTATATTATATGATAATACAATGAGTGGGTGTATGCATATAAGTGTGTGTATTTATCTACAGTTTCTAGGAAATGTGTATGTATATATGTGTGTATATGTATGTATATCATTTTTACTATTCTATGTGAAGTCTCACTTTTTTTTTTTCTCTCAAACTTTATTATAATGAAAATACTTTTGCTTACATTCTATAACACTGCTTCAATCTTAATGGTCCACAATAAAGTTTTCACCATACAGCATAGCAAATGAATGTGCTGTGTCTTGTTGGTTTATGTTTGTGAATGTTCTCGTTCTTGTGAATGCTATTCTCATAGCACATTTTTTTTTTTTTTTTTTAAGAAGACTAGTATTTTCCAGGTTGTGGTACAGTAGTTTAAATGTGAAATGTCAGAAGAAATTAATACTTCTGCTGCTTACATTATGCCTGCATACGTGTCGGTAGCTTGAGAAAGATGATAAAGAAAGGGGGGCAATGATAACATGCCGGAGCAATTCACTTGTGTGCCCCCCTTTAGGCATCAGTGCATGCCCATTTACTACCATTAGAAATAATTGAATGACAATGTTTTGAACACAAACAATCCTAGAACAATAAGAAAACAATGTTTTCTGTTTCTCACCATAGACTTGTTTCTGGTGTGCTAGCAATGTGTTTTTGGAGACTATGATCGGAGTTGAGTATTCTACCCAAGCATTTTTTTCTATTTACACACTTTATCTATTTATAGGTACAAGCCACATTATACTCGATGGCTTTTGTTGGCAGAACTTCCTCATTCGCTATCATGGTCGTGTGGTGGGCATCATAGAAAAGCCCTCGGCCCATTTCATTGATGACTTCAATCTGAGGTATGGCATGTTCAGTTACAGTATGTTTCTAATGTAATTTTGTATGAATGGATTTACCACCTCCAACTTATTGGTTGCTCTATCAGATGTCTGCAAGTACTGCACTTTAGTACATGGGACTGTCATAAATAATACCCCTTTTACACCGAGGCAAAAACCCAGGTTGGACCCAGATCAGCGTTGGTGTGAAAAGAACCAACCCAGGTCCATTGACACTGGAATCCTACCCAGGTTCTGACCAGGGTGGAACATTGGTCAGACCTGGGTAATGTGCAGTGTAAACGGTCCTAACACAGGGAGGGGGGGATGCTGCACTTTTTTTAACTGCTATATGTGCTTGAGCGCTGAATATAACTTTTTGAAAAATATTTTACAGAATAAAACAACCAACATATTTCAATGCTCATGTCTTTTTTTTTAATTTTTATTTTAAATCATTGAGGGAAGGTTGGCTGTCAGTTTATCAGTCCTAAAACTGAAATTTTCAATGTCATCCATAGGGAAAAGCAGGGCTGACCCCCAGGTGCAGTGTAAACGGTGCAGACCCAGGTCCGACCTGGGTCACACTGCTCTGTAAATGGGCTATGAAGCTGGGTCCAACCCTGGAAACAACCAGGTTCAAAGACCAGGGTCTGACCAGGGATTTTGGTGTAATAGGGTATTAGGATGCATCATGAGACTGCAAAACTTTTATATCTTTGTGTGACTGAGTTTTAGAATCTGCTTTGTTGCGGCTTTTCACACACAAGCAGAAAGATGGGACCATAAATATTCAGACACTGACTAATACCCTTTATATTGCCATAAATATCCCGGGTAATTGCACATGAACACGCAGCAATATGGGATGCAGTCTACAGTCAGTAGGTTGACCACTGTTGATCGACACATGAAAATGTCGACATGGTCAAAATGTCGGCACATACAGTAGGTTGACATGGAAAAGGTTTCATGTTCTTTGTCCAGAACAGGTGTTTTTTTTCATACTCCAAGTGGAGAATAGAACAGTGTGGCGAGTGCATCCCATATTGCTACGGTGTCCATGTCGACATAGACACCAAAACCCAGTGAAACGCATGTCGACCAATAGTGGTTGACCTATTGACTGTCAACCTTAATTGGGTCGACCCCATGACTATTCCCCGGGATATTGTACAGTGTAAAATGACTACGTTTAAATTACCTTGGTTGTGCAATGCAACAGTTCAACCTGAGAAGCCAACAGGATTGGACACTGACTCATTCCATCTCGCAGAGCAGTGTAAATGGGTAACCTGGGTCCATGTGACCCGGTACCAGTACAACATAGCAATGAAACAGCCAGTGCAGGGAGATGATCAACAATTGAATTCCCCCATATTATATAACTAATTTAAATATTTTTGCTTAATGGCTATGACAAAAATTGTCTATCTATTGTGTATGTGACCCTGGCTATGTTATCTGTTCTTAGGGGGAAGGGGGACTAGCTGAACTTACTGTTGAAGACCATTTGTATGGGCACAGAACATATTGCTGGCATTCCTAGGCATTGCCAGGTGCAGCATAAGTTGTCACATTGGCAGGTCCTAGGAAATAAAATTGAGTGCAGGAAAAATAACACAAAATGACAGTTAGTGGCTTTATTGTATTATAGAATTTGTACCGAGCACATTCCACGTGACTCTGAAAGCCTTATTTATTTGATGTTACTGGCTTTTTGGGAGATCCATGCAAGTACAAATAACTGTGTTGTCAACTTTCTGACACTGCACCAGATCTTATCGCAAGATTTGGATTGATTCACAATTGCGGGAGTCCATTCTGCAACTTCTGCAGCATGCTCCTTACATGAGCATGTGGTGTGTTTTCTAATGTTTGTGCTATGATGCATTTGTGCCATTTGATAGGCAGAGATTTGACTGGGTTTGATGAAGAAGTTGGTCTTTAGAACCTGTTTGAAGTTTTGTAGGGAGGTGGAGGGTCTGATAAGGAATGGCAGAGAATTCCAGAGAAAGGGAGCAGCACATGCCAAATTTTTAAAGGAACCCTTACACTAGGGCGATTTCATGGTGATTTGGTCATACGATAAATAGGATAAAAAGTGTCCAAATCGCATTTTTTTTTTACATCTGATGCGTTGTGTGGTTCTGTGAGAATTGGAGCCTGAAGATTGCATGGGCTGTACTATATATTTATCGCATTGCCAAGCCTCCTGGCAGGCGTGACTAGAACCGCATATGACACAGTGTATGCATTGCAAAAGGATTGCATACAGCTAATATTTTGGACATAAAAGATGGAAGAGCCCTTTTTTATTTTTTTCTGCTTAATATTAGGACCCAAACTCACGTCTTCATCATGCCATGAGTAGTTCGGTATGACTCGCCGACGGTCGGGATCTTGGCGGTCCGTATACAGACATTGGAACCCCGGCCACCAGTATTCCGACTGGGGCGGGGGAGTGTAAAATAGCCCCTTGCGGGCTCTGTGTTTTGCCTAGCTTGACACACACAGGTTCTATTCTCCCTCCTAAGGGGGTTGAGGACCCCCACATGGGAGTTTAGCACCTGTTGGTCTGGATCGCAACCGCCAAGAGGCGAGTCTACTCCCTAGGCCCACTGTGCTGTTAATGACATAGGTAATATACTGTAGGTACCGATTTATTTAGCACCACCTGTTTTGAAACATTCTTTATGGCTTTTATATTGGAACTGTTCTATTTAAACCTTCAGTATCAATGCATGTACTTCAGTGAGGCTGTTTGATCATTGCTGCTGGTGGGTATGAGGACTTAACATCATGTATATTCACTTAGTAAAAGTATTTTATTTTTATTGCAACATAATGTTTGCAGGGAATACTGGCTGTAAATATAAGGGGATTGTATCTCCTGTGTCTGCCACCAATAATTTCCAATTTGTTGTAATGTACATGGGTAATACAATTGTTTGAATGTGTTCAATGTGTAGACACATTCATCAAACCTGTGCTGTATTGTTCTGTAAGAGAAATATACAGTTCCCCCCAGCACACTGAATAATATCGGTAACAAGATTTTAACATTATATAATAGTATAATGCTGAGATCTTGGTTACGTATATTTGCGCAAATTTATGAATTAGCCCCTAAGCCATCGTCAAGGCTTCTCTGTGTATTCGGGGTCCCTATTGCTCTATCTAGATGTGGGGTGTGGCACCCCAAAAAATCAGCAAAAGCCCAGAGCAGCACACGTGAAAAAAACTATAGAGTTAATAAATATTAAAGAGCTATTCTACAGAAAGTGATACAAAAATAGTGAATGCAATTTAAAATCTTAAATAGTGTTGGTGAAAAGACTAGTGTTAGATAGAATGTAATAATGAGCCATAGAACCAAACCAAGCCAGGGGGAACCAAACCCCACACCCATGCTACCCAATTCTGGGTCCATGATTAACTAGCAGAGAGCCACATGATAATGGCTCCTTACTCACATATATCTAAAGAGATGCCTACCTGAAGCAACCCCATAATGCTCCACACGGCATATCAGGACAGGCATCTCCTCCTAATGCAGGCACCATATATATGTCTATACTGTTCTTTGTCAGAAGATAAATGCACTTTAAGTTGACCTCCTAATCATGTTGGTCATTGTGAGTAACTTTACTCACTAGACAGTGAGTGATCAGTGTTTGAGGCCTTATGTTTGTATGGCATTACAATGATCCCAAATCCTGGGCTGGAGATGAAGATAAAAAGGGTACATGCAAGGTAAATAAATAGTTTGGTAGAACCTTGCTCAAGAACATTCTTGTTGGAAGAGTGCACAAAGGGGCAGATTTATTAAGACGGGTGGAAGGTGATAATTCACCAGTGATCAACTCCCAACTGTCAAGTTACAGGCTGGGTTTGTAAAAGGACAGGAGCTGATTGGCTGGTGCATTATCACCTATAAAATCAAAGTACAGCCTAAAAAGATCCATCAATTCGTGAAGTAGACGGCCACTAGTTTATCACTTACGAGCCATTTTTTTTTCCTGACCTTTTACGAGATTTACTTAAATGACACACCGATCATAATACTGGCCGTTCTGTAGAACACAATAATATTTAGCTTAAAGGTAAGTAGCCCAGTGGCCTTCTAGTGGTCCTACTCAAGTACCTTAGAGGCCAGTTGCATAGGTAGTAGGAAAAAAAAGTTTATTTATGTATAAAAATTGTTAGCAAAAAAAGTAGCGAGTTGGGTATTTGTTACCTGCATGGGATAGATTCATTTTTTAGCATCATGAATAGTGCAATTCAAATCAGCATGCCGTTAAGTCCCACTAGTGGATTTTGCTTGCATCCCTCCCGGTGTTCAAGCCGAAATCCCCCAAACCTGGGTCTGCAATACTGTTCTGTGCCCTAGTGTGATACAAACGGCATTGCAGAGGGGCAAGCAAGTCAGAGTTCTTGTGACTAGACAGACATCCATGAATACTGGAATTGTTTGACATATAACAGATCACTGATTTGAGTAGCTCTAGGTTGCCCACTCCAGCACTCGTTAATGTATTATTGAGAGGACCTAAGTATTTACTTTTATATGTCCCTTTTATGTGTGAGTATGTTCATTACATTGGTCAGAGTACGTCTAGGTACTGTAGAAATATGAATGTAAGGTCTATCATGTATGCTTGACTAATGACTCGAACTGATCTTTCACCTCCATTATCAGTTGTCATTTTTTCGTTGGCAGAATAAGCTGAGGGCCTTCTCACAGACCTGTAAATGCCACATCTACCCGCTCCCCTCCCCAATTCATGAAATTCCTCGCCTATTGTAAAACAAACCCTCACTGGTGCCACAGTGCGCTCTGCATGGACCTGATCAAGTGATGGGCAGTAAGCAGAGCCAGGACCGCAGTGATGTACAGAACAGCACATGGTTTCTTTGAACTGTGTAGCAAATTAAATCTGCCTCTGTGTGTCTCTGGCGGGAGTCTTCATATGGAATGGTATGTGTGTGTGTGTGGTTCTTTAGTCTTACACAGCACCTTTTATTGTGGTGAAGAACGGGTTAATGATCTTCTGGAGCAAGACACAGTGATTGCTCCAGTGTCACGGTAACCACCACTGACTGAAGTAGAAAAGTAATGTCTGTGCTCTAGTTCTGTTCCTTTTTTGTGTAGCTGGGGCCCCTCGTCTATGTTTAATAGTAGAAATCTGTAAACTTGTGACCTGGTAGATTTTACCATATATAATGCATTACGTGCGACTGCTGGAATTATGCCTTTCCCCCTCTTCTATCTGTGCTTCAGCTGTGGTTTATGAAGAAAAGAAAAAAAACTGTCTATTTGGCTGGATCGTATGACAGCTGACATCCATCAACGCTAACAGGCCTTTTAGTCACCTCACAGATTCAAGCAGTTTAGTATACTCACACATGGAGAGCATATGTCTGCAGACTATGGGTGCATCATGTGAGAATTCCTGAATGTTCATTAATATGAAAACTGAAAATTTAGTCTGTTTCCTGTATAGCAATGTACCCTGAGTAAAGCTGGCCGTACACTACTGTGATGTATCGCAGTATCCGTCTGGATCGGGTCAAATCATCCCAAATCAGGCTAGTGTATGGGGCCTTTAGATTAGTCTTCCTGTGGTCCTCTTCTCCTATAGCTGTGTTTCCTGTGCCTGTGGAATGCTTTCATAGTGAGTGAGATGGGTTTGTCTGGAGCAGGGCGCCCTAGGTCCCAGTCAACCAGCTCGTAACTGCATAGTTACAGGCAGATGTATTCAGCCTTAAAAAGAGATAAACGCAAGGTTTTAAGAGTGAGAAACATCCAGCCAATCAGCTCCTAACTGACATTTTTTAAATCATGAAAACTCATGTTTGCCAGAAGATTGTGTCAATCTTCTGGCAGTGTCGACCAAAGGTATGTTGACCTTATTTGTTTGGTATCCACGTCGACATTGTCTATCCACTAACTGCATACCCTTGTTACAGCCTGTAACAAGGCAGTTAGAAAAAAAAGTACCAACCAGCCCCTGTCATTTTTCAAACCAGCCAATTAGATCCTATCTCCAAGGCCTAGTAAATAGACCCCCAAACTGCTATGTTAAACTGCTTTGCTGTCAGTAGTAATCTTAAAATGTATTGGGAACCCAGACATTAGGAATGTTCTATATTGCTGTGTTTCTCAAAAGTTGAATTTACTTCTTCAAGTAGTGAATGCTACTTCAGTTAACAGTGACCGAGAATATATTTGTGGTGTAAACATTTGCCTGTGCGTGGCTTACACGTGTTGTCCTCTACCCCACAAAATAGCCTGAGAGAGACTAGTGGTTAGTGTGAGGGTTGTGGACTTCTCTGATGTTCTGTCCCGTCACGGCGCCTTCTGTTGGGGAATCACGTTTTGTGACCCTACGGCGATATATCACATGCAAAAGGGTGATCAATGGGGATTAGCTGGCTGTACACTACTGTAAGAAGTCGGAGTAGCGTATGGCCACCTTTACACAAAACCAAGGAGGAATGCTACCATGCATACTCTAATGTATGCTTCGCTCGCAATGCTTCGGGCACGGTGCCTCGCTGCGCTCGGCACACTATTTTATTCTCCCACCACGCCCATGATTCTGTTGTATACATTTCTTAGCCCGATCCGTCGATTTAGCTTTTGAAGCTTTTATTTTTATTTAATAGTAATTTGACATTCATGGGTCTCATGGGTGGGAAGATGAGGATTCTATAGATTCCAGTACTTTCCTGTCCTGTGTCTGTGCAGAAGAAAGATTCACCAGATCATCCCATAATAGATTGCTGTGACTGGTCGTCTGGATATTTGGGTCTTGGCTTATCATGTATATGAGAAGTACTTCTACACATGCGTGATCATGTATTTTATATACAGACGCCTGTATACTGCTGGTACATATGAGCCGTTCTTTTTGGGCTGTAACTTTATTTTCATTAGTCTGCTATGGGACAATTTTTAATCAATTGTCATAACTTGCTTTTAAATGCAGTGTAAGTCCATATTTTTTTAATTTCATATAAATTCATTTGTATAATGGCACGGAGGCCAGGTCTTTCATCATTTTTTTTTTTCTTCTTTTTTTTGGGCACAGGCCCGTAGTAATTATGATTGAACCACAAGAATGAAAATCCCTGACTGGTTGCTGCATGGGGAATTTTACACAAACTCTGACTAAATATGGATGTTTTCAGCTTCCCTTCACATTTTACTATTAAGCTGGTAACCTTTCCAGAACCTGGGTTCATTTGAGTAACTTTTAGACTCCTTTATGTAATATTTGGGGAAATAGAAGAACTGAGGTCTCATATAAGCTGATTATGCAAACTTCCTGCCCATCAAATTTTATAGAACAGCATGATGGAACTACCTCGCCCCCTTTAGATTGGCCGGCTTTAACTGTTGCTATGGAAACCATGATAGCCGGCTGTGGAATGGGAGAATGTCCCATCTATCAAACTTACAAAGTGACCTAGCTTTATCAGATTGGCCAGTTATAGCACCGCCCCATGTAAATGCTGATGCAGGATGCATATTGACCTATCATATCGGTCAACTTCAGCAGCTTAGCTTGATGATGGGGTTACTTGTAAATAAATATAGGAGTTAGCTGGGAATATAGGAGTTAGCTGGGAATTTTGTGAACAAGTCATCTGGTGAAACGCATGTTGTTCACAGGGGGCCTGTCTGTGCCTCGACTGACCTCTGAACCTGAGACTTCTACTTTTATGTATCCACATACAGATGTGACCTATATCTAGCCTTAATATGCCATGAAGCGCGAGGTGACAGCGTTGAACAGGATCTGCTTGCGAATGCTGGGCGTCTTCTTTTTTTTTTTTTTTGCAGAGAATGCGTCAGTTTCAACACAATGCAAATAGTTTGCTCGAGGAGTCTGTGCTAATTATTTTAATATGTGAAACTTTTATATTGTGTGACGCTATTAGTGTTCATTCTAGCACCCGCCATATTTGAAAACCCATGCAGTTCCTCTTCCCTGCCTGGGGTGTCGCTGCCTGCTGTAGTGCTTCTAGCACAATGTGGTCTGTATATCAGCACTGATATGCAAACTAGATCTGCCCTAGAAACACCACAGCAGACAGTGACACCCCAGACAGGGAAGAGGAACTACCGTACATGGGTTTTCAAATATAGTGGGTGCTAGAATGAACACTACGCTATACAGAACAAAGCCTGCGGCTTCTACATTGTAGCACGTCATAGAGCAATTCAGAGACTCCGCTGCACACAGACCTACAAGTGTCATATATCAATTCAGTCAGTACAGTGTTCTTGTGAATCGTAGTCGCATTGTGTTGCAACTACAATGCATTTTTCAGCAAAAATACTCCCCACATGAGAAGATTGTCATACGACATGGCTTGCATAGATGTATGGGCCTATAGATTTTTTAAAATGATGCTATTGTGCACCTGACTTGTATTTCAATTGGAATACTTTTATCAAGTTTAAATTGCAGTTAATAATCTTCTATGTCATACCTTTTATTTCTACCACTGTTACCTTTATTGCTGGTTTTTATCAGGTTGTTGAGTCACTATAATGTTATTGAACCCTGCACTGGGCTTTCCAAAGTTGTTTAGTGTTTGTTTTTTGCTATCCAATATTGACCATAAGCAGATTCACCACTATCTGATTTTCCTCTATTCGAGTGGGTCACCGCACCATGGAGTATCAAAAATTGTTTTCACAGCGTCCCTTGGATAAAAAGATAATTTTTTTCCCTCCTAAATTTCTCAAGATTCAATTAAATAAATTGTGTTTTACAGTATATGTCATCCTTTGGTTTATTTATGTGTAGAGGGACAGGATTTACTTATGTTTGTTGACATAGTTTATGATAGGCAACCACCAGCACTGGTTTTGCCTATTACAACGACCCAAATTTTTTTTTCATTGCTCCTGAACCACCAACCCAAGGCACCCCTGCAAGGGTCCTGAGGCACACAGGGAGCCTAGGCACAGTTTGGGAGCCACTGCTCTATTCACATCTATTTAGATCACAGGGAGGCAGCAGAAACAGGTGTCCACTTCATTCTGATCTCTATGTCCATGATCATCTACCACATGTCATACTAATCATTATACATCTTTTATATTCATGTTATGTTATAATCTGTTGTCTTGCTGATGTCACTGTATTTTGTGTCCTAATAATGTGATCCTCTACATATATGTAATACCCCTTTTCAACTACACAAGCCGGGTCGCACCCGAGATTTTGTACCCACCTCCAACCCAGGAGTGCAACCCGGCTTGTGAACTATTTTCCACTAGCGTCCCAAGCGGGTGATGTCACCAGAGGTGGATCCTGAGTGGGACCTGGGAGAAGAGAGCATCTCCAGCACCAGTTATTGCATTGCATCGCATCGCATCGACCCAGGAGAATAGGATGTGTTTTCAATAGCAAAATCCTGGGGTATTTTTACTAGTGGAAAAGGGGTATGAATGTGAAAAATGATACCATCTTTTTGTGCTTTTACCTGCTGATGTGGTTTTTTTTTTATTTTTTTATCATGTATGAATAGTAAACATCCAGTGACCTTTCCATTATTCGTTAACATTGTTTCTGTGTTCAACAATTTAACATGCATATTAAACAAAGATGCTTACATAAAAAAGTTATACCAACTAGTCAAAGAATTCTAACAGAGCATTGTGTTGGGTCCTTCATAGCATTCCTTTTGTTCCTGTAAAGTTACCTAATTTCTATGTATCATTGTGGTCTTGCTCTTTTTAGGGAAACCTTGCTTTATTCCTGTTAAGGCCACATTAGATACATATACGTTATTCCTTTTATAATATTTTTGCCCAATCATATGTTTTTCCCTCTGTTTGTTGGTAATACCCAACTTAATCCATTTTTAGCGCAATACTTTTTAAGGTATACTTTAACGTGTATGTTTTCATATTCGTAAGTGTGGCCCAAAAATAGTAATCTGCCTTCCTAAGACCTCGTGCTCTTATACTGACTCAAGGGAACACCACCAACCACCTACTAAATATTTGGAATTTCCTTCTATAGGAAACCTTAAACTTGTTTTGCTTTAGTTAAGTAATTTGTGTAACCAAATGATAAGACCAGTGTGGAATCACCTAATCTTTTTCTTTCTATAGCTTATGTAGACCCCAAGTCTGGAGGCTGGCTTATGTACTGTTATATGTTTTGTGTTCTCTGGTTGTGCAGGTGTAGTTTTTAAAGCTGGGTACACAGTAGAAGATGGGGAAAATTATACAATGGAACCATTTTTCTTGAACTCCCAGACAAACAATATAGTAGATACATACTTTGCAATAAAGACTGAACAATCTAGCATATGTAGTTTGATCGCTAATGATATATTATGTACTAGCTGACCCGCCCGGCGTTGCCCGGGAAAACCTTGGGGTTTCTTTATTTCCAAAATTGCTGAAAAATGTCATCTTACAGTATGCTGTGACAAAGACCTAAGATTGTAATTTGTTATAGATTCCACCATAATGTTAGAATGTGTTTGCATTGATACTCAATGATGGCAATGAAATCAGGTGTTGTGTTGTTGTTTGAAACACAACTCTCCTGAGTTGAAAACTTGTATGTGTTGATGAATTCCACATCCACTCCTGAGATTTAGCACCTACTGTATGACCTATCCTCCAACATCTGAGGGTCAGAAATCGGGTTACTTATGTATTATCTGGACTCCCATGTTAAATGCACCCCATTTTTTCATACCCCTACTATCCAACTATGCATGGAGTTGATTTTATATAGTGTGGCGAGCGCAGCGAGCCACCGTGCCCGAAGCGTGGTGAGCGCAGCGAGCCCCGCGAGGGGACGCGGTCTCATAAGAAAAACAGGACTCCAGATATTACATAAGCACCGAAATCGGTACAAAATCAGAAAGGGACATGTCCACACCAATTTCTATACTTTCAATGGTACAGTTTCTAGGGTGTGTAATTACAGGCGCTGAGTGCGTGGGGTCCGGTGTGGGCGTTACTTACCGCGCCATAATTAATTAAAAATTCACTGCTCCCTGCCACTGCCACTCCCCTCACCGAACCTGCCTGCAGCAGTCTCTGAGGTCTGGGGATCTGTAAAGCACATGCACCGAGCATCTCTACCAAACAGTGGGGCAGCCCCTGAGTGTGGGAGCAGGTCCACGGGCCTGGCCACATGATGTCATGACGCGACGCACACTATCCGCACCACTGTAATGCACCACTGGGAATGGGTGCAATGGGCCAAATTCTTCCTTACACCCGCCGGGCCAATCCACTGATCCAGCCATCACAATCATCAATGGATGCATTGATAAGGTTTGGAGTTTAAGAAGTTGAAGAATAAGACTGAGAAAAAGAATTGCCATGTTACAAAGTGTACAATTTACTCAATAAATCGTGAAAAAAATGTAAGTGTACAAAGAAGTACAATCAAGAAATGTGAAAGTAGGATTAAAAAATAAGTTCTGATTCAAACTGATAATTGTTTGGATGGGGTGGGTTGTGAAACAAATCTATAGGTGGGGGGTATGGATATTGTGGGCATAATTGGTGTTTGTTACACCTACAGGGGGCCCTCAATTGATGGGATTTTCACTACAGTGTCACGGTCACAGTGTCACCATAGGGGGATTCCCAATTGGGGTCCAGGTGGTCTTTTAGGGACCCTTTACAATCCTGTAGGTCTCTTCTCCTTGAGCTTACAGTCTCCCTTAATGATAGTCAATCACTGAGGGAGACCGTAGGCTCCAGGAGAAGAGACCAACGGGATTGTTAAGGGGTCCCTAAATGACCACCTGAACCCCAATTGGAAATCCCCCTACGGTGACACTGTAGTGAGAATTTCTCATCAACTGGGGACCCCCTGTAGGTGTACCAAACACCAGTTATGCCCACAATATCCATACCTTTCATTTCTTGATTGTACTGTACTTCTATGTACACATATTTTTTTCACGATTTATTGAGTAAATTGTACACTATAACGTGACAAATCTTCATCTCATTCTTATTCTTCAACTTCTTACACTCATAACATTCAAACAAATACATGCAGCGCTCATGCCCATCGACCAAACATTATCTATGAACCAAAAGAGTCTGGGAAACCCTTAAGGCAGAGCAGTGCCTGATATCCAACTGACTAACAGGGTGAGTGCAGTGTACCCACTTTGTATTGATCAATGGGTGCATTGGCCAGGACAAATATTTCTCAGTGCAACTGGCCGGGGAGCGCAGTGACAGGCTGGAGGACTGGAGAGACGGATATGGGGAACAAAGTAGAAACGATACATTAGGTACAGTTTTTATTTGCCGGTACAGACGGTTAAATAAACGGCAAATAATTTTTTATGTGTTCTTTGTGTTTGTGTGTGTTGTACTGTTTGTGTGTGTGTGTGTGTTGTAGTGTATGTGGTTGTGTGTGTTGTATTGTATGTATCTGTCCAATGCGTAAGTGTGTGAGGTGTGCTACGTATATACAGTATTTGTGTGTTGTGTCTTTGTGTATCTGTGCAATGTTTAAGTGTGTGCTTTTGTGTGTGTCGTACTGTTTTTTGGGTGTGTGTGGTGAATGTGGGTGTGTGTTGTGCTGTTAGAGGTATGTTATGTGTGTGTGTTGTGTGTATCTGCCCTATGTGTAAGTGCGTAAGGTGTGCTGTGTATAAATCTGTGTGTGTGTAGTGTGCTGTGTGTATCTGTGCAATGTTTAAGTGTGTGTTTTGTGTATTGTACTGTTTTTGGGTGTGTGTTGTAGTGAATGTGGGTGTGTGTTGTACTGTGAGTGTTGTGTTGTGTTGTGTGTATCTGCCGAATGTATAAGTTTGTGATGTGTGCTACGTATATATGTGTGTGTAGTGTGCTTTGCGTATCCTGGCAATGTTTAAGTGTGTGTGTTCTGTGTGTTTATTGTACTGTTTTTGGGTGTGTGTTGTAGTGTGTATGGATTTGTATTGTACTGCATGTGGTGTGTTGTGTGTGTATCTGTCCAATGTGTAAGTGTGTGAGGTGCTCTACGTATAAATGTGTGTGTTGTGTGCTGTGTGCGCGTATGTGGTGTACTGTGTGTGTGTGTGTGTGGTCTATGTATATCCTCAATTATTTCCTAATTGTTTAAAGCCTTCACCATAATGTTAGAATGTGTCATTCATACTCAATGACAGCAATGAAATCAGGTGTGGATTTGTTCCTTTGCAAACGGTTTCCCAGATCATCGATCTTTTCCCCAGAACATCAATGAAGGTAAATTAAAACTTGGTGTTTTTTAAATTTCTAAGTGAAATTTCCCAAAAACGGCTTCGAGGTGCACACCACCGGGTCCAGAGGTATCTTGTTGCTGAATTTGGTGTCTCTGAGTGCCACGGTGTGTCCGCAATGCGACGGACACGCACACACGCACACAGATTCTTCAACTTATTATATAGATAAATGTCTGTAGTGCGTACACACTGGATGATTTGAATGATTTGGAAGAAATGTTACTCCGATTCGGCCAAATTATTGTCAGGTTTGTGTTTTTGTGTGTGTGTGTGTGTGTGTGTACGTGTGTACGTGTACATTTATGTTATGGTTCCTCTTGGTTTATTTGGTCTTTGATTATTTTTAGGTGGGAAAGAACTTGCGATCTTCCGCCTGGGTGCAATTCTGTTTAGAGTACACTTCATTGGACGCAGCACTCTCCTGGTTACAGTAGGTTAGTCATTCAAGGAAGTTGAGTTGGGTACCACTGTTGAAGGCAGTTTATGCCTGCAGTTCATGTTGGCTCCAGGGGTGGGCTGCCGCACAATTCAGAATTCATATAAAGGAGCTACACCGACTGGCGGTGAATCCCGGGTGGCAGTGTTTAGAGTGGCAGTTGGTATGACTCCCCCTATTTGAATATTGGTCTGCGCTCATCCCCACCTCTAGACACTGCCTGCAGTACATGTTTGTTTATAGCTACATGGATTCCTGGCCTTATGTCTTTAAAACCATACAGTGGTGTTAATTTTATTAAATACGTTATTTCAACAAATACCTGACCTTTCACTTGCAAATCATGTCTTGGTTTTAATTTATTAATATTACATTCATTTTTTAATGTTGTTTTATTTGGACAACACACAAGTCTTCAGCCGTTTGCAGGTATAGCTGCAATCCATTTTAAATGCTGCTGCTAGGCTGATCTTCCTTGCAAGACACTCATCGTCTGCTGATCCGCTCTGCCAGTTCCTCCTTTGGTTGCCTGTATCTTACCGTATTCCATATAAAACACTTCTACTAGCATATAAAGCTATTACCATACTGCACCAACATATATCTCTCTACTTATCACAAAATATCTCCCATCTCGGCCCCTCCGCTCTGCACAAGATCTGCGTCTCTCTTCTGCACGGATCACCAGCTCTCATTCACTATTACAGGACTTTCATCAGGCTGCTCCCATCCTATGGAATGCCCTTCCACGCACAATAACACTCTCCACTAGCCTCCAAACTTTCAAGTTTTCCCTGAAAACTCACCTCTTCAGGCAAGCCTCTCATATTTAAGTTCTACACGCATAACCCTCTGAGGCACTTCTGTATTATATAGCTTCCCTTCTGGACTTGTAACTTGGTGGGACTGCTATGCTATTACTGGTGCCTGTCCTTGTGTTTCCCTCCTATGTCCCTATAGATTGTAATCTTGCAGCAGGGCCCTCCTACCTCCAAGTCTGTATGTTGTTACCCAGTTTGTTTTATCACTGTCTATTATTGTAAAGCGCAACAGAATCTGCTGCGCTATATAAGAAACTGTAAATAAATAAATATGGCAACATATAATGGCCAATCATATTTTAGTTTTGTTTGTTGTTTCCTGTTGGAGATTTGTGCACGATGTCCTAAAAAGATGTCAATTCTTGTGACGTATTCAGCATTATAAAGAAACAACACTTTGTTCTGTATTTTTTTTTTTCCTCATGAAGGCAAATTCAGGGTTCCCGCTGACCTGTCACATTTCCAGTGTCCATAGGGATTCCTAGTTTTTGAGGACACATTTTATTTTCCTCTTCCTGCTTATCCTTAATTTAACCCTTGTATTTTCCCTTATATGTACTGTTATGATACATTAATAAAGGCACACCCAGGCAGGAATTTCACTTTACCATTGTCTTTATGCCTTATTTGTGTTGTGTTCAGCTGCTGGATAAACGCATCTACATGTGATAAAGCCTCCTCCCTGGGTGTTGTATGAGACTGGGATTTATCAGCTGGGTGTTGGAGCGGATGTGGCAAAGGTCACTTTGAGGCATAGTTTTTTTTTTGTTTTGTTCTTCCTTTTTTAACCGTGTGGAATGCAGTGCCCTTGATTTTGGTGTAGTATGCAGCAACTGTTTTGAGTGAACGCAAAATACTTATTTGAGTTGTTTATAATATTATTAGAAACTATGTAAGGAGTCTAAAAGGGTAATGGTGTGTACACACGGTCAGATGTGCCTTAAGATGCGATCCACGATCAGATCGGATCGCAAGGCACATCCGATTTGCATACAATCTTGACTATATAGTGCAGATCTGCACTATATAGTCAAGGCAGCCAAGACTTTCTGGCTTGCGATACGTGAACGCGGATCGGGATCGCAAGTGTTAAAACCCTTGCGATCTGCTTCCGATCCGATGTTGACTATATCGCCAACATCGGAAAGGAAATCGGACCGTGTGTACACAGCATAACCCTCACATAATGAGACCACTATGAACACTAGTGAAACTGCAGAAAGGGTTCTGCTACTGCTATCCTCTATTAAGTGCTAAATAAAAAAAATAAAAAATATATATTTGGTTGCTCTGGGTTGCAGCACTTATTCGCCCTGAGATCCAGTCTACAATGTGTATATAAGGGGTGTCTTTCTCTCACTTTCTCTCTCTTTCTCTCTCTCTCTTTTTCTCTCTCTCTTTTTCTCTTTTTCTCTCTCTTTTTTTCTCTTTTTCTCTCTCTTTTTCTCTTTTTCTCTCTCTCTTTTTCTCTCCCCCTCCCTCCGTGTGTGTGTGTGCGTGCCTCCCTGTGTGTGTGTGTGTGTGTGTGTGTGTGTGCCTCCCTGTGTGTGTGTTATTAAGTTTTTTTTTTTATGTAGCGCACACATATTCTGCAGCACTTTACAGAGTATATTTAAACATTCACATCAGTCTCTGCTCCAGTGTAGCTTACAATCTATATTCCCTATCACATGTACACGCACAGACATTCTAGGGTCAATTTTGTTGTGAGCCAATTAACTTATGTGTATATTTTTGGATTGTGGGAGGAAACCAAAGTACCCAGAGGAAACCCACACAAGCACGTGTGTTTGTGTGTGTGTATATGTATAAAACTGTTAGTCTTTAACACAAACAATGGTTCTAGACCATTTAGTCCAGGCTCATCAGCACTTGGTCTTTTTTATTCAGTAACCGTCGCCTTCTACTGTATTTACCCATGTCCTGTGGGTATCGGCAATCTGGAAAATGGAGAGAGGGGTCCTCCATAGTGCAATAAACTTCTTTTCTCTACCGTCCAATGGGATACTGGGTTGTATACTATGGGGTAGAGATCCTCCGCAGGAGAGACAGGCACATTAAAGCTTTTAGTGTGGGTGCACTGGCTCCTCCTCTCTACCCTCCCTCCACTAGTCAGTTTAGAAAAATGTGCCTCAGGAGAGGCAGTGCTTCTGGATGCTCCAGAGTTTTCTTCAAAGTTTTATTTAGTTTATTATTTTGGGGCGCTGCTTTGACCAGGCAGCTGTCCTACTTCGAGGGTGTCAGGGGAAGGGTCAGGCCACGACCTCTTAAGGTCAGAGACGACCCTGCTGCAGGACAATCTGTCCTGAGTTGGGGCCTGTCACCGCACAGCATTGCGCTGTAGCGAGCAGGCCCCCCAGCTGCCGCACACCCCCTGACTGGTCCGAAGACGTCTGTGGTGAGTACAGGTTGGGGGTCCCACAAGGGGACACCCCAACTGCTCCGTGCGGCAAGATGGCGGCGGGAGTAGCGGCGGCCCTCTCGCAGGGACCGCGCGAAACTCTCTCATCTGACTGGCATAGGGTAATGCCGCTGGACCACCAGGGATGCCCAGCAGGTTTTTATAACATTTTATGTGGAAAACGATGCATTTTATGTGAAAAACGATGCATATGCCAGTATAAATATACTGGAAGCGCCAGCTCCGTGCAAAGGGGGCGGGGCTTCACTCAGAGCGGGACCAGGCTCTGCTGGGCGCGCTCTGTCTCTGCTGCCTGCTTCTTCACGCTTCCAGAGGTCGCCATTACAGCACCTCAGCGGCGTGGTTGGATGTGACCTTGCAGCAGAGACAGCAAGTTTAACAGCGCAGCAGCGTTGCTTAGCTCTGTTATTACACTGTGTTGATATATATCACTGTGTGTTTTGTGCTACCAGCTCACTACAATCCGTGAGTTAAGGTTTTGGGTGTACTGGTCCCCTCAATATTGCTCTGAGTCTCCCCACTGGCTAGTTAACCACTTGTCCACATACATAGTCTTTAAACAAGGCTGAATTACACTTATACTGTGATAGATTACAGTACATAAGTTTGAGTGTTGATGTGTGTGCGTGGGTACGCTGCTGGGGGTGTCCTGTTGCTTCATCATGGTGAAAAAGCTAACATGCATGGTGTGCAGCACAAGGTTTATACCAGCTTCACAGTCACAGGTCACCTGTGAGCCGTGTATGCTTCCACAACCCAGTGGAGTGACCTCTCAGGTCAGTGGGGTGCCCCCACAACTTGTGGATGGGTCTCAGGCTGATAGTCAGGAGCCTGCCTGGGCCAGCAGCATAAAAACGTTGATGGACTCTGCTGCTTCCCAGCTCTCTGCCAATACACAGCAGACGCAGAGGGTACAAAGGGAGTTAGCCATGTTGTCTGCCAGGGTTGATACCCTCACCCCTCCCCCTGCTCAACCTCCTAAGCGGCCTGCTACTGCAATGGCCCCTGATTCTGACGATGATGATGATGACATCCTTGATGAGGGAGAGGAGCAGAATGAACAAGAGATTGTTCAGGAGCAGTCTTTGGCTCATGGCTCTGAGCCTCTGATTAAGGCCATTAGGGAGGTGTTAGAGCTTCCTATGGAGGAATCCTCTGAGGGAGACTCCTTCTTCATGACCCAGAGAAAACAGCCGGTGTACTTCCCAAAACAGGCTGAGTTAGAAAGTGCTTTTAAGAGTGCTTGGCAGAACCCCGAAAAGAGATTCCAGCTTTCAAAGCGCTTCACTAATGCATATCCTTTTGATCCTGCTGGTAGGAAGAAAGGGAGGAACCGCCAGCGGTGGATTCCTCTGTCTCACGCCTTTCCAAGAAGGTGCTGTTACCAGTCCCTGGGGTGTCCACACTCAAGGATGGTGCAGATAGGAGACTTGAGGCAATGCTAAAGTCTATGTTTCGGCCAGCGGGGCTTCACAACGCCCGGTACTGGCAAGTTGCTGGATGGCTAAGGCCATTTATACTGGGTCCACGCAGATCCAAGAGGGTTTGTTGGGGGACATGTCCGTGGCTCAGATTGGGGAAAACCTGCGCCACATTCAGGATACCGCACGGATATTGTGCGAAGCGCAAAGGAATTGGGCGCTATAAATGCGCGGAATTTTGCTATGGCTGTGTCGGCTAGGCGGGCTCGGTGGTTGCGCCAGTGGGTGGCTGATGTGGGTTCCAAGAAGAGTGTGGAAAGCATACCCTTCATCGGGGAAAGGCTCTTTGGCAGTGAGCTGGATGATTGGATTTCTAAGGCTACAGCAGGGAAATCCACCTTCCTCCCATCAGCCCCCACGGCAGCAAAACGCCCTTTTCACTGGACCCTCCCAGCAGTCCTTTCGCGGGTCCAAGTTCCGCCCTAAGGCCAGAGGCGCCTCTAACGCTAGCAGAGGCACAAGAGGGAAGTTCAGAAAGCACAACCCCTCAGGCCATCAGGACCGTTCCACCGCCCCTGCTGCCTCCAGGCCAGCAGCATGAACGGGTACACCCACCACGAGACTATCTCGAGGTGGGGGCCCGTCTGTCGCACTTCAGCAAGGAGTGGGACGCCTCCTGCCTAGACTCCTGGGCCAGGAATCTAATTTCAGCAGGCTACAGGCTGGAGTTTGCCGGGCCTCCTCCTCGAAGATACTTCAAGTCGGCCCTTCCAGCCTCATTGGAGGATCAGGCGCTCCTTCAGGGGGCCATTCAAAAGCTCCTCTTGTCCGAGGTAATAATACCCGTACCAAGACAGGAACAAGGTCAGGGTTATTACTCAAATCTGTTCCTTGTCCCCAAACCAGATGGTTCAGTAAGGTCCATTTTGAATTTAAAGTCTCTGAACCCCTCTCTGCAGGTGTTCAAAATGGGGTCCCTCAGGTCGGTGATTGCCTCCCTGGAAAGAGGGCTGCTGTGGACGTCAAGGACGCCTATCTACACGTCCCAATTTGGCCTCCCCATCAAGTCTTCCTAAGATTTTCTGTGGGAAACAGCCATTACCAGTTCCAGGCGCTACCTTTCGGGCTGTCAACTGCCCCGCGCGTCTTTACCAAGCTCATGGCAGAGATGATGTTCCTTCTCAGGCTCTGGAGGGTAAATGTCATACCCTACCTGGACGACCTGTTGATCAAGGCAGGTTCGGAGGAGGCCCTGAGAAGTGCGTTAGCTCTGACGATGCAGATGCTGAGGGAACATGGCTGGATTTTAAATATACCAAAATCCTCGTTGATCCCGAGCCGGAAGATGGTATTCCTGGGAATGACTCTGGACACGGAGGAGCAGAAGGTGTTCCTGCCGCCCGAGAAGGCTTCAGCCTTGCAGGACTTGGTAAGAGAGGTTCTATCAAGTACTTGGGTCTCAGTGCACCTGTGCCTGAGGCTCTTGGGCAAGATGGTTGCTTCCTACGAAGCCATCCAGTATGCCAGGTTCCACTCCAGGATTTTTCAGCTGGACATCCTCACGAAGTGGTCGGGATCCCCTCAGCAGATGCACAGAAGGATCTGCCTGTCTGCACAGACCCGAATCTCCCTTCAGTGGTGACTAGATTCGCAGAACCTATTGGCGGGTCGCTGCTTCCAGATTCAGGACTGGGTCCTGATCACCACGGACGCCAGCCTCAGGGTTGGGGAGCCGTGATACAGGGAGTTCGCCTGCAAGGCCGTTGGTCTCCGATGGAAGCCAGGTTGCACATAAACAACCTGGAACTGAGGGCTGTTCAATATGCCCTCCTACAGGCGGAGCCTATGCTGCAGGGCGGTACAGGTCCAGTCGGACAATGCAACTACGGTTGCTTACATCAACCGCCAAGGAGGGACAAGGAGCATGCCCTGTATGAGAGAAACCAACAGGATATTCTCCTGGGCAGAACGCCATGTAAAGGCCCTGTCGGCAATATTTATTCCAGGAGTCGACAACTGGGAGGCGGACTGCCTCAGTCGTCACGATCTCCACCCCGGAGAGGGGGGACTCCACCCTCAGGTGTTCCAGGACCTCGTAGATCTTTGGGGGCTCCCTCAGATCGACCTGATGACCTCTCGGTCGAACCACAAGCTGGACAGGTACGGTGCCCGGACCAGGGACCGAGGAGCAGCAGTAGTGGTTGCCCTGACTTGGACATGGGACTTCCAGTTGGTGTACCTGTTCCCACCGCTACCCTTGCTGGCAAGGGTGCTAAAAAAAAAAAAAAAAAAAAAAAAGAGGGTCCGGCACCAGAAAGTAGAAGCCATTCTAGTGGCTCCAGACTGGCCTCGAAGGGCCTGGTACGGGGACATTCAGGCCATGCTGGTAGAGGACCCGGGGCGTCTTCCTCAAAGAGAAGATTTTCTCCTTCAGGGACCGTTTGTCTTCCAGGACTTACCGCGGCTGCGTTTGACGGCCTGGAGGTTGAGCGGCAGATATTAGGCCTTAAGGGCCTGCATCCCTCTGTTATCACAACCATGACGCGTGCCAGGAAACCAGTCACGGCTTCTCACTACCATGGAATCTGGAAGAAGTATATAGCCTGGTGTGAAAGAAATGCCTTGCCGCCAGCGGTATTTCGTCTTAACAATTTGTTAAGATTCTTTCAAGCAGGTTTGGATTGGGGCCTTCGGTTGGGATCCTTGAAAGTACAGATCTCGGCTCTGTCAGTATTCTTTCAGAAGAAACTGGCGCTGTTGCCGGAGGTCCACACCTTCCTGCAGGGGGTGCTGAGGATTCAGCCTCCTTTTGTGCCAGCTACCGCGCCTTGGGACTTGGATATGGTCCTCACCTTTCTCAAGTCTGCCTGGTTTGTTCCCTTGGAACAGGTGAAATTCAAACACCTTACTTGGAAGACTGTTGTCCTTTTGGCCCTTGCCTCAGCCAGGCGTGTGTCTGAGCTTGGGGCATTGTCCTGTCAGAGTCCTTACCTAGTGTTCCACGAGGATAAGGCTGAACTCAGGACCAGGCCGCAGTTCCTGCCAAAGGGTTGTGTCCGCCTTCCACTTGAACCAACCCATTGTGGTTCCTTCCAGCGCGGTACATCCTGATATTCCACTTTCCTTGGATGTGGTGCATACTCTTAAGGCGTATGTAAAACGCACGGCTAGACTTCGCAAGTCGGATAGCCTGTTCATTTTGTAGGATGCGCAAAAGAAGGGTTCTCCTGCGTCTACCAGGACCATAGCCCGTTGGATTCGTTGCACTATACAACAGTCCTATGCATCGGCTGGTTTGGCCCTTCCCCAAGCATTAAAGGCCCATTCCACCAGATCTCTTGGGACCTCTTGGGCGGCTGCCCGAGGTGTCTCGGCCATGCAACTGTGCAGGGCCGCAACTTGGTCGGGGAGTAACACTTTTGTCAAGTTTTACAGATTTGACACCCTGGCCAGGGAGGATTCCCAGTTCGGACAAGCGGTTTTACAGCAGACTCCGCACGTTCCCGCCCGTTCTGGTAGCTTTGGGACCTCCCCATAGTATACAACCCAGTATCCCATTGGACGGTAGAGAAAATAGGATTTTGGGTACCTACCGGTAAATCCTTTTCTCGTAGTCCATATGGGATACTGGGAGCCCGCCTCTGTGCGTTTTTTCTGCTGTAATGGTTCTGTTCCTTACACTGTTCAGGCTTGTTGCCTTGTTATTATATATATATATATATATAGACCTTCTCTAAGGTTTATTGGTGATCCCAGAAGTGTTGTTATGGCTCACCTACTTTTGTAATTTTGGTTTGGGTGTGCTGTGAGAATCTCACCACAATTATTGTTCACATACCTCCTCACATAGCTCTCCTTCGGCACAGTTTTTCATTAACTGACTAGTGGAGGGAGGGTAGAGAGGAGGAGCCAGTGCACCCACACTAAAAGCTTTAATGTGCCTGTCTCTCCTGCGGAGGATCTCTACCCCATAGTATACAACCCAGTATCCCATATGGACTACGAGAAAAGGATTTACCGGTAGGTACCCAAAATCCTATTTTAATTACTTTAAAAACACATAGCAGTAAAAAACAGAAGAATGGTCTCGTACCATAAAATTCCACTGGTGTGGACTTGGAACTGCATGTTTTATATCTACCAAATATGGCGAAAACAGCAGGCCTCTCCTCTTAGGGATTCCGAGACCACGCCACGCCGGGCATCTCCACGAACACCGCCGCACACTGGGAACATTCTCCTCCGCTCACAGTGCAGACCGCTGGTCATGTAGATCGTACTCGTGTCACACAGCCACGCCTAAATGTGTTTTGTCAAGGAGACGTCGTCATAAGCACACAAGGTGTTTTAACTAACAAGACTTGTAAAAAATACAAAGAAGTGGGTTTGAGTGGTGCGCTATCAACAGCGGCTGGTACTGGGTTGTCAAGCCCAAATGGTAAGATAATAGGAAAAAAGAGAGGTGTATCAGCGCTGGCTGTGCAAATATATAGACCAGACGGTTTCTCAAAAACTTTTTGACAATTTATTATACACAAATATAAAAACACATTAAATAAAATATATTATAGCTAGAGCGCACAGGATGTTTTGTCCAAACAATACGGAGCTCCACAAATAGTGGCTTTACTGAATGAATTTATCAAATGAGGTGTATATTACCATCTGATGTGTGACTGGTTATTATACCAGAGGGGGGTGATGATGTAGTCCCGATATAAAGTTCCCTTGTAGGAATATGGATGGTGGTCTCCCTATTTGGCGTCTTCTCCTTTAAGGCTGGAATGAATTAGGAATTTTACAGAAATCCCATTATTTGTAATCCAATGAAATCAGGAGGTCATGGACGTCAATGGGAGTGGGGGCATCACTTCATCGCAGATGGATATTTTTCATTCAAAGTAGCTCAACGCGTTTCCCCGGATGTTTACTGTCCAGCTTCCTCAGCTTACTGTACGGCTCCTGAGGAAGCCGGACAGTAAATATCCGGGGAAACGCGTTGAGCTACTTTGAATGAAAAATATCCATCTGCCTTGACGTGATGCCCCCACTCCCACTGACGTCCATGACCTCCTGATTTCATTGGATTACAAATAATGGGATTTCTGCAAAATTCCTAATTCATTCCAGCCTTAAAGGAGAAGACGCCAAATAGGGAGACCACCATCTATATTCCTACAAGGAAACTTTTATATCGGGACTACATCATCACCCCCCTCTGGTATAATAACCAGTCACACATCAGATGGTAATATACACCTCATTTGATAAATTCATTCAGTAAAGCCACTATGTGTGGAGCTCCGTATTGTTTGGACAAAACATCCTGTGCTCTCTAGCTATAATATATTTTATTTAATGTGTTTTTATATTTGTGTATAATAAATTGTCAACAAGTTTTTGAGAAACCGTCTGGTCTATATATTTGCACAGCCAGCGCTGGTACACCTCTCTTTTTTCCTATTGTCAAAAATACAGCCCAAGTTACAAAGGGAGTTGGGGGTCATTGACCTTGGCTATCTCTAAACCATTTTAAAGATTCACCCCTCTATCATAGATGTAGTTTGCTCTCACACAGATTGCACCCAGATCTTAACATGGCAAAGTTTGGGCTATGATGTTTCCAAGGCTTTGTACTGCCAAGCAGAATGAAAATCCTAATTGAATCTGTACAGACAATTTGGAACAAATTCAAGCTGATTCTAATATTTTAGATAAAATTATTGCTTGTGATGAAACCTGGATCTTCCAGTACGATCTTAAGGTAAAATCCATTCTGAGCACTGGAAAGCCATCATCACCAAGAATGAAGGAAATCTACAAAGCAAATCCAATGATAAAGCCATGTTGATTGTTTTCTTTGATATCTAGGATGTTATTTTGGTAGATTGGGTTTCAGAAGGCGCAACAGTGATTCAATGTTACAACAAAGGTGTTCTAGAAGCTCGGCTGGGAAGAAAAGAGCAATGATGCCAGAATAGTGGGGGGGGAAATGGTTTCATCCTCCATAAGCACAACACACCAGCGTACACATCTTTCTCAGTGATGCAATTTTTTGCAGAGAAACAGATTAAAGTGGCCAGACCTAGAACTGTGTAACTTCTGTCTTTTTCCCTAAAGTCAAATCTTATTTAAGGGAATCCGAGTTAAGGCCCATACACACAGGGTGACTTTTAGCTGAAAGCAGCTCAGATTTGTGTTTTGAATTGCATTCAGCTCAAAAGCTACCTAGTGTTCATCATCACTGGCCAGACCACCCATCTGCTGGTATTCCCAGCAGATGAGCGATGGGGTGGATGGCTTTCTATAACGTCCTGCTATGGAAAGTCGTCCACCCCTGGGCAAAAATCACATAATGACCCCTATTCAATGCGGCCGGCGGGGATTGCTGAAAACAAGTGATCCTTGCTGTTTAACCCCCTTGCTGGCCGCTCACCGTATTGAGTATTCCGGGGGAATCGTTGCTTTCACAGGACAGCGAGGATTCCCCCAAACAGCGAGGCTCATGGCTAATGCAGGGAGCCCGCTGCATTTAGCCACGAGTCTCGCTGTTTCTGCGGCAGCATATGCCCATTCCCCCTCATTCCAAAAATGGAGCGAGGTGGAATCGGCATATGCAGGGGGGTCAGTGAATACTAACCGGACGAGTGATGACCTCAAGCAGACAGCACTGCTCGCTGTCACCGTTCGACCCCGGCATTGAATACACCCCATTGTGTGTGCACTGAGCAATTTTCAGCACAGTGATATATATTTTTTATTTCCCCCATCATCGCTGTCCATACACGCTGGGCAAAATCACCATGTGTGTATGGGCTTTTACTGTGGTAAAGAATACAATTATAGAGCTGTAGAGGCAGCTGACAGATAATGAGCTGCCGCATGTCTGTGACCAATAAAAAATAAGAATGCAGTGGTGTGTAAATTATAGCATCAGCGTCTGTTTTTAATGTGTGTGTGTGTGTCTAATATATATTGGACAAGTAATATATAGACAAGTATTTATCAGAAAAAACTTACAGCAATACATCCAATAAACAATAGAAGCAAAGCTTAACCAGAATAGGTAATATCAATGGGGATAATAGCTGAACCCTTATTTCTAATGGGTACCACAATAAAAATGAAAAAAAAGTTTGAACTTAGACGAATGTCTTCTTTTTTCTTTTTTTTTAACCTAAACTGCTACAGTATGTTACTATGTTATAGTAAATAATCGCTGAGCGTACACATCGGTTCCTGAACTCGCTACCTCTGAGTATATGTTAAAAGAAAAAAAGAAGGTACTCTTTACCTAGCACCGCACCCACGATTTTGATCGTGGGCATCGCAGGTAAAAAAATCGCGGCCATTGAATGCACTAAAAATCGGGTGCGACGCGATGCCCGCGATTTCCCATAGGGAACAATGTTAAATTTCGCAATTGACCCGATTTTACTGTTCAATGCCTCAATTGACACGATTTTTCCATAGGAAACAATGTTAAATGGCCCACAGAGGCCAAATAGCCACCCTGAAGTGTGAAATGGCCCCCACAATTGGTAACGCCACCCCACGATCAACGTCAACCCGAAGCGTGGCGAGTGCAGCGGTACGCGTCCTACGACCTTTTCATACCCCACTATCCACGTCGGCGTGGAGTTGAGAATAGAATAGTGTAGCGAGCCACCGAGCCCGAAACGTGGCGAGCGGACGCGGATACCTTCACAGGTAAACGCGTCCCTTCGCGGGCTTCACAGGTATCCGCGTCCCCTCGCGGGGCTCGCCACGCTTCGGGCTCGGTGGCTCGCTGCGCTCGCCACACTATTCTATTCTCAACTCCACGCCGACGTGGATAGTGGGGGTATGAAAAGGTCGTAGGACGCGTACCGCCGCCCCTCGTGGGCTCGCTGCGCTCGCCACGCTTCGGGTTCACGTTGATCGTGGGGTGGCGTTAACAATTGTGGGGGCCATTTCACACTTCAGGGTGGGTATTTGGCCTCTGTGGGCAATTTAACATTGTTTCCTATGGAAAAATCGTGTCAATTGAGGCATTGAACAGTAAAATCGGGTCAATTGAGAAATTTAACATTGTTCCCTATGGGAAATCGCGGGCATCGCGTCGGTCGCGTCGCACCCGATTTTTTTAGTGCATTCAATGCCCGCGATGACCACGATGGGTGCCGTTCTAGGTAAAGAGTACCAAAAAAAAAAACTCTGTAGCCACGCACAATAATTGCAATGACCCATAATGCAAAATCTTAGTTTTGCATGTACAAGCTGGTCACAAAGAATGCCACAATGGTTTCCCCGTACTACATATGGATGGTGCAATGTAGTAAAAATACATATATGACCTCACCAAAGGGGAAGATAATGAATTTGTGCTGTGTGGAAGACATGCTTTAACATGAAGATAAAATATTTGTGTAGCTATTCAGGCTTGCACATTTAATTACATCCTCCAAACAAGACTCAACGTTTATTTGGCCTGGGGTAGTAATGATAAACCAGTTTGTGGAGCTCACCTGTGCTACTGGCTGCTGTGATGCTGGTGACGGTTATTAGAGTTTAAGCTTAAAGCTTTATGAGGTCATTGGGTGGAAGATCTACATTTGCAGTCAGTTGCCCTCGCAGTAAGCAGTTTCCTGTTCATAAGGCGCTGTAATTACAGGCTGTGTTCGCATTGTCACGCTGTACTTTCTGCCCCACATCACAATCTCCATATTTCTAAGCATATAAATTACATTGAAAGTGTGAAGTTAGTTTGGGGCATACACACTGGGCGATTTTAACCCCATTTCTTAACACACTGACTAGATCGCTTAGAAATGAAGCACGGAACGCTCTGTGTATGGCCCCGGGTGATGGCGATGCACGATCCCACCTGTGTCTATCGCTCTCAGAGATGCACAGTGCTAAAAACAATAGGCAAAGCCGTGCTCTGCACAGATCGTGGGTGCTGAGCGGCATGTGCAGCGATTTGTGCCGCTGCAGTCGCACCGTGTGTACGGAACTTTTAGCGGTTTACGGATTTCTTTGTGTGTGTGTGTGTGTATGTATGTGTGTGTATATATGTGTATGTGTGTGTGTGTGTGTGTATATGTGTATATATATATATATATATATATATATATATATATATATATATATGTATATGTATATATATATATATATATATATGTATGTATGTACCCCTATTTGCGCGCACTGCTAGAAATAGAGCAGCACCTCTGTGGGGTCCCCTGTTAGATAGGACCAATGGTTTAGAAATGCAGAGAAAGGTTCAGGGGGCGCTCTGAATAAATCAGATCAACATATGGATGCATGCAGCCCAACACGTTTGGATTTCACCCAGTGCACATCACTTTGTTAAGGATTAAGTCCGGTTGCTGGCTAAGATTAATTCTTAGTACATTTGAGCGTATCCAGCCCCTAAGAAGTGGACCCTATATCATTGATCCTTTTTTTAGGTGTACAACAGTTCTTTCTCTGAAAATTCGATAATCCCCAGTTTAGGAATATCTGTGCCCTTATAAAGTGGACCCTATATTAGTGGTGTACAACAGTTCTTTCTTTGAATTTCAATAAACTCCAGTTCGGGAATACTTGTGAATAAGCAACATTTCCCACTAAGAAGGTGTTTTTATTGCCCCCGATGAAGTCACGAATGTGACGAAACACGTTGGTCTGCATGCATCCATATGTTGATCTTGACATCCAATACCTGTGAACGATTGATTAGTATCGTACTATTGAACTTTTATCATTTGATCAATATTTTATTAAATTTGTATATTTTTAAGTAAATTGTTGATTTATTCAGAGCGCCCTCTGAACCTTTCTCTGCGCATACATATATATATATATATATATATATATATATACACACTGTATGTCATAATGTTTCTCTTTAATTATTGCCACCACTTTTTCTGCTATTTTTTTTTTTATAAAGTATTTGTACTTGTAAACAGGTGTTTCTACTGAAATTTGGTTTACATTTATTTTGTTACCGGTTTTTATATTTCGAGAAACAGCATTTTCAAGGATTTTTTTAAATTAATACAATTACCCCGCCACCTCCCTGTGAACTTCCTGCAAATGCCCTCACAAATATTTTTTAACCTAGAGGAGATCTTTTTTTAATAGCATCTATACCACAGAAGTTGGCTTAGGAAAGTCAACCTAGGAAGTCAACAGAGGGTTGGTGTCAAATGTGCCAGCATATGGAGCTTTGCGTGCCAACTTCCGAGACCACCCCACAGAGTACTATGTGAAGGGCATATTCAATTTTTCAAAGTATAAATGAATCTCTTGGGTAACCCTCCAATCTCATTATTTTTTACATGTATTAGTTAATGAAAGGAAATTAAAGAAATAAAACCTCAAACCGTACTGTACAAAGTTTTAAACTTGGATGTTGACCATCTCTTTTCACCAGCAATTGTTTTTTTCGGTACCTCACTGGGGGTATCGCTGGGATTTTTACCACACCTCTGAACCATACTGGTTTACTAACCAGTCACACCCAAAAATCAGAACTTCTCCTGTGAATGTTACTTTTGGACTAGAATGATAGTTATGCATTATATTGCTGATGAATCGTGGTGGTGATGAGGTTACATTTTTTACAGGTTTGTTTACGCAAGGTTTGTTTATGCATATTCTAGACAAATTTGTGCATGTCGTTTTGTTAACCGAAGACATGACCATTTTAGACTTGACCTGACCAGTACAAAGTAGATCATTTCTGTCTGAGTGGACAATCCCTTCTCAGCAGTATGTGTTTTTGCAGATGTTACTCAATAGTAGGTAGTACCAGAATTATGAATATTTTTATTTTTTTGCTATAATTTTTAACGGTTTACGCCATAAACCCTAGTAATTCCACGGGCAGCAAGTGATTTTTTTTTTTTTTTGGTCTCCCTTCTTGGACTTTTTAAAGCTAGCAGTATACACTGTCAAGCTGCACTACTTACCTGACTCTGCTGTACCCCGTGCTTTTAAAGGTATAATGGTCAGGATCGGCAGCCCTGGTAGTTTAATATTTTAATGAAATAAGCTGCAGCTGGCCGCAGTACTCGTGTCTGTCTCATCCCATCTGTTTATACTTTGTGACATTGCTGTGCGCTCCCTTCCCCCTTCTCTGGAAGTTTGCTCCTGTTTATATGAGGACATCCTTGAGATCTGCATTCCGGGTCATCATTTCTATACATCTATGAACTGAAGGAAAAATATCTGTAAAGTTGATGAGTCGGGAAAATAAAGTATGTGTGTGTCATACTAAGCATTCCTGGTTGCCAGTTATTGTTACAAATTGACATCTATCTATCTATCTATCTATCTATCTATCTATTATAAAATCTGCCCAATTTGTGTTCACTGCCTTTAAGTAAACTATTCGGATGCTGTAGAATTCATACTGTACTAGATCATAAAAATATAGGGATGAATGGACTCTAGGTAAACATACAGGCAGGCTCCGAGAAGGTGTCACACAGCAGTGGATTCCATACAGTACTGAATGCTGCAGTGTGTTCTAGTGTAAGAACTGTGGGGAACGAGCATTAGAACAGTGCAGGAAGGCGCAGGCCCAGGAGCTGTTGCTGCTGTGGGGATGTTCAGTTTATTCCCATAGGGCAGATAGTAAGCCTTTCCTGGAGTGAGGCCACATACTGCATTGCATCAGACTACGCCGCGTTCCGCCAGCGCTGTGCTCAGCTCATCACTATAGAGTGTGATGTCCATCTTCCACTATTACCAGTGCCAAAGTCTGACGCACACATGTCACCACAGATTAATAATCAAGGAAGACACAAGAAGTACCTCATTAGCATCTGGTTGGCCGTGCAAGGATGGGTTGCAATCCATTTTTATGCTGCTCCTACAGGAAGCTTTGATAGCATGTGTGATTTATGACATGGGATCTTAGATTGTGGGTGATGTCTCTATTATCCTCCAATACTGCACTATATAGAATATGGAAGTTTGTTTCCAGAAGTAAAATAACGTTAAACTTTGTGTTATGTCAGTCCTTCATGTGTTTATAGAAGTGATCCCCTTTACCGTACTGAGAACAGAACTCCAGCATTATACCGGCTGGTCTGTTTCCGTTTTGCATCTCCTTGTTTGTTTAGTTCTTGCACAAGCATCAGATCCATGTTGTTAAAGATAAATCTGCTGACTACATTTTGTGCTTTTGTGTTTCCTACTACGTACGTTTAGGCGCTTGTATGGTTCCTTTATGAACTTGTGCTGTAAGTGCAGCCTCTCAAGCCTCATGACTGTGGCGTGTCAGCTGAGCGTCTGTTGCTGTCCTCTCTCCGCACCTCCGTGCTGTCTGCAGCGTGTGATTTTACATGTGAATGCTTTATAAATATCTTCCAAGAGCAATTTATTTTTCTAATTAGCCCGAGCAGCCCCTGCTTTGCATAGAGCTTCAAGCCGCACTCAATAAATCAATTTAAATGCACAGCTGCTGATGTACAATTTCTGTCTCGTTCTCCTCCTTTCTCAGTCTCTCTCCCTCCTCGTCTCTTCTCCATTCCCTTTAGGCGCCCAAAAAGCCTGCTAATTAACATGGCTAATGAATCTCTTTACCATATGCAGGATTAAACACTGCTAGTGCCACAAATCGCAGAGACGAGCCGTGACACTTCCCACTGATTGTGGTTGACACTCTGGAGCTGCCCTTGTCACACACACAGACGCGGGTCTCCAGGTTCACTGTAACATAGCGATCTAAAACTCGCGCTCTTTGTATTCTTTATAAAACAACGTTATGCAGAAACAAACCAGTGGGCTGTATGTGTTGGACAAAGAAATGAACAGAATCCAACCATTAGCACATTCTACTGTATTTTCTATTTTGATGAGTTTTCTCATCAGAGTTTATAGATGAAATAGCATTTATCTTGGCTGCGTGTAGAGGGCTCTACGGGACAAGTGTAATTGTCTCCTGTGAAAGATCCCTTTTTGCCTGGGATAAACGATATTGTGTCTGCACATGCAGGTGGTGCCTCTTCTGTATTTTAGTTGGTTAAACCGAAAAGCTGGACAACTTTAGTACCAAGTTGAAGAATATGTATTGCATAAAGATCAATATATAAACAAACAATTGATTTTAAATGTTTTGTTCCTTTCTTGCAGAACGCCTCTTAAAATGCAAGGTGCAGCGTCCCTTTGGTTTATGTAGCTCCCGGACTCCTTGATCTCAGGTGAGTAGTAATGACCTTTTTTTTGTGTCCCAAGATATACATGTGATAATTAGAGGACAAGATATTTGGAAAGCAGAAACAAAATCCTGTAAACGTCTGCCTTTCAACCTCCCCTCCTATGCCTAACCTTCCATTATTCTCCTTTTACACCAACCTGGGTTATTGCACACTGTTCCCTAGCAGCACAGAGGCTTGTTTACCCACTGCCAGCACTTGAAGACGACCATCTCTAAGCCTCGGTGGTCCGCCTCTCCCACGTGACCCAAGTCAGATGACATTTGGTTACAATGCTGGCTGGGATCAGTATGATTTACATACAACTGAATTACCGACAATTACTTGAATGACACGGTTATACCTGCGCGGTGTAAATACCTATGATCAATATTCTGACACATACATAATACCGACTGTTGAAATGCCTACACTCAATATATCGACATGATCATAATATGTCACAGGGCCAGATGTACTAAGTTTGAAAAGTGATACAATGGATAATAATAAACCTCCAACCAATCATCTCCTATCACTCTCCATTTGATCAATTTTTAAGGCTTAGTACATCAGGCCCATAATGCAGTGCTCACCATGTTTCACTGCGTGGTGCCTCGCTGCTCACTGGGATGTTAAAGTATGAACTAGTGGTGGTTTTTGTTTTTTCAACAAAAAACTATTCATTGTCATTTGGTTGTGGGTATTCTGTCCGTCAGCAACTTAACTACATACTTGCTGGCTATCTCGGTTGGGTTCCCGGTCAACACAACCTAGGTAGACTCTTTTTGTATAACTTGGCCGCAGCAATAATACTTGTTCTAAATTTGACATCGTCAATGTAATGAGTACGGACAACATGTGATTACACGGGTAATGCTGGGACGCTCCATTTCTGAATGCCTGCTTTTTGAAAATTGGAATGGATTCCAACGGATTTCGCTCAAACTGTGGATAGATTGGGTTGCCTTGCATCAGAGATGATCCAGAATATAAGAGGATTTCAGGTGAATGTAGGCAAGGTCACTCAGATGTCAGTGTCCTGCAGGTAGTGTGAGCTGGGCTGCTGCATATTATGTGAAGATATTGGCGCTGATTTCTGTGTTCTGCAATATGTGGCGTCATTGCTCATCACTGTTAATTTGTAAGACACCACAGACTTCCGCAGCGTTGGGCCGTCTGCTATAAATCATACAAATCTAATCGCACATTAAGCATAACACGCGCAGACAATGGTGTGAACAGGAGATTCAGATGTGAGTGTATGGAGGGCCCTGCTCATGAGAGCTTCAAGTTCATATACGTTGCGTTTCTATATGAATGGCCTTATTTAGGGGCACACTCAAACTTCATCCAGTGGCCATGTGTAGGTGGGTAATTATTTGCTACTGCCTATATGAAAAAAAAATGTGAATAATCCCTATGGCACATGCGTTACAGTCTGCACTCACAATGGCGCTGTTGCTTGTGGCTTAGATGGTTTCAGTAATGGAGCGGCAAAACAATGTGCATTCCTATGGGCAGCGGCTGGAAGTGGCCTGAAGTGACGTAAAAAAATGAAGTCCGTCTCTTATTCTTGTGGTAGTGTTGTGGGCAAACAGCCGCTGCCACAGAGGCCATGTCCAGATGGAGAAACTGCACCTGTTTCTGTTGTTTTTAATGGTAATGTATACACCAGTACCAGTGTTACAGCACACAGTGGCTGTGTCAGCGCTTGCTCACATTAGTACACAAAGAGAAAGCGGAGACTGGCTTCTGCACTCAGACACTTCTGAGCCTGAGCCTATGCGCCGCTATAATACATCTGCCCCATGCTCAGACTAGGTTCATCCGAAAGTGATGCAGTCACTAGGTCGCCATGCATGAAGGTCAAAAGGGTCATTAGTTCGACACATGTGTTAGGTCGGCAGGGTCATTGGGTGGACGCATGCATTATGTCCACATGGGGGTTTTCACTTTTTTTTTTTTTCAGCCAACAGGCGGTATTTCGTGCCCTACCATCCGATAGGGTGTGGTGGGAGAATAAGACAGTGTGCCGAGCGTAGCGCTGCCCTTTTTTTTGTGTCCTTGTCGACTGAGTCAACATTCAGGGATAAAAAAGTAAAACCCCGATGTTGACCTTTTTTGGCTGTCAACCTTGTCCATGTCGACTAACCCCAAGTCGAACTTCAGACATGTCGACCTTGATGCATGTTTATCTTCAGTGGTCGACCTTCCTCTTGTCGACCCTATGAACCATACCCCTCTGGAAAGCTTGACTTTGAAAGTCTCACCTGCCTGTTGATCAAAATAATAAGAAAAAAAAACAGGGAAAACATTGACAAGATAGGACTTGATCACAAGGTTCCTGATCCAAACATCTGGTTGTAACTTTAAATGTCATTGTTTAATCATATCTGACCCCAGGTGAAGCGAATTATAGAATGGATGCAACTAGCAGCGACTTGTTTTTTAACAAGGTGCTTTAGCTTTGGATTGGTTTCAGTACCAAAATTCCATTGAAAAAATGATTGCATAAACAAAACGAGTATTCTCCTGGGGTTTGTGGTAAACCGTTTATTACTCCGATAGGCCGAGATCTTAGGTCTACTACTATTGGCTCCTTCAATTCTTTATTTTATTTCCAGGTTTTTTTTTCAACATCCCCTCTTGTGAGAGATTGCACAGTGTGTGTGTGTGTGTGTGTGTGTGTCTGTCTGTCTGTCTGTCTGTCTCTCTATCTCTCTATCTCTCTATGGCCATCAGCAGAGACTCTGGGGTTGGCAGCAGCAGACTGCTGGCTCTCTGCTCTGCCACTGAAGGACATTGAAAAACTAGAGTATGTAGGGGCTCGTGGATCGTTATAGAAACCGAAACACACCAGTGAGAAAACCCTTTTACCATCTCCAACATGGCTCCACCCAGTAAACGCCTTCGAAATATACACACGTGTACTAATTCTAACCATTTATTTACTCTCTACACTTATTTCCCCGAAGAAAACAAACATCTATGTGGAAATCTGTAGTTACGTTTTCATTGCAAAGAAATTGCATAAGGTGGCGAGTCCGGTGCTACGTTCCTCTATCCTGCTGGGCACAAACGTGTGGTAGCGTTGGTGATAACACCCACTGTCACCCGGCAAGCGAATAGGAAACCCTCAGGGGAAAGGTGTCAACAACTCTGCTCCTTGTTTTAATATACACTGCCTTAGTGTAGAGATCAGTACCACTAGAATCTGCGGAGCACCTGCCAAGTCAGGGCCATCGCTGAACTCCACGTATGTATTGTAGCAGAACCTCAAACTTGACCCAATACTGCCTTTTTAAGTTTTTTGGTTGGAGTTTGTTTTAATATATGTTAAGTATTGTATGGTGGCTTCCTCATTGTAAAGTATTGTTTGGTTTGATTCATATAGTATTAACTTTGTACTGTTGCATATCTTTTCTGCTTGACGCACCTTTATTTTACATATGTTATTCGCTTAATTCTTGTTGGTGTAAAATGAAGTTTCAGCTGTAATACTGACTGCTGTAATTAGCAGGGATTGTCTTTAGGAAAGACATGATATTAGAAGCTGTATTAAGGACATCCTGGTTCCGTCTCGCTCGCTGTGTACTTTTCTCAGTCTTGTCCCTGACACACAGACTGTTTGTTCTATCTTGTGTTGGATTCAGGTTTATTGCTCACAGCTTTCCTCTGTGTAACTGCTGCTTGTGCCTGCATGATGGTAGCGCTACAGGCCTGCAACTGTCCGGCTGTTGTCCATCTGACCCCAAGGGGGTTTTTTCTGACACCTTTTATAATTGCTGCATATAGAATTTGCTAGATGTGACGTTTACAAAAATTAAAGGCATTTTGAATATTTGCTGTGGGCGGCTCGTCTCCATACACTGCTGCTCCTCTTTCTCTTCTCTAAATTTAAGATGCACCCTGCAACAGAGAGGGACATTCTGCTCTTTTGTCTGTCCTCCCTGAGATTGTTTTAACAATACCTGCGGTAGGTTTGGTTCGTTCATATTCCTCACCTGCAATCTAGGGATGTCCAGATGGTTTCCCTACATCGATTGCACAGCAGAAACTATGTTTAATTTTTTCCCCTCAAGGTACCAGGACACAGAGCATAGCTCCACCCTTAGGACAACCCTGAAGCCCCTCCCCCACATTCTGATGGGCCTTTGAACCAGTGAATCAAAGAGAATGGATGACCAATGATAGCTAAAACTATCGATGGATGGTTGCAGAATCATCATCGATGGCGACTGCACCGATGGCCATCCCTATTGCGATCTACTTTGAATATATAGAGCAGTGGTTCTCATACTTGTTCCTTAAGGACCCCCAACAGTGCATGTTTTCCAGGTCTCCACACTGAATCACAGGTGAAATTATTAGCTCCACCTGTGATCTGTTTAAAATGTGTCATTTACTAATGAGTGCATCTGTGCACCTGCCAGGTGACCTGGAAAATGTGCACTGTTGGGGGCCGCTGATATAGAGCATTGTTTTTTTTTGTTTTGTTTTTAATAAATAGTTTTCTTGAAAATTTCTGTCTATTTAAAAATTACTTCTATTGAGGGCAAGTTGCTTTAGGAATTAGGGACTCTTTACTGAAACCAAACCTTTCTATGTACATGGGGCTTTTGGTGCAGACTGAGCGAGAGAATGTTCTTTGAATAACCTTGGAAATGGATGAGTGTCCTGGTGTGTACAGATAAACCAAATAATCAGCAGAGTTCATTACAGCTCTGTGAAATCTTTTGCCATCTGGTGGGCAAAAGACAAATGACGCACACTGAATTTTTGCAGCCTGTAACACTGACAAAATGTGTACAAATATGGAAGGTAACTTGGATGGAAAACCCTAATTCCTTTTCAGAAAGCTGCCTTTAAATCAACTAGGACTAGCTAATAATACCCATTTCAGACACGCTATCCAGTAATTACCCGGTATTTTGACTGCTGGGTCATTTTCCCGGGTGCAGCCTGCACCCTTTCACACTTTTACCGGGTGAAGCAGTTCTACTTGGTAATATGCTGAAAAAACCAGGGTTTTTTTTTATGTCTGAAAGGGTTAACCCGGGTCGTAAATCCCGGGTACTCAACTGAGGTAAAAACAACATCGGGGTTGACCCTTTCAGACATACCAAAATCAGGGGTTGATGCGCATTCATGTGCAAAAACCTGGGATTTTGGAGTATGTCTGAAAGGGGTATAATTTGCTTGTAGCTAAATTCTCATGGTTCCAAAATACCTAACACCCCTTTCCATTACACAGGTTCTTGAAAGTTATTTTGGAAATAAGTGCAAACCACACCTAATGTATAATGGCCACACTTGATATGATTAATTTTGAGGCTGATTCAGAGATCTGTGCAAGTGGTTCCTATGTGCATCCGCCATACAGAAGCTTACATAGCACCCACTGTCAGACACATTGTGACTAAATCCATACTCTGGTTTCAAAAAAGTCCCTCCATATAACATTGGCATGGCATTAATCTCTGAATCAGATTCTTTGTTACTTGCCTTATCTGTTGCTTGCTGTCCCTTTTACTCATAACACTTCCCCCCCTCTTCTAACCCTCCCTTCATGACACATAGCCGCTTTCAGCCTATCCCTAGCCTTTCACCCCCTCAGCCTTACCCTAACCTGCCCTGCCCCGCATTGTTGCGTTTGGCATCCTTATTGATGATGGTATTCTGGTGCCAGTCTCCTGGGGGTAGTCATGATGCTGGTGTCGGTATTGTGAATGCTGGTATAACCGCCGCTGGGATGCTGAATGCTCCCCCTCCTAAAATACTGTATTCATTAGATATAATCTAATAACAAAGCTTTACACTAGGACCCTGTATAGCCATATCTTGAATAAGTTGGATTTATTTCATTCATTTTTTTTAGAGGCTCATGCGATACCTTTTGTCATTTGTTTTCCAGCTGCTGATGTTTGTTCACAATGAGTGGATTAGGTGAAAACTCCTTGGACCCTTTGTCTTCAGACTCGAGAAAGCGAAAACCCTCGCTATGTGACACCCCTGGTCCCAGGTGAGATACCACTGGAACCCTCCGCTGCTGGCATGTTTGGAAATTTCTCGATTTAATATAAGGCTTTACGGGTATAGAGTCAAGGTTCCGGAGGATGACGCCCTTCACTAAGAACTTTTATTTGATCGAAAAAGAACTGTGGATAGGTCCATATAAATGGATTTAACCTTTTGCATTTGTACTTGCAGATGGTTGCTGGAGTTCTGGACAGATCTAATATTTTCTAGATTGGAAATGTTCCAATAAGGAATGGTCTTAGATGACAGATTGTAGACCCTTCTCAATTGGTTCTAGTCATTATTCAGTTAAGGATTTATATACTTTTCTTTAAATTAACCCCTTCATACATACCTATCTTTTTAATGTAGATGTGTCTTTATAATGTTAGAGACAAAGGAAGGTCTTGCTGGCGCTGAACTCGTGTGTCCCACGAAAAAGATGATTCTCGTGAAATGAGGAAATGAAAATATATGAAAAAAAGTGTTAGAATTTCCAAAAAAATGTGTAATAAAATAGTGTTTATTTGGTAAACACTCAAAAACACCAGGGAAGGAATTCGTACCCCAACTCACAAGTAAGGGAGGTGGTAAAGGTGCGTAAAGGTATCTTTTTAGGGGTTCACCCGTGCAGATAATCTGAAGATGAAATACCAAGTATAAGGTAAGTCCAAACTGGGCGTACCGTACTCACTGTATAAACAGGAGCTAAACTCCTGTTTAGCTCCTGTTTATACAGTGAGTACGGTACGCCCAGTTTGGACTTACCTTATACAGTACTTGGTATTTCATCTTCAGATTATCTGCACGGGTGAACCCCTAAAAAGATACCTTTACGCACCTTTACCACCTCCCTTACTTGTGAGTTGGGGTACGAATTCCTTCCCTGGTGTTTTTGAGTGTTTACCAAATAAACACTATTTTATTACACATTTTTTTGGAAATTCTAACACGTTTTTTTTCATATATTTTCATTTCCTCATTTCACGAGAATCATCTTTTTCGTGGGACACACGAGTTCAGCGCCAGCAAGACCTTCCTTTGTTTCTCTAGTATCTACCAGCGAGGATTACCGAGTGGTCCTCCATTTGGGTCTACGGCAGCAAGGACTTATAGCGCCTTGGGACTTTTCTACACTTTGTCCTTTTGTTGTGTCTTTATAATGTAACTATAAAACAGACAGAATATTAAATAACGGGATCCAGAATAATAGCAGAATTCGGCAGATTTTTTGCAGTTTATCTCTAGGGATTATTTTGTTTTTTTCTGTCTTGGTTATTGGGTTAATATAGAAAGGTAGAAACCGGATTATTTACACTGAGAATGATCTGCCGCAGAATTTCAGTCATCTGATATATAGTCTAATTTCACTATAGCAGCCAGTGCAGTTTATATTTATTAAGTTATGTACTGTATTAGGAACTCTTTTCATAAACCTCTATCTGCCAAGTACACAATAAGGTTACTGTGAACATTACCAGCTTGAGATGAGGGTCAGACGGAACTTGTTCCTGACTTCCTTCGCTGTCTGTATTTCATTCCCTGTCATGTTCCCATATATTTGCAGAGCAACCATTTTGCATATGCATAAAGCATTCAAGATGAAGTTGTGTGTTCCTTGATGAATTACATATGCTAAACCCTCTCTCCCTCTCTCCTAGCCTGACCTGCGGTGGTGAGAAGAGGAGACGTGAGCAGGAGAGCAAATACATTGAGGAGTTGGCTGAGCTGATTTCAGCAAATCTCAGCGACATTGACAATTTCAATGTCAAACCCGATAAATGTGCAATCTTAAAAGAGACAGTGAGGCAGATCCGTCAGATTAAGGAGCAAGGTATCGTCCGCTGTTCTATCCTGGTCTTCACAAAGTCAGTGAAGGGCAAGGATCCTGGAGTGTCCGGTTCTAATGATTTAAAGTCTGATTTATTAATCTTTTGGTGGATACTAATGTATTAGTTTGTTATGGGCGTTAAATACTTCTTTCTTACATGCTGACACAGTTACAGTGCTGTCACATTTGAATCCCTTATTAGACATATTACGGAGTCTATATATTTATATTTGCAAAACTGCAGTTATTAATAATCTGTATTCCGATCTTTTAATTTTGAATGAATGTCCCGAAATAAAGTTAACTCACTAGGACAGGGCCCTGTCCTGATACCTCCGGAATACAGCAGTGAGGGTTAATGTGTCGCACTTCAGCTTAACATTTATGGCTCTTTTGAACATACCACTTAAAAGAACTGGGCTTCGGGTCTATGGTTTTAATGAAGTCTAAAATTAGCGGTTTATGAGACTTAGAGATGTTTTTTTTTTGTTTTTTGCTTTGAGGCCTGCGATATCCCTAGGTTTCCTTCAAAATGGAGCCCATTTCCCAATGCAACTATGGTTGTCTGTCTAATACTATTCCAAAATCTCGTTTAAAAAGGGTGTTTTAGGGATGCTAGTGGCTTTAAAAAAAAAAAAAAAGTTCAGATGGCCTCATCAAACTAAATGAGTTCCATTGGGAAAGTCGTTCTGTATATACTTAAAATAGGTGCTAAATGCATTAAGATTTAATTATTCACGTTATTGTTTCTTCAATTGAAATTTTTGTTGGTTTTATTTATTTTAAGTCTGTTTTTACAAATGGAAAATAATTTGTTAAAGAAATTGGTAAGCTTCTTTCTTTATTATATTATATTTCCTAGATGCATTCCTTTTCTTCTGAAGAGTCTTCTTTACAGGCCCATTAAACCTGCAGTATTTTTATTCATATTCCATGTTATCTGTGTCATAGGAAAGGCCTCCTCCAATGATGATGATGTCCAGAAAGCAGATGTATCTTCTACAGGACAGGGGGTTATTGATAAGGATTCCCTGGGGCCCCTCTTGTTGCAGGTATTAAGCAAAAGTTTTGCAAGCTGAATCTTGGGGGCACTAACCCGTAGGGAAAAAATTATGATATTGGAGTGACTTCTGCTTTTGAATATGATTTAGAATATCCAACATTTCTTAACCACTTGAGTGGTGGGTTTTGGGTTTGTCCTGCCCCAACAAAACCCACCACATAAAGTTGTAAGCCCCCCCCTCACCTCCGCTCTCCCCTCTCTCACCTCCGCTTCGTTAGTTTGCCGGAGTTTCCCTGCAGTGCTTCCGCTGTCCCCCCTGCCTAAGCTGCCTGTCACATTCAGCAGTGACGTCGGAGGCAGGCTGTGAGATGTTCGCGGTGGCTCAGGAGGACTCGGGTGCCTGAGCGCTCCCGAGTCCCCCTGAGCCGCGCCGACCATACCCGAGCCTGCTGCCGATGTCACTATAAAATGACAGCCCAAATTTCCGGGCATACCACTCAAGGGGTTAATGGTGGCACACACTCAGGTTTTGACCCATATAAGGGGCCTATGCCCAACCAGGAGCACTGTTTCTCATTTTATTTAGTTACATATTAAAAATACTTTTTGGGGGATCTGTGCTCACTTTTATGGGTTAAAAAGTTGGTAAAACACATTTCTGTAACCTTAGTACGAGTGTGTGTACATATAGTGAAGTAGTTGCAAATACCAATCAGCTCCTAAATGTCATTAGGCAGTGCTGGAAACATGGCAGAGGCCGTTTTTTTGTTTTGAGAAACTTCTTCCCCTGTGTTTGTCATATCATTGTGGGATAAATATTAGACACTACTTGTCCTTAAAGTTGTTTAAAGAAGACTGAAGGAGGTAATATGTCTTACTGGAATATTTAAGGCAATGATCCAGGCTACAAAGTAGTGACCTGTTTTGTGATGTTTGTGTCTGTGCTCAGGCTCTGGATGGATTTCTGTTTGTGGTGAATCGGGACAGCAGCATTGTTTTTGTGTCGGAGAATGTCACCCAGTACTTACAGTACAAGCAAGAAGATCTGGTCAACACCAGTGTATACACCATCTTACACGAGGACGATCGCAAAGACTTCCTCAAGAACCTGCCCAAATCTACTGGTAAGTATTTTCATTGTTAATTCTTGTCAGTTACCAGTGTGTAAAACTTTTGTGATGTGTGGGGACACGGTCTTTATTGTCCGGTTTCTGCCCTGGTTGAAACCCTTTTCACACTACTCTTAAAGAAGTGGTAAAGTTAAAAGCATGTTCAGTTAAATGCAGGTTTTGCTGAAGGATGGCAAATCCTGTGGGCTGATCGAATGATATATCCAAGGTGTCCAGATGAGGTAGCCTGCTTAATTGTTCCATCAAAGCATAAAACTTCTGTCCATTGGATATGCTATTGCACGACATCTTGCTAAACAACATAGGACAGATTTTTTTATTCAATTAAGCTGGTAACACCCTACAGGTGTGCGATATGGCCGCCGGGACCCGGCACGGAGGGATGGTGCGGCGAGGGGGGGGGTCGATGGGCAAGTTGCTCAATGCCCTCCTTTTGATCTAGCAGAAATAGACTTGCCTGCACAGTCTATTTCAATCCTGATGCCACGTGCCCATGTGTTGGGGTCAAATCAGGATAGAATGCGGCTAACACTGTGTTTATATTTCTGTGTTATATTTCTTCTTCCACTTTTAAGACTTGATTTGTTTGTAATAGCAAAACTTCTTTTCTGATTTGAACTGTAATCCACAAGTTTTGTTATTTACTGCTGTTGACTTTGTCATTTTTTTATATACTTTATCTAATTTTTAATATTAAATTCTAATAAAGTTTATTAGCATTTAATATATAAAATACTGATAATATATATAATATAATTTTTTAGCAATAACTTATTTGGGTACTTGTTTCCTAGCACGGCGCCCATCGCATCGCATACCATAAGCCATACAATGGTATGCGATGCGACGCAACGCGATTGGCACCCGATGGTATACAATTTAAAATTGTATACCATTGTATATGGCATACAATGCCATACAATGCAATGCGATTTTAAATTGTATAAGCACCCTAATGGGTGCTTACAATGTTAAATGCACCCCCACGCCACCCCCACTATGAACGTCAACCCGAAGCGTGGTGAGCGCAGAAGTACGCGTCCTCGACCTTTTTATACTCCCACCATCCACGTCGGCGTGGAGTTGATTTTAGATAGTGTGGTGAGCGCAGCGAGCCTGAAGCGTGGCGAGGGGACGCGAAATACATGTAAAGTAATACGCGTCCCCTCGCGGGGCTCGCTGCACTCACCACGCTGCGCTCGCCACACTATATAAAATCAACTCCACGCCGACGTGGATAGTGGGGGTATGAAAAGGTCGGAGGACGCGTACCGCCGCCCCTAGCGGGCTCGCTACGCTCGCCACGCTTCGGGTTGACGTTCATAGTGGGGGTGCATTTAACATTTTAAGCACCCATTAGGGGGCTTATACAATTTAAAATCGCATATGGCATGCGATGAAAAAAATGCCATGCGACTGAATATCGTGGGTGCCGTGCTAGGAAACAAGTACCCTTATTTGTTCCAGTTTTAATTATATTTAATTGATGTTCATTGGAACACCTTAATTTAGTTATATTTATAGCTGCTCACCTTTTAGGTTTCTATACCTGTAAAACATTTAGCAAACCTTTATATATAGAAAATTTAGGACGCACAAATCCTTTGCTAATAAAAAATAGTACCAAGTTAACAGAACAAGGTCTGTATGATGTATGCTGCGTATACACGTTGTGAATTCATATGAACACCAGTAAGATTAGTAATGACATGCACATTGTGCTCTTCTAAGGCTGGAAATTAATCTTGGTAGCCAAATAGGAGATTGCAGCAAACGTTTGCATTATAATAGAAAAGTTCAAACCGTTCTACTAAGTCCCAGCGGTCAGGCAATTGCAGATTAGTCACTGTAATTTCTTTTAATAATAATAATTTAAATGTCTTTGGATTTTATATAATAATGTATACATTTTGGTGTTAACTGAATGATCAGTCTTAGTTTATTTTAATGTTCGAGCTCTGGAGATCTCACCAAGTAGTCCGTTCGTTGATCAGAAAGAGAAGAACACCTCCACATAACATTAAGCTACATGATCAGGCCTGTGTCATGTAGTGGGATAAATTACAGCCGGATTACCAGTGCAGTTGGAGGCTAATTGGGAATTACACTCTGTATGCTCTCTGTGTAATATCCGTCCCACAGTACCTGCAAACAGGGAAATTGGTTTTGAAGCTGCAGTCGATCTTAATATGTGAGAATAGGTCGTGTTCTTTCATGTACACTCCAGGTGTAGTCATAACTGCTGGCCTTATGTCTTACTCCATGCACAGAACCATGGCTATCCTAGGGTTTAGGGTGACAAAAGGTGGGTACATGGACTTGATGTCAGAAACTGTTTGAAAAATGATGGGTAGGAGCTGATTGGTTGATGGTTTATCACTCTCCACTTTATCACTTTTCAAGGCTTAGTACATCTCGCTCAGAATTTTCTCCACATGTCCCAGATACATACCGGTAATCAGACTGTGAGCCCTCACATGAGCATCATGCCATTGTACCCGTTATTTTGTATAGCGCCATCTTCTGCATTAACCAACAATGATGCATCAATTTGGGAAAGCATTAAAGCACCTTATTTGGGGACCAATTTAACAGCTATGTATGATAAATGGGGCCCCAGCCAATCCGCCCCCATTTTCGAGCACATGTCAGGAGCTGATTGGCTCAAGCAGCATCTATCATCATTCATTTTGGCTAAAACTCATTGATAGATGGGCTTACTTGGTGTGAAACATGCTTGGTAATATGTAATCTGTTTTATGGTAACTAGGAAATTTGTATTTGTTTTTAGTTAATGGTGTCCCGTGGTCCAATGAAACCCCCCGACAGAAAAGTCACACTTTCAACTGCCGCATGCTGGTTAAGACGCCGCTGGATCACCTAGAAGATGGTAGTGGCAGCATGGATCCCCGGCAGAGATATGAGACTATGCAGTGCTTTGCGCTATCCCAGCCACGTGCCATGATGGAGGAGGGGGAAGGTCAGCGTTGTGTCCTATGTTTATCTGCATAAGCCTTTTAAACCTCCTATTCCTTGAAAGAGCAATGCTTTATAATGCATTCAATTTTCATAAAGCCCTATAGGAAGTGGGTGTGATACTGAACAATGTGTTTTTTGTTATTTTGCATTATAGCTTCAGCAGCTGGGAGTTCTGGGTAATGAAGTCATTGAACTTTCACCCTCACTTTCAGTGGAAGACCAGAATATATTGGCTTATGTTCTGCAGGCATGTTTAAAAAAAAAAAAAAATAACATAAATATTTTCTGTGTTTTACCAGACCTTCAATCGTGCATGATTTGCGTGGCCAGGCGTATCACAAATGTAGAGCGAGTATTCACATCCAACCCGGAAAGCTTTATCACCAGACACGACCTCTCAGGTGAGACTTCTGGGTTGCTTTACTCAAAGTGTGGGAAGTATTGATCTGTGTCTATTGTGGCTTTCCCATCGTCTGTCTCTAATTCTTATGTGTAGACATCATTAGAAGAGGCATGGTCAGATAGCTTTCTTACACCGAGCTTCCTGGAGGCTTGCTTTCTCATCTGGATGTTATTGAAACTTAGGGCTGTAACTGCCATGTGTGATGCACAGGTACACTTTGGTCATGATGGACCTGGTAATGGAATGCAGTCATAAGGTTGCAGTCACAATGACGACCGTTATTATGTTGGCATTGTTGAAATGTCAAAAGGCAATAGGTCTAAGGTAACCATGTTGATGTCAGGGTTAAGTCGCAGATGGGGGGCCAGGGTGTTAGGCAGGGGCGAATTTAGGGGTCAGGCCGCCCATAGGCACAACATTTTTGTGCCCCCCCCCCCCTCTATTTTAATGTAATTATATATGTATATACATTGTTATTTATATATTTCATTAAAATTTAACTGTAGCCCACCTTAATATTTTTTTAAGCACTCTGGACTGCTCACTGTACGGAGGACCCGGAGGGAGGGAGGCACTTATTAGTACAGTGATTAGCACAGTGTATCCGTCAGTCTCTCTCCGGCTCACACACTGTGACTGACTGAGCGCAGGGAGGATCTGCGCGCCGCTCAGCTGCTGGATACACAGCAGCCAATAGACTGTGTGTGTGTGTTGAGTAGCCAATGGGCGGCAGCCGGCAGCAGTGAGCCTGAGCTATTTCCGGATGCGCAGGGGGACCCTCGGACCCAGCCACTAAGCAGTGATGTAATGTGCATGGCAGAGTGGGTGGGCAGTGGCAGGTGATGAGCGGTGCTGCCGCCGACATATGATAATTCATGTCTGCGGCGGCGGCGCTCGTCACTCGCCGCTACCCACTCGCTCTGTCATGCTGCTATTTAACAGAATTTCAGCCTGCCTGCCGCCCTTAATTGGTGCCGCCCTGAGGCCGGTGCCTCACGGGCCTAGGCACAAATCCGGCCCTGGTGTTAGGAATGGGTTAGTAGTAGGATAGTACTTACCATAATTCTGTTAGATGACTAACGATTGCATATCTGCTGGGACCCAGAAGACACCGCTGGATCCTACAGCAGTAATATACACGTCGGTCAACTCTGCGCCACCTGGGACAATATGTTCTGACATGTCGATATTATGAATTTCAACATATCATACAACTCCCCTAGTAATACAAAGGTTTACTAGTCCGATCCTCATAATTTGTGTGTAAACTTGAAAAAAAAAATCTGTACTGTGTATTTGCAAATAGGGGTTGTAAGTATCAATAAATGTATATGATCTCTGAATTTGCAACAGGCGCAGCAACCAAGTCTAATAAAAACTGGTCATTATGGGAGACGTCTCTACTCTTTTCACTGCTTGATGCATCATCCCCTATGTATAGACCTACAGGGTGAAATTTACTAAGTTGGGCGTTGTATTTCACATGGGATGTTGCTATGGGCAACCAATCAGATCCCGTCTAATATCTTCTAGACGAGAGTGCTAAGTAAAGAAGAAGTAGATTCTGATTGGTTTCCCATAGCAACATCTCATGTGAAATACAACTCCCCTCTAAGTAAATTCCCCCACGGTGTACATGGGTAAGCTTCCCATACGATTACCTTTAAATCGGGACACACATGAATTACACAGGTGGCTGATCTGCATTTCACCTGGTTTTAATCAGAACCTGTGTTGTCCATGAGTGTCCTGGGTAAAAGGGATAGTATTGGAAGATTACCGATGTACACACTTGGTCTATTAAACCCAGTAGCTCATATTGTAACATTTTAAGCTCAATCCTACAATAATAGTGGCTGGTAGTAAGACACAGGTAAGCCTAGAGGCAGCTGTCTGTAGTTAGGGTGTAACAGGGTTTGTTTCTCTGATTTCCACGCCAGATCGCAGGCAGTTACTTAGCTGATCGAGGCTTTGTTGGGGCAGTGTCCTCATTCTCATGCAGTTTTTGATATCTGTTATAACAGGAAAAGTGGTGAATATTGATCCCAATTCTCTGCGGAATTCTATGAGGCCAGGGTTTGAAGACACAATCCGCAGGTGTATCCAGAGGTTTCTTTGTCATAGCGATGGGCAGCCGTGGACGTACAAACGCCACTACCAAGAAGGTGAGCCCCATTCCTATCCTGTGTGTATTTATTGTGTTCATTTGCTAATTGCTTTTTTAAAACGGTCTTGTGGGGACAACTCCACAGACCATTTATTTGTCATTTCAATGATGGAATCCTAAATATAACTGCAGTAGGTGATGCAGTAGGTAGAATGCGCACAGTACTTACTGATCATAGCTATTCAGTTATTGCTAATAGATTGGAAATGTTTCTATATGTAATGTTTTAGCTTCTGTATGGAAACTGGTAGCAGAACCCACGGGCTGTTCTCATTCTCTCTGGTCTGTTCTTGCAGCGTATGTTCATGGTCACTCAGAGACCCCGCTGTACAGGTTCTCTCTGGCAGATGGCACAATGGTGACCGCACAGACGAAGAGTAAATTATTCCGAAATCCTGTCACAAATGATCCTCATGGCTTTGTGTCCACTCACTTCCTCCAGAGGTAAGTAAAGGACAACAAATGCAGATTTCTTCTGGGCCCATTGCACTAGGTTATTTTTATATTAAAATAGATTGCACTGTCTTTGTGTGTATGAGTATATATACATATGTATGTCTATAAATATATTTAAAGTAGAGCTGTGCAGGTTCGGATTTACTCTGTTCTCAAAGTGGAATCTTATTGGCTGTAGGCTGCCATGTTTTGGATAGCCAATAAGATCCTGCTTTTGAGAACCGAGTAAATCTGTATAAAACTGAAGCCGCACATCTCGAATTCTAAAGTGAACTGTATATTTCTATGTACTAGACATATTTTTGTCTGGATAACGGAAAATGTCATTTTAAAGTATTTATGTGATAACCATATGTCCATTTGATACTGTTTCAGGGAACAAAATGGGTACCGACCAAATCCAAATCCTATGGCACAAGGTGTTCGTCCACCTTTACCTTCAAACCCCAATCCAGGCAATGCCATGAATGTCTCCTCTGCACAGTCTATGCCACCCCAGAACAGGAACTACAGCATGGGAGATGGCGGCAACAACACGGCGGCCATGTCTGGAATGAGATATGGCTGCACTGGAAACATGGGACCTGCCTCACAAGCCCCAGGGATGCAGCAGTCACCATATCCGAACAGTAACAGCAACTATGGGCTTAACATCAACAGCCCCCCACATGGGAGTCCCGGCATGAGTAGCAACCAGCCCAACCTAATGGTGTCTCCTCGCAACAGAGGGAGCCCCAAGATGGGATCTAGTCAGTTCTCTCCAATTCCAGGTATTTCCACTTTATTTTGTATTAGGTCTGTCAGCACATTAAATGCAAGTTGTCATTTGTGCAAACTAGAATAACTCTCAGTTTTAGAGGTGACTCTATTTTAGGAAACCTCCTTTTATAAACAATAGTTCAAACTCCATGTGAATGATAAACTCATTGCATATAATAAATTTTGTCTCAGCCAATCAGCTCCCAGCTGTTATGTTTCAAACACATGACAGGAGCTGAACATGTGACAGTTGAAAGCTGATTGGCTAGATAAATGAACACCATAGTATTTAAAAATATATATTTTAATGATAATGAGGGATGGCATTTGCAAAAGTAGTCTATAATTTGTTATGATTCCCACTGGAATCAAGTTCAGGATTTTATTTTAAAATAAGTTTTTTATTTTCTTCTTCATCTTTTCTATATAAGTGATACACTGATGGAGGCACCTCCCTCCTTTATGGCCTAGTCCACTGGAACCTCCTTTGTGAAGGGCATCTGATGCTGTCCTTCACAGCTCTCCTGAATGCAGGATCTGCTGTACATTGCATGAGGGCTCATCCAATTTATTCCAGTTCTGTAGATCAGAATGGAGCTTTCCTTTCCTGCTTCAGCTGCATTGTGTAAATATTTGACATCCTAAAGCTTTAGGTGCCAATGGAGGCACAGGGAAGAACATTAAGGTGTGAGTGTGTACAGTATGTATGTGTACATTTTTATAGCATATAGTACTTATCTTGAGTTCTATTAAGACCAATTCAATATACAATATCTCCAACACCTGTCAATGTGAGGTTTAAAAAAAAATTAGATAGATATATCTATATATAATTGTATTTTTTTGCATGAAATTAGCCCGGAATATTAAGTTTCAATGTCTCCCACATTGAAACTTAATATTCCGGGCTAATTTCATGCAAAAAAATACAATTATATATAGATATATCTATCTAATTTTTTTTTAAACCTCACATTGACAGGTGTCAATGATTGACTGATTTCAATCTTAAATTGATCCTACATTTGGTCCCTATTCCTTCGAACATCTTGTGATCATTGTTTTCTAATCACTAGGGATGAATTCACCGATGGGCCCTTCTGGAAATGCCGGAGGAGGCAGCTTCTCCAGCAGCTCACTCAGTGCGCTACATGCAATAAGTGAAGGAGTTGGGAGCTCTCTTCTGTCTTCCTTGTCTTCACCTGGGCAAAAAGCTGAGAATGCTTCTAATATGAATATGTCTCAGCAAAGTAAAATGGGAAGTCAGGAGTGTAAGAGTCCATCTGGGTTATTTTGTGAACAAGGGCAAGTGGAGAGTTCGGTCTGCCAGTCCAGTGGGAGAGAGCACCTTGGTGAGAAGGACGTTAAAGAAAACCTAATTGAAGGCTCGGATAGTCAAAGGGCACAAGCTGAAAGTAAAGGGCACAAGAAACTCCTCCAGTTACTGACATGTTCTACGGAGGATCGCAGTCACAGTACAATGACCAACTCATCAATGGACTCCTCCTGTAAAGATTCATCCACCAGTGTTACTAGTCCTTCGGGAGTGTCCTCCTCAACCTCAGCGGGTGTCAGCTCTACATCCAATCTGCATGGGTCCATGCTTCAGGAGAAGCACCGCATTCTTCATAAGCTGCTGCAGAATGGTAACTCTCCTGCTGAGGTTGCCAAAATCACAGCCGAAGCCACTGGCAAAGACAATTTTCAGGATTCTGTTAGCTCTGCGCCTTGCGCGGAAGCGACCGTGAAACAGGAACAACTAAGTCCTAAAAAAAAAGAGAACAACGCACTCCTCCGATATTTGCTTGACAAAGACGAAGCGAAAGATCAACTAACCAAGGACGTGAAACCCAAAGTGGAGCCTATGGACAATAAACAAGGCCAGTGTAGCAGCTCTGCTGTTCCCACCTCCAGCCAGGACAAAGAGATCAAAATAAAGACTGAACCTGCAGAAGAGGTACCCATTTAGGGGAAAGTTCTTTTTACCACAGGTGAAAAGGGGGAGGTAGCCTCAGGCTGTAACGCACATGGCTATTCAGTTGCACTCCCCTTTTCACCAATGGCAGTTAAATTGATGTGTTAATTTGAGTTACACAGAAACGGTTAAAAGTTGTTTGATTCAAGTATTAACAGGGACCAAACACCAATAAACATGCTGGTATTCGGGGATTTGTTTCCCGCCTCTATCTGAAGGCATAGAAAAATTTCCCAATAAATGCTGTCAATGAGGGCTAATTAAATAGCCCCGGGGATCAATTATTCCACAGTAAGTTATCGTGGATAATTGAGTTCTCGCCTTAGCCATGAACTCACAGAGCACCCAAACCACATTAATGTGATGCAACCCTTCCAGTAGCTGGAATATGGATCTAATCACAAAACTTTTTTTTCCTGTTCACATCCCTTCCTTCCTTATTGCCACAACCATATGTAAGTGCAATGAAATTTGTTGCGCTATATAAAAAAACTGTTAATTAGTATTAAACCATATAATTTGACGGCATATAACAACCACTTGGCCCACCTAGTCTGCCCCTCCTTCTTTCTTCTTTTTTTTTTTTTTTTTTAAATAAACTTTAGGTAACCGCAACCCTATTTTAATCATTTAGTTCTTTGTAAGGATATTCATTTGCCTATCCCAAGCATGTTTAAATTGCTCTAATGTCTTATCCTCATTGTAACTTTCTATTTGTAAATGTTCTTCAAACTGGCTATTGTTCTTTTTCAGGTGACAGGGGATTTAGATCACTTAGATGCGATTCTCGGTGACCTTGCAGGCTCTGACTTTTATACCAATTCCATGAATTCAAGTACGAGTAACATGGGACCTAAACAGCCCGTGTTCCAGGACAATCCTCCTCTAGGTACGGTCTTTTTTTTTTTTTGCTCTTTATTTCAAGTGTAACTTAATAACTCCCAATGTGTCACATATATTTATATAATAATTTATATGGAAATGTCTGTCAAATATTGTATTTAACAGTGGAAGCCAATGATTCCATATGTTCAACTATGCTGACTGCTCCAAAGTCCACCTTTTATACAATTACTTGAATCCCCAGTTTTAGTTAATATCCTTATTATACCCAAGGGATCTACAGTGCCTAATACACCTGAAAACGGAGCAGGGGGCAGGAGAAGGGCAGCCAGGTGGGGGTGGAGAAGTGCAGCGGTGGAATGCACAGCGTGACCTCTGACTTCATGCTGCGGGCAGCCGCAGTGCCACACAGCCGGAGTCAGGAGCAGCCAGGCAGTGTCTGAGCGGGTGGTCGGCGCTGTCCTGCAATAGATTTGCATAATGCACAAACTAATTTCAGAATCCCAGGGATTTTGGGCCTAAATGTTTTGGGGGGCTTTTTGCACTAGTATTCATGTTTTTGGTCTGTAACTTAATTTAATTTTCCATGTCCAGGTATGAGGAGTCCGCAGAATATGCCGATGAGCCGACCTCCATTTAACCGGGCAATGTCATTAGATAGCACTATGCCGGGAAACTCTACTCCACCAGTGAGGAATGTTAGTAACTTCCCAATGATGCAAAAGCAGAATATGATGGGAAGTCCAAGGATTATGGACCCACAAGACAATTTTGGACTTTTAGGTATGTGCCGTTATCATGTCACCTCCCTTGATTCATATAGTCTTAAGCGTGTGTTCCAGATTCTTTTTCCGAGACTCCTAACTCATAGCTGGTACAAAGTTACTTTCATTGCTTCAACTCTGAGGCTTGTTGTCGTCTGGTGTCATGACCGAATTATCACCTGTCTGTCTTGCTGTCATTGCAGGGAACAATTCTAACAGGAGTATGAGCCAGCACCCATCAGGGGAGTGGGGAATGCAGGGCACAGCTGTTAACCGAATGGAACCTTGTAGCACGGGGCCAGTGGGAAGACAGGGGCCTGAATACAGCACGCCCATGCAGAGGCCTACAATGAGTGGCAACATGCCGGGGCTTCCAGCTCGGTCCAACAGTATGCCAGGGAGCCGGCCAGTGCTACAGCAACAAATGATTCAAATGAGTAGGTTTTCTCCTGGTTATAATCTCTGGATTGTGCATTTACCTGATTTGGGCTTCAAACACTTCATGGGGAATGTGTATGGGAGATAAAAGTCACAATAATAACAGTTATTGGTTGTTATTCTGGTTCATTTGTATCACCCGTCACTTCGCACATTGGACCGATGTTGTGCGCAGATGCAGGGTGCATGTGGCTACGGCGAACAGGGTGTTTGCCGTGCACACACACCCAACACTGTCTGCGTGGGGTGGCAGTGGTTAGTCGTGCCCATGGGAACACCCAGCATTTAATCAGCCTGTGATATGGGTGCAGGGGGTGGGCAGCTGACATCACCCGATGTCAGCTGCCCACCCACTTCCTTTCGAGTGTGCACAGCAGATCTGGGTGACCTCAGAGTCCCTTTAGATATGCGTGCACTCACCACATTTGATGGTCTGCAACCAGCGAATGATGAGGGAGTTTCCCACAGTTTTTTAAACATCCATTCGCAGGTCGTGCAGACGTACGTGCCTTGCGAGGGGGACAGCTTACATTTGGCAAGCAGCGTCTGGTGGACTCGCAAGGCTGTGAATTTGCAGCCTTGCTTGTCAACCAGAATAAGCTCCGGTGTCTGCTATGCCAGAGTCCGACACCTATATATATATATATATATATATATATATATATATATATATATATATATATATTCACAAATATATGGAGAAGTTCCCACATAGTGACATTCTCAGTGTTGCTGATAGAAGGCTCTTAGGACTAAAGAAGCCGCAGTCTGTTACTGTACATACCAAAACTAGTGTACTGCTTCCTTTCTAATAGATTTATGTCTGCGTTTTGGTTTCATTTTTAGTAGTTAAGGTAAATCTTGATGTGAATCAAATGATTTAAAACATTTTGTAAGGGATCATCTTCTAAATCTCATTCCCAGAAACAAAATGCTAGATTGTAAAGTGCTCCATGAAAATTCAGCACTCTGTAGGTAAATAAATACATACTGTGTCAAATAGAAATGGTGGGTAATAAAGTAGGAAAAGGTAATGTAGACGTGGTTTTGCATGGTGGATAATTGTAGTGAGACCGCCGGTCAGGGCCAGTGTTCTCACCGTAGAACACTGGCCCTGACAGATCACACAGCACTGACAAATCACTGTGCGTCGCTGAGCGATCTACGTTGCTCAGATCGGCTCAGCAGTGTCGCCCCCTGTGTAGGCCCCATTAGATTTCAATGGAATTTAATTTATAATATTTAAACTATTTAAAGAATTCTGTCCTCAAGACACAATGACGGTCCAGATTTAAGGATAGCCATGCTTGAGCATAGAGGGATAATGACTGTCACCAGCCATGTCACTAGTGCTGAAACATGGATATACATACCTGGACTGTTAGTGTCTCTTGACGACAGAGTTTAAGAGGCACTGGCTTCATTTGGAAATCGAAAGAAACATGATGTTTTATACTATTGGATGAATATGGTAATTGATCTTATCCGCTACATTCACTGTAAATATTTTACTAGGAACCAATGAAATGGCGATGGGAATGGGGTCCAACCCTTATGGACAACAGGCACCTTCTAACCCTGCGGGATCTTGGCCAGACAGTATGATGTCAATGGATCAGAGACCTACTGGATCTCAGAACAGGTGGGCACAGGTTTCACATAGCTAACCCGCTGAAGTCATCTACAAAACATTGGATTTACTACAGGTCCATTCATGACAGAGCTGTGCAGGTTTGGTTTCACTCGGATTTACCTGGTACTTATTTTCTATCTGCTCTCACATAATTTGAATAGCCAATAAGATCCAGGTTTGAGAAGCAAGTAAATCCGAACCTGCACAGCTCGAATTCATGTACGATCTATACAATTGTGTTAATGGACCTTGTGTAATTTTTTGGATGTTGTTAATTTCCTCATTCACTGTATCTTTCTGTATTCTAGGCAACTTGGTCGGACTTCATTAGATGATCTCCTTTGTCCTCCATCAACTGTGGAGGGACAGACAGATGAGATCGCTCTGCTGGACCAACTGCATACACTCCTGAGCAGCACAGACCCTACCGGGCTGGAGGAGATAGACCGGGCTCTTGGTATCCCTGAGCTGGTCAACCAGGTCAGTGTTTAATAACATAGTATGCTTATATATTCATTCTGTCTGACTATCATTATATGATGTATTGTTCTCTTTGATCCAGGGCCAGGCTCTAGAACCTCAACCAGATGCCTTCCAGCCACAGGATTCCTCAGTTATGATCGATCAGAAGCCTCCTATGTATGGGCAGCCATACCCAGGACAGGGGTCTGCAATGCAAGGAGGGGGTTTCAGTAACATGCAGGGGCAGCACGCACCTTTTAACTCTATGATGGGGCAGATAAGCCAACAACAAGCCAACTTCCCTCTACAAGGAATGCACCCAAGGGCCAATCTAATGAGACCCCGGACAAATATCCCCAAACAGCTGAGGATGCAACTACAGCAAAGGCTCCAGAGTCAGCAGGTAAGCGCTCTCATCCCGTTGTCATCGCTTTACATTCTCTTTATCTACATTAGTTTCCCCCGGTTAGATATTCCTGTACCCCTGGGCGGTTCACTCCTCTCACTTTTGTTGCAGTTATACATTCCTGGCATCTCCTTTACCCCACTTCAAAGTGACATTTTACTAAAGAAATGCGACCCTTCCAGGATTAAACTAATGGTTGTTTTAAAGAAATTACTGTGCCACCTGTTATATTTTATGGTTTCTCTATTTCACCTCTTATTATTTTCAGTAAATTATGGAAAGTTTATACGTACAAAAAATATGTAGGGTGTGATTTGGAAAATTAAATTCTACAAATAAAATGTAAAGTGATTTTCACGCTAAAACTTTTATATAGTACAAACACCAAATTCGATGAAACTGGTGATGCTTTTGAACCTGGAACACCTGTGGGATTGCGGTGTCATCACGTGACCCCCCCAGAGTTAAAGATGGGGAGGAGAAGAGCCCCAGTCTATGTATCCTGGTCAGCCTTTTGTCTAATATAGAACAACTGTGTCCGATGCCACATATTTTGTCTTTATAAAAGTTAGCTTGACTAATAACCTATGTAGTTGAGATGTAGAGAATAACACTGTCAGAAAAACTTTTGTAGAAATGGTTTTCTACCCTCATTTACTTTGACAGTTCTTGAACCAAAGCCGGCAAGCACTTGAGATGAAGGTGGAGAGCATGAACGCAGGCGGTGCTGGGGTTATGCGGCCAGTGATGCAGACTCCGGTGGGGTCACAGGTAAGGATCCGTTAGTGTTTCCTTAATGGTGCTTATTCCTATCTGCACCAGAGTATTTGTTATGATGTCTTATTCCCGCTATTATTCTCGCTGCTGTACTATGATATTAAAGTTCTCATATGTATAAATAATATATTCCAAAGAGCAGATCCTGTGCATGCCTGCTCTTAATAATTTTTTCATACACCAAACGGTGTGTGGCCCAAAACAACAGTTCATGTGCCTGCCTCATTGCTTTCTTCTGACCTCTGGTTTAGTACTTCTTCCCGTTTGTCGTTTTGTTTTCATTATACGTCACTGTAGACACTTTGTGGCGCCTTTTTATAAATAAAAGTTGATGATTATAATTTTTAGCACATTGAACTATACTGGAGAGACGTATGTGATGAAATGGGTACGACAATGGTAACTATGAACTAATATAATGTCCTTTATTACAGCAGGGATTTTTGAATGCTCAAATGGTTGCTCAGCGGAACCGGGAGCTGATCAGTCACCATATACGCCAACAGAGAATGGCGATGATCATCCAGCAGCAACAGCAGCAGGGACAGTCACAAGCATTCAGTCCTCCCCCAAATGTGACTGCTTCACAGAGTATGGAGAACCCACTTGGTGGTCCCCCCATGCCTCAAGCTCCTCCACAACAGTTCTCATACCCACCTAACTATGGTAAGTCGGATGACTCTAGGAAGATTGAAATATACATGGATGGAACTTTCTGTCTAGCTTAACAGCAGCAATATCCAGTAGGAGTTTGGACCTCTAATACTGAGAATCCTTCTCATATATATAGCCCAGACTTCATACAGTACTTTTCTATTGGGATGCAATAAATTAAATCTAATGTATATTTTTTTATGTTTTTTGTTAATAGGAATAAATCAGCAGGCTGACCCCACCTTTGGAAGGGTTTCAAGTCCCCCAAATGCTATGATGCCATCTCGAATGGCTCCTTCCCAAAACCCTCACCCTCAGACCACACAAATGTACCAGTCACAGGACATAAAAGGCTGGCCATCAGGAAACATGGGACGGCCCAGGTAATCTCTTACTGTCTAACTTCGGAGCTTAAAAAAAAGGGTTTATTTTTTTTCTTTGGAGCAGAATCTTTCTTTGTAAATTAGAACTGATGAGAACATTAGATTAAGACACGTTATTTCAGGTTCTTTCCTCTCGTGCTTCTGAAACACCCTGTTGCCCCTGAGGCCAGATACCACTGACTCCTAAACATGCGGCCCTGGCACATCCCTGTAAACGCATAGCAAATTCTCAAGTCTCATTCTAAATAAAACTAATCTTGTGGGCCTCTGTATTTAACAAGTAAACCATGTGTTTTGCAAATACGAATGGTCTAGCACAGATAATGGCAACCATTTTCACTAGTTCCCACAAGGTGGCACTCGCTGGATTGGTTCCTCTCCTATGCTGTGCACTGCACTGCTTCTATCTCTTGTGCTCCACCTTTTTCCATCATAAAGGAGAGATGTTTGCTATGCTAGACCCTTCCCCCAAAACACAGAACCCAAAAGCAGCCTGTACTGCCAGGACCTGGGTTAAATGAACCCTGCCATACCTAATTCTGCCCGCAGTCTACTACATTATGAAGCCTCTCTTCATCTTGAGATGATAAATTACCAGCTTAACGGGAGCAAAGAAGCTTCAAAAATAGGAAGAACAGGAAAACAATTAACATTTTGGTGACCAGCAATTGGGGTTTATTCAATGATTTTTGCAAACTGTGACAGCGAGCAGTGCTGCTTGGTCGCTTTCACAGCTCGCAGGGTCAGTATTCAACTAATCCCCTGCATACGCCATTTCCCCCTCGCTGGTTTTTGGAGTGAGGGGGAAACGGCATATGCGGCCGTTAAAACAGCGAGGCTCATGGCGGGCTCACTGCATTACCCGTGAGCCTCGCTGTTTGAGGGAATCCTCGCCGTCCTCTGACAGTGAGGATTTCCCAGACGCGTTGGATAGGGTGAGTGGCCGGCGCTTCTTTTCGGCAATCCCAGCCGTTTAACCCCCTCACCATTGAATATGGCCCAATGACTTGTACTGGTGGTGGCAATCTAGAAACTGTATGAGCTGGTAATGTTGAGTTTCAGGCACCATTGCTCATGCCTGGTCTGTGACTCTGTTTTCGGTTGTGTTTATAGATGGTGGTATTCCTAAAGTTGACTTTTATCATTTTTGTTTTCTTGCAGCTCGTTCCCGCAGCAGTATAGCCACCAGGGCAACCCTGCCGCATACAATATGATGCACATAAATAGTAATGGAAGTCACATGGGACAAATGGCTATGAATGCCTTGCCTATGTCGGGGATGCCAATGGGACCTGACCAGGTGACTTAAAGCAATTGTTCAGATTATTTGTTCAATAAATTTGACTTTTTACACTCGCTAATGTACACAAAACCTATACAACTTGGGAAATGTGACCATTATCTATGTGGTTACAAAATACTATTTCACTTGTTAGGGCTACTTTTTATATCTGTAAAAATACATGAAAACTAAAGTGTTTTATTCCTTTTGCTTTTGCTAGAGTAATAGCGATTTATAATTGGTATTGAGTAAAAAATAAGCTGTGGTATATTAGGCAGAGACCAGGCCAGTGGTACGTTTTTTTTTCATCCCCCTGCAAACTAGGTTGTACGAGCAAATTGGATTAAAACATACCAACAGCTTTTTTTTTTTTTCAAAGTAAATAGAGCAATATAGCAGGGAATACTTACTTAGTACAGATTATTTAAAATAAATACTTTTTCAGATGCAAATTCTTGACAATAACCGGTGTGACTAGTAGGTACTTCACGTAAAAAGTTCTCATAAATTTTACATAAGTAATTCTGATTTTCTGAATTTGTTAAAAGATTGCTAACATTTACAAATTTTTATTTTTTTTGGCAGAAATATTGCTGACGTCGCTCCATTCTCAAAATGAAAATCCTGCGTTTTGAACTAGAGATGCACTATAGTGGAAAAGTTCTATAAAAGTATATATATTTCTGCAGCAAGTTGTGGCTTGCTGTGACCATACCGAGGACAACAGGTTTTTACTTCCGGCCCAAGATGAGATCAGAATCGGAAGCCTGGAATTCTGGTAGCAAACACCGCGGTGATTCTTATGTACAATTCAATGGACACTACTTGTTTTAGTGCTCGAAGACACAAGATGTGAATTGGGTGGTAACATTTTTATGTAGAACCTTGTTTGGCCGATTACTTACTGAATTCTATAACATTTATTTCTTAATTCCAAAGCACCTGGAACATTTTTAACGGAAACCGTCAGATTAAAGTCTGTTGTTTTTTTTATTTTTTATTTGGTTTCAGAGTAGTATTCATATGACATCTTTGTGACTTTTGGCTCTGATACAGTTTAGAAGAAAGAATGTTAATTTTGGTGTGCAGTAGACTCGCACTTTATGACTGTTGGGGAAAAAACAAAAACCTTTGGATTTACGTTTTCATTGTCCAATATTGAGATTGCAATATTCCCCTCTCCCCTGCCGCCATGTATAAATAGCGCAGCCAGGCATATTGCTTGTCGCCCACTCCCCTCCTTTCTATTGTGTAAACATTTTGTACATATAATATCTTTAAAATACCTTATTATTGTATATGACTTTTTCTAGGTCAGTGTTTGTTGTCTCTGAGCTTCTAAAGCTTGTATATTTAACCATGTGACAGTCATGGGTTTAGAACTCCTTGTTTCTACTTAGCCATGAGATAACTATTGGGGGGACAGTGTGTTTAAGAACTGCAGACGTTCCTGTCCTTTTTTTTTTAGCTCCAAGGCGTAAATGAACTCCACAAGAGAATGTTTGCGATATAGAATGTACTATGGGGTCCCTAAAAAAGGGAGAAAAAAAAAGTAAATCAAGATTCCCTGCGCATAGTTCATTAAATTTGGGAATAAATTAATGCAAGTGTTCGGTCTGAAGTATGATTATAGCAATATTTATGTGTGTTGTGTGGTACATGCAGATTTTTCTGTTGTGCGTTTTGCTTATGTCCTCCAAATTGACATTTATTAGTTATATCCAAATAATTTTTCCTAATTTGGTAGACCCACAATATTAGTAGATTGTCTGTTATAATCATTCAAAATCTTTTTAGAGAAGTACAGATGCTCGTGTTGATCCAATAAGAAAAGTCCTGATTGAGACATGGTTAATACTTGTGCTCACTTGATACAAATGGTTGGTTCTATTAGGACAGAACTGGTTCTATTAGGACAGAACGTCAGCAGTGCAATGTGAAAAGTGTGCAGGGTTTTATTTTACCACTAAACCAGCTCAGATTTCCTGTTTGTTGTAGCCTACAATATATTTGTTGAAATTACTGTAGCTGCTCTTTGTATGGCTACAAAGGCGCTATAGCAGGGGTGCGGCGCAATAAGTGGCCCTCCACCTGTTGATGAACTACACATCCCAGCATGCCTTTTTGCTATTTAGCCATGCTGAAACTGATGCAAGGCATGCTGGGGTGTGTAGTTCATCAAAGCTGGAGGGCCGCTTATTGCCCACCCCTGCTCTATAGTGTCAGATGTGAATATGTCCTTGGCTGACCTATCCATAAATTACCATTGTAAGAAGCTGTGCATGGCCAGTGGCACAATGGTTGCCAGAAAGGCTTGTAAAAAAGGTATGGATCATGCCATAATTTCAGACCGTAGGTAAAAAGCCTCTGTAAAGATTCACAAAAGGGTAATATTTAAATTTTGAAGAAACATCTGGTGTCTGTCCGTCTCTTCTTCCATTGTTAAGGCCTCCTATTCCACGCTACCATCCCACCAGCCATTCTCTGGCCTGCAGAGGTTGAGGATGTATTTACACTTTGAATGTTACGATCATACTTTTCTAGTTAGATTCATTTGTATTTTCAGCCTAGTGAAACATAGTACACATCTATGCACTTTATTAATCCCTGAATAACAAAAAAAACAGTAGTGCGTTAGAATCTGTAGAAACCAAACACACCTAAGAAACCGGGTGCACTGGGAAGAATGTTCTGTGTCCTTTAGTAACAGACAATTGCAGTTTCTCTGTTTAGTTTATAGAAAATGCGAGTGAACATCTGTTTGTTGGTACTTTTTACCACTTCTTCCTGTGCACCAGATTCATGTGGACTTAAACAGGGCACAAAATTGCGTTGCAAATGCGATGATCTATTTAGTCTCATTTTTTCTTGCGTACGTTAACATGTGTATTGCCATTCATTAATTGTATGGTGTGCTGTGCATCTCATGGAAAACATGCCACATACATTTTTGCCCTTCAAACGTATAAATGTGAGTTAAGGCATAATGCAAATGGCAATAAGTAAAAATAACATTACATATAATATACAACACGGGGATCACACGAATATCTGGAGTTTTATGAGCAATGAAATTATATATTGATACCCCAACACTATCCACATAACACACATCTACTTTCAGGTGCTATTCATAGGGTTTGTGTAACAGTCACCATTCTTATTTAAGCACTGCCATCTACCTGTACTGGAAAACGAAGAAACATCCAATCATTAATCATTCAATTTGGAAATTTCAGAGCTAATTTGTTTTCTGGGCAAATAGCTATTTTTCTTTTATGTCTGGAAAATGGCTAATTATTTTTACAGTGATTTTACATTTGACAACAGTCCTCAAACTATATGCCCGAGTGACTGCTATCCTTTCAGTGCTGCTGGCCAAACCATTAATCCTGGAAGGACTGCTGCTCAACTGCTGAGATTCCATTGTGGAATATTTCCTCTACCAGATGTCCGTAGTGAAACATTCCTTGCACCCTGCCCACTCTTCTAACGTTTATCCATGACCCAAAGTTTGTCTCTTGAAACAATTTTTTTCCTGCTCTCAAATTTCTTTCAAATAAAATTGAAATTGATTTTAGTTTAGTAGCAGTCTGTCATCATTTTCTCTATTTTTAAGAAATTGCGTTAAATCGTACATAGTCTTCCTTTACTGAATTCCATTCACGTTCTGTAAAATCTTCACAAGTGCTTTACAAGGCACATTTTTGTGGATGTTTTTAGTTACATTTTTCTCCCACCTGATATTTGTCTGGGGAGCATTTGTCTATTGAGCAATAATCTCTGCGTTCCTCCCGTGCCTTCCCTGCAGACTCAGCCCCCATTTGTACAAGAAGAGCAGCCGCCATTGGCATTGTGCCTCTGGTGTGGAAACTTCGACTTTACAGAATTGCTAACTGTAGAGGTAACTTTGTGCCAGTCAAGGTGTCTTCAGAAAAGTGTGTGCAACACAAGAATGAGCTTGTTTATTATATGTAATATTCTGTAAAATTGTATATTTTACAATGGTGTGAAATAAAAGGCTTAGTGTCTGGTTTTCAGTCTAACTTTTTTTTTGTCGGTTGATTTAAAAAAATATTGTGACTGTGTAATTAATTAAAGATATTCTATACTGCAATTTTAGCTTCAGTTTGTCTCAAATCTTACTAAAGAAAAACAATTTCTTCTGATTGTTTTCCTTATATTTATCGTTTGACAGTGCTTTAAGAATGTATAGCTGAAATAGGCAGTGTCTGATAAAACAAAAGCTTCAATAACTGCGTCTTACTGTATATTGCTGTGATTTTTAGCTAGGTAAGATGCTTAATATGTATGCAGTTACTGACCAACCATTTTTCGATTCAATAGATACTAAAACGTATCGCCCGTTTAATAAAATATTCAGCCAGAAAAAAGAAACTTGCCTATTTTCTTCTAACGGCTTCCTAAACAATGCCCCCTCCTATAAAGTTTTCCCCAAGGAAATAAAATCTTAGGCCCTAATACACACAAGTTGTGATATACAAAAACAAAATTGTGAGAAAGTTTCGGAATTTAGTTTCTGAAGGTTTATGTTAATTGTCCACCAATTAAACAGCTTTTCGTTAAAATCCAATTAAATTTATGCATGCATTCATACAGGATTCATAAAGTTAATCAATGAAATGTTTTGAACCTTAAAAAAAAAAATTATGTTCATAAGTTTGACTGCATTTACATAATCAACACATGATGATTATGGCTAGGTTTCATAAAAGTAATTTACTTAAGGGTCTGAAACCACGAAGAAGATAAATGTTACTGAATATTCCAAACTGATTTTTTTTTTAATTTACATTTTCTTTTTTTTTTTACATTGAAATACATGCAAAGTTCATTGTAAGATTTTGGGGTTAGAAAACTCCTTTTATATAGTTTGCCAATAGAGACAGGAATTTTGAATGAATGCGCTGGTGTGTAGTACTTATTCATTAGCAACTGCTTTAATGTGCACCTCCTGATGTGATGTTTTCCAGGGGACATTTTCAAAATATGGTGGTCTGATGCACATAATGTGATCCTATACACATACAATTGCTTATTTTATAAAAATAAAGGGGATTGGCTTAAATTGTGTGCAAGCAATCAAGGGAGGTGGATCAAAATAAGATGTATTCTTCCAGTCTTTAGAGCTAGACAAATGAGTGTGTAATGATTTTTGTGTTAAATTTTTCATGTGTGTGGAAGTTTGTGTCACAGCCCTGAGGCGATAAGTACAGGACATGCCTCAGCTTACTATATGGACCACTTACCAAAATTCGGTTGAAACTTTTATTACAAACAATGGGATGGTTTGTGATGATAACACATGAACAAAACTGCTCTTCTCAATGTTCCCTCAGTGTTTAATATTAATGTAAATAAAGGTTTCTATTTAAACATGGTCTTGTCACTGTTTCAAACTTCAGTTGTTTCTTAGCCAGCAGATGGTACCCAATGGAGCTATTCAATTGTTGCCTTATTAGAGTTATCGGCTGCCGGCGCCTCCATTTTCGCTCACACACCCCGACCTGTGTGGGTAGCAAGCTGCAATGAGCGGAAACTGACCAGTTTCAGTGCTGAAACTGAATTTACGGGTCACACCCAATAGTTTAAACGAAACCTTACTGAGCACAATAAAAAAACATTGATTATCAGAAAGTTCTCCCATAACTTTAGATGAGAGATCGAGGCGGTGATAAACCATTTGAATTGTCAATGTTATTTAGTGAAAGGGAGGAATTTCAGCATTCAATTGGCACGAAGACGCTTCAGAAATGTAGACAAGAGGCTTGTAAAGGACACATTGGTGTAATACACCACCACCACCACTGTTCGGTAACATAAGGCATGATTCAGAAGTGTACGCAATTCTGATATTTTTGGAGCGACTATCGGTTTACTTTGCATGTTTCACGGCCGCATTGTGCACTTGGTGATATAGCAAATGCGGCTGCAGAGAGGATCTATTCGCAAAGTGAATTAATAGGTATGAGCAATTTATTGGTGGTAACGGAGACAGTCAGAATCCCATACCACACCCAACTGGTGGCAAAAGGTTTATCATTGCTGTTTTAGGGGCATGTCTAAACCTGTTGCTGGGATCCCATTCACAGTAAGCAAGTATCTCTGTTGTGCTGAAGAGATAACCTAAGTTATATTTCTGAGCGCTTGATAGTGTGTGTCTTCTCTAATAGCAGCTGCTTTGATTGTCCTCACCAATTGAAAAATATGCTAATGGAAAGATCCCAGAGGCATAGAAAGCAGCGCTAAACAATTGTGAATAAACACATTTTTAATTAAAATACAAACAAATCACATGAATACATAATGGCACAACAATATTAAATGAAGGGGTCTGAGGTAGATGCCGCATCAGTGTGCGATGGGTCTGGGGACAATATTAGCCACTTTGTCCAGTTATTTTATGAGGAATAAGGGGTATCCGGGCCATTTTAAGGGCCATGCGATGCGATTTTCCTATTTAATTTATTGGTTCTTATGTAGTATCTGGGCGTCCGATTTAGAAATCGCATTGCATCGCATGCGACCAAATCGTATACGATGCGATGGTCAAGATTTTTCCATAGGATTCAATGTTAAAATGGTCTGAGTCCATTTTAACATAGAATTCAATGGGAAAAAGGGGTCCTTTTCCTTTCCCCACTATCCAAGTGGGCATGGAGTTGGATATAAATCTGCGGCGAGCGTAGCGAGCCACCGAGCCCGAAGCGTGGCGAGCCCCGCAAGGGGACACAGAATACTTTAAGAAATATGCGTTCGCTCGCCACGCTTCGGGCTCGGTGGCTCGCCACGCTATATAAAATCAACTCTATGCCCACTTGGATAGTGGGGAAATGAACAGGACCTTCTTAACATTGAATCCTATGCAAAATCGCATCGCATCTGATTGTATGCCTTAAGGTAAGGCATACAATCACAAAATCGGCAGCCCAGATACTACATAAGTACCAATTTATTCACTGCTCTCTTTGCCCCAGGGGATCTGATCGCATCGCACCTCCCGCAAAATCGCATGCTATTTTATAGGGTATACGATGCCATGACATTAGGTATACAATAATAGCATTGTATGACATACAAGGTTTTAGGCACCCCCCACTATCCACGCCACCCCGCAGCGGGGCGAGCGGCGGCAGCGGAACGTGTCCTCCAACCTTTTCATACCCCCACTATCCACATTGGCGTGGAGTTGATTTTATATAGTGTGCCGAGCCACCGAGACTGAAGCGTGGTGAGTGCAGCGAGCCACCAAGCCCGAAGCACGGCGAGCCCCGCGTGGTGCTCGCTGCGATCGCAGCACTTCGAGCTCGGTGGCTCGATGCGCTCACCACACTATAAAATCAACTCCATACCAACGTGGATAGTGGGGGGTATGACTAGGTCGGAGGACACATTCCACCACCGCTCGCCACGCTTCGGGGTGGCGTGGATAGTAGAATGCTATTATTGTATACCTAATGTCATGGCATCTTAAACCCTAGAAAATCGCATGCTATTTTGTGAGAGGTGCGATGCGATCCACCAGCGCTAAGAGAGCAGTGAATTAATTACATAGGAAAATCGCATCGCACGGCCCTTAAAATGGCTCATGCGATGCAATTTTCCTAAGTTACCATACGTATGCTAATTGGGCACCCAATTAACATCTAAGTACCTAAACTTCTTTCAACTCTGGGATACATTTTGGATGGATACCCAAACATTAAAGCAAAAATGTTTTTTGCAATTTTCATTTTCAGCCAAAATGGATGGTCCAACTCCTTTGTGTTTTTAAATATACCTCATATTATTAGATACAATGTTAAAACCAGGCATCAAAGTAAACTTCTTTCAACTCTGGGATGCAGTTAGAAATGGTAACTAAAATTTTAAACACAAATTAAGTTAGTTTTGAGCCAAAATGAAGGGTTTGAGGTTTAAGTATTTTTTCATATAATAAAACCAGGTACCAAAATAAACTTAATTTAATTTGTCTAACGCATTTCAATAGGTACCATAAGGTACACATGCAGATTTATCTTCAGATCTGGCTGGTTGGAACAAAAACATGGTTATGGATGTGAGCAAATGACAGTTGACCATTTGCTTTGAAATGCTGGAAAACTGACAAACTGTCACTCATCCATTATCATGTTTTTGTTCTAACCAGCCAGATCTGAAGATAAATCTTACTAGTGTATGGCACCTTAAGGTTTACATTTTCATGCAGCCAAAATGGACAGTTTTAATTTAAATATGCCACATCACATTATTATTAGCTCTTATGTTAAAACCAGGCATCAAAATAAACTTTTCAATTCTAGGATGCATTTTTCATAGGTAGCTTAATTTTACAACACATTTTAGGTCAATTTAGATATTTACAGACAAAATAGAATGTCTGAGGCCTATGTATTTTTTTGTTTTCATATACCACCAACACTTTGTTAGCTCCTATGCTTAAACCAGGCATCAAATAAACTACTTTCAACTCTGGCAAAAAATTAATGTAGACAAAAATATATGGCGATGTGTTGTGATCTCCTGCAGCCACCACGTAGGGGGGATTGCCAACCCCCAATTACACAAAAGAGAAATAGAAAAAAGACTGTGGGGCTCTCAAGGGATACACAATATAATAAAATGTATTAACAAACACACACATATCATAAACAATTCATGAATTAAAAGTATGATTAGCAATGAATGACCTGAATGCCAGTAAGAACCAAGGAATGTGATGAATCCTTTTTTACTTAGTAGTTGTTGAACTAGTGTCCAGATCACTAGAAATCAACAACACTTATTATTGGTGGCTGTGTTTCTAAGTAAATAAACAATCATTCAATAATTGTGTGTATCTTACTGGCCATAAGGGTAAGCTATACCACCATCACATTATTAGCTCCTTTGCTAAAACAGGCATTAAAATAAACATTTAAAAAAAAATTGAATTAAGTCCGTTTTGAGATTTTCATTTTCAGACAAAATGGAGGGCGTGGAAAGCATTTGGAATGGGTACTCAAAGATTACAGCATAAACTGGGCATTTCTGAAATTTACATTTTTCTCAATGGAAGGTCCAAGACCTATATATTTTGGCATATATCACATCACATTATTAGAACCTATTCTAAAGCCATGCACCAAAATAAATTCTTTCAGCTCTGGAATGCATTTTGGATTTGCTTTTAAAAGTTTACAGAAGAAACTGGGGCATTTTTTTAAATTGACATTTTTAGCCAAAATGGAGGGTTCCAGGCCTGTCTTTTTCAATTTACCTCTACCCCCATCACATTATAAGCTTTTATACTAAAGGCAGCCATCAAAATGAACTTCTTTCACCTCTAGAATGCATTTATGGTTAGGTAATCAAAGATTACAGGAACAATTGGGGCATTTTTAAAATGTAATTTTCAGCTATGTGATGCATTTTGAATAGTTACCTGAAGTTTTAGACATAAATTGGGTCTGTTCTGAAATTAAAAATTTTTGCCAGAACAGAGGGCCTATTTATTTTTTTCATATATCACATTAAATGAATAAACTCCATTGTGAAACCAGGCATCAAAAGCCTTATTTCAACTCTAGGTAACAATCCAAATTGCATACTAAAATTTACAGCAAAAAAATAATATTATTATAATTATTTTTAGATTTTCAGCCAAAATAGAGCATATTTTGTCATATACCACATCACATTATTAGCTTTTATGCTAAAACCAGGCATCAAAATAAACTTTTTCAACTCTGGGATGCACATTGGATTGCTATCTAAAGTTTACAGAAAAAAAATGGGGTATATTTGAAATTTTCAGCCACCATCAAATTTTTTATCCTATGCTAAAACCAGGCAACAATATAAAATTTTCAACTCTGGGATGCATTTTAGATGGGAACCCAAAGATTATAGCAGAAATTGCTTGGATGGGTAACTAAAGTTTAAAGCAGAAATTATGTCAGTTTTGACAGTTAAAATTTAGATATTTTTAATTTAAGCCAAAATGTATGATCTAAGGCTTATGTAATCTGTCATATATTGTACTACTATTTGTTATGAGCTCATATGCTAAAACAAGGAGGCAGAATCCACTTTTCAACTTTGGGATGCTTTGTTTGGATCACAAAAATGAACAGCAGAAATTGTCAGTTTACCCTTAATTTTGGCTGAAAAGGAAAATGTATAAAGGACCTACAGTATAAAAATGTTCATATACTATCAAAGCACAATGAGCTCCTGTGCTAATGTGCTAAAACAAGGTGGCAGAGTCAACTATGCTCAGTTCTGGGATGTATTTTGGATGGATAACTAAAATGTAAAACATAATTATGTAAGTTTTTAGATTTTCGCTTTTAGCCAAAATGAAGGATCTGGGACCTATATAATTTTTCTTAGGCTACCACTACACAATTTGCTGCTATTTATTTATATTGCTGCTATGTGGAACCCCTGTACCAGAATCTACTTCTTTCAACTGAGTTACATTTTGGATGTATATCTATAAATTCTAGCAGTAATTGGATTTGTTTTGACATTTTCAATTTGAGCAAAAATAGTGGGTCCAGAATCTATAGAAATTCTCATATGCTACCGTCACACAATTAGCTCCTATTCTAAAAGCAGACACCAGAAAACTTTTTTTTTTTTGTACAACTCTTGGATGCATTTTAGATGCATAAATAAAATTTTAAAAAAGACATTGTTTCACTTTCGACATTTGAATTTTCATCCAAAATCCAATGTCTGCAGCCTATAGAAATGTCCAAAATTTTACAATAACACAATTATTTTCTAAGCCAGAACTATGCACTGACTAGAATCCACTTCTTTCAACTCTGGAATGTATTTTAAATGCATTTCTCAATTTTATAGCATAGATTGTTTCCGTTTGATTATTTTCATTTTTAGCCAATGGGATGTACAGAAATTTGCATAGGCTAATACCACACAATTAGTTCCTATGCTAAAACCATGCTTCTGAATCGTGGAATGCATTTTGGATGGATATCTAAAATGTAAAGCAGAAACTGTTTGTTTTGAAATTTGTTTTTTTCAGCTATAATGGAGGGTCCGAGGCTTATTTAAACTTCCATATACAACCATCGTGTTTTAAGCACCTATGCTAAAACCAAGCACCAGAACCAACATCTTTGAATTCTGGGTACTTATGTAGTATCTGGGCGTCTGATTTTAAGATCGGGTCGGAAAATCACATCGAATTCCATTGAAATTGCATACGAGATCGCATGCGATGCGATTTTTCATAGGATTCAATGTTAACAAGATCCTGTTCATTTCCCCACTATCCAAGTGGGCATAGAGTTGATTTTATATAGTGTGGCGAGCGCAGCGGATTACTTAAAATGTTTTCCGCGGGGCTCGGTGGGTCGCTGCGCTCGCCACGCTATATAAAATCAACTCTATGCCCACTTGGATAGTGGGGAAATGAACAGGATCTTGTTAACATTGAATCCTATGAAAAATCGCGTCGAATCGCATCTGATTGTATGCCTTAAGGTAAGTCATACAATCACAAAATCGGGCGCCCAGATACTACATAAGTACTGAATTCTGGAATGCATTTTGGATGGGTTACAAAATTGAAAACAGAAATTGTATTAGTTTTAAATTTACATTTTCAGCAAAAAATGTGGGTTTGGAGCTTGTGAAACCTACTATACACAGCTACCATGCTATTAGCATCTATGCTAAAACCAGATAACAGAGGCGCAGATTTATTAAGCTTGGTGAAGTGATAAAGTGTCTGGTTTTGATCACCGGCCAATCAGCTACTAACTGTGAAGTTACAGGCTTGGTTTGAAAAGTAACAGGTAGGAGCTGATTGGATGGTGATAAAAACCAGACACTTTATCACTTCACCAAGCTTAATAAATCTACCCCTGAAAGATAAGTGCTTTAAGAGAGGACTGGGCCTGTGTGCAGGCTGCAATTGGTCCCTCTGGTATTGTGACAGAGACTACTATGAATGTGCAAATCCCTGGAAAACGGCTATGGTGGCCATTTTTCCAGTGATTGTTGTCAATGTACAACCAGTGCCCCACCATTGGAGAGGTGAGTATAATTACATGGGTATAGGATGTCCAGTGTGTTGGCAACCAGAGGACCATGCGCAATACACACCTTTCACCCATTATAGATATGCCAGTGTACCAGAATCAATTTCTTTCAACTCTGGGATGCATTTTGGATGGATAACTAAAGGTTAAATCATACATTTTGTCAGTTTAATTTCATTTGCAGCCAAAATGGAGGGTTTATGGATTATTTTATATAACCCAACCACAACATTATTTGCTCATATGCAAAGACCAGGCATTAAAATCAACTTTTAACTCTGGCATGCAGTAAACTAGCAAGATTTGAAAGCAGAAAATTAAACAGATTTGATATTTTTATTTTCAGCCAAAATGTAGAGGTACATTTACGAAAATAGGAGTTCTATTGAAGATGGATTGGTTGCTATGGGCAACATCCCATCTTCAATAGAACTCCAATCTTAGTAAATTTACCCTGTAGGATTCAGGGTCTATGCAATTTTTCATAAACCACTATCACATAATTCTATATAGTTACCAGTCAGCAGAATTCACATTTTTCAACTCTGGCATGTGTTTTTCACAAATTTTTAAATTTGAAATCAGACATTGGGTCAGTTTCAAAATCTTCCTTTTAGCCTAAATGGAGGATACACAACCAATGCTTTAATAAGGCACCAGAATGAAGTTCTTTTAAACCTGGGATACATTTTTGGTAACCACATAACGTTTGAAGCAGAAATTGTGTTTGTTCTGATGTTTTCATTTTCTACCAAAATAGATATTCTGATGCTTATGTCATTTTTCATATACCACCATATTATAGCTTCCGCTGAGGTATCAAGGCCAGGTTTAAGCACTTACATGAAGCCATGTTTGTCTTGGCCCATATGATTCAGTAATATCAGCGTTTAATACACAGGCAACTTTACACCCACCCACCCAAAACCCCGATACATGCATTTCATAGGGTGACCTCATCTTTAAGCTTTAGTAACCAGCTATTGTATAATGTAGTGTATAGCTCACAAAATAGCTGTGTCAATCTTTGTATACTGCAATATAAGTACTCTCCTGTCACAGACATGGGCCTGATTCAGACCTGCTTGCCAGGCTATGAGTGTTTCGGAGCATGTAGCCACCACCCCACAAATCCTGCTTTACAAAAGGGGTTTGCAGGAGATGCTTCATGCATCTCCCTCGCAGCGAACCTTAACAGGCCTGCATTTTCCCAGGCACTCCCAGTGTTTTGTTGGGCGCACCCATGAAATGCCTGGGATCCACCCACTCCCTGCCAATCAGGCTGCGAGAAACAGTGCACATGTTCTGACCCGGATGAATGAATCTGAATTGGGCCCATGGTATCGGTGTCTGTAATTCAATATGTAACTATAAAAATTTTATTGGCTCCAGTATTAACTAAGTGTTTCCTTGCCAGAAAATTGGTTAACTAGATTAGTTAATTTTGTCAATGCACTTTTAGGGGGACATAGAGAATTGGCAGAGCGCATTTACTTGTAACTTATTCAAAGCAATTTACACAATTGGTATTTGGCACATTCATTTTAACCTTACCAGACCGAAAAAAAGGGGGTCTCTTGGGTCAAGGGGAGTGATGTCACACACTGTTTATTATTCACATTATGATATACTCCCATGAAACATGTTTATTATGATATCATCCAATAGTTATGTAGCTGTTGTAAAGATGTTAAGTATAATTACAATTATAAGCTACTATGTTAAAAATGTCTATACTAAAAACTTGTACACATTGATAGATTCATTTGCCTGTCATCAGATATCCGTGATTACTACTGGACATTTATCAGATCAGGTGTTAGACCCAATAATTATAACTTTTTTTTGTGGATGCCAATGAGTAGAATCGGGCTCCATAAACATTTTTTCTGGATAAAACCCTTTCTAGGGGTATACAAAAACAAACAGAAGAGTAGCGCTAATAATGATTTTTAAAATCGACTGGATCATTATAAGCAGGGCTATTTTTCTGCAGGCTCCAGCAGGAACTGTGGCCCTTATTCTAGTTCACTCTTTCTGACAAAATATTTCTTAGATGGACAAAACCATGTGCACTGCAGGTGAGGCAGGTGTAAAACCCCACCCAAATCTAATTATCTCTGCACAAGTAACACCTGCCCCCTTGCAGTGCACATGGTTTTGTCCATCTAAGAAATATTTTGTCCGAAAGAACTAGAATAAGGGCCACAGTTCCTGCTGGAGCCTGCAGAAAAATAGCCCTGGTTATAAGTGCAACTCTTCTGTTTGTCTTTGTATATTAATGTGCTTGGGAACTGACCTTGCCTTGAGTTAGCTGCTTGACCACACACCCCGTATCTAATGTGCCCGATTTACCTTGGTAACTCTTTCTAGGGGTCTATACACAATAGGCAATACAAGCATTGTTTTGTTTTTCATAAAAGTTTTCTATCTCCATTATTAGTACTCTAATGCTGGGTACACACCAGAATGATGCAGATCGTGCACTGGTCATAAGACGATCATGCGAGCCGCTGACCATCTGTGGAGCTCAGGATCTGCATCTGATCCGGGCCGATCCTATCGCGACCCATACCCACTAGAATGGCCGTTTACAGATCCTACCTGCTGCAGGTAGGATCTGAGAAACAACCTAATGACCCGTGCATCGGATCGGATCAGAAATGGGCCAAAACATGCCCAATTTACATACAATCGGTCGAGATTGTATGTAAATTGGGTCATTTTGGGGGAAATCGTCCTGGTGTGTACCCTACATTAGTTACTCTGTAGAACAGGGATAGGCAAACCTTCAGCATTACAAGGCAAAAAAAAAAAAAAAGTCAGCCTGTAGCGATGCAGGAATACTGTGAATGTGCAAGTATTCAGTATTGAATTTAAATTAATGTTCTTAACAAAGCTCAAGAATGCACAGCAATTATTCCAGGAAACGCTGAGTGTCCCATGCACCAGTCACCTGACCGCCTCCATACACCCCCCCAAATCCCAAAAGGCAGCCGCACAGTGGCCATGCGCATGCCCATCTTCCCTTATATACATGTGCAGAATGAAAACATCGGAACCAGGTGCGAATACGCCGGGGACCAATCAAACGTGAATCAGGCCCATAGTGTATAAAGCATAATAACAATCTGTCTGAAGATGTATCCCCCACTCCCATTCATTAAAGTTAAAAAGCCATTATCTATTTTCCAGTAGCGCAAATTATTACACTAAGGATCTATAAGAGCATGTACAATACATCCGTGTCTGTACAAAAGAATGGCTTCTTAAGCATGTAGTAAAAGTTGATCAGAAATTTTATTATGCAACAACAAATAACCATTGAATAAATGGAGTGATTTCTTTATTTATTCTTATTTTTTCCTTATTGTTTTATCCCACAATTGCCCAAACAAGCGCCATCTCAATATCAGACACTGGTGTCTATTTACATGACTTCCATTGAAGTCTGGCTAGTTTATTTACCTGACTAGTGGTATTTTGATGCGTACTGTTGTCGCATGGGATGCATTATGGGTACACTTCCCTTCGAGCAGCAGTATGTGTCTCAATCCATGTCACTCCCATAGTCTCTGTAAGTGGAGAACGGGTTTCCTATTGGTGGCTGAAGGATGATCCTGTTTCTCTGGTCTGCTCTGGGCATTATAGTGGTGCTTAAAAATGAAGCAAATCCCCCCGCCCCCCAATCCCCCTTTTTCACCCACCCGGCAGCAGGAATGTATGAGGCAAAAATAAAATTACAGGTGCAAAAATTGAGTTTTTAGAGAGGAATTTGCACCTCTGGTCGCGTCATTAGTCACAAGTAGCTTTGCTGTCTCTAAATCTTTCCACAGTGCAGACTATCTACCCACAGTCAATTCAGTCTGAAGAATTGTCTACTAGAATCCTGATGGACAGCTTCAAGTGTTAACAATGCTTCAAGTTCTTTAGCAATGGCTTCCAACGTGGAGGGTTATCCTTCCCAACCTTCCCATAACTGGTCTCTGCAGGATACAGAATAGACAATGTTACATAGTTGCATGACCTCCGTATACCGCAAAGTATCACCATTGTACGTGATTTTTTATTCAGCTTTTAATGAGAAGGTTTGGGGAAAGGGATGTATGCTTTTAATATAACTGGGCTCATGCTTAATGCTGTGGAAACAATGTACAAGTCAGGCCCCATATAGGACTTATATGAAGTATGGAAGTCGAGTACCCACAGTGTGGGGAACATGTTCTACCTATGCACACAAGTATATCTTCCTTCAATAGGTAACCATAAGATTGTATTCAATATTAAATTCGGTACTTGTTTCCTAGAACGGCCACAATCGGGAGTAATCGTGTACCTTAACTTAAGGTACACGATTAACGCAATGGACCCGATTTTCTTTGAAATCAGATCAATTTTGCCGGCAAAGGCAAAATCGCGTCGGTCGCGTGCATTAACGTGGCACGCGACCGACGCGATGGACCCGATTTTGCCATAGGGTTCAATGTTAAAATATTTTTAACATTGTAATCGCGTTCATCGCGTCGGTCTTGTGCCATTATAATGGCACAAGATACGATGGACGTGATTAAGCACATTTTACATAGCAAAAAATGGGAAATGGCCCAATATGGGCCATTTCTCATTGTATATGCCCCCCCCCCATTGTGAACGTCACCCCACGATTGACGCGTCCTCCGACCTTTTCATACCCCTACTATCCACGTTGGCGTGGAGTTGAGAATATAAAGTGTGGCGAGCGCAGCGAGCCACCGAGCCCGAAGCGTGGCGAGCGCAGCGAGCCCCGTGAGGGGACGCGTATACCTGTGCAGTTATGCGCGTCCGCTCGCCTCGCTGCACTCGCCACACTTTATATTCTCTACTCCACGCCGACGTGGATAGTAGGGGTATGAAAAGGTCGGAGGACGTGCACCGCCGCCCCTCTCGGGCTCACTACGCTTCGGGTTGGCGTCAATCGTGGGGTTAAAATTGGGGTCTGGGGACAATTTTACATTGAATCCAATGTACAATAGGGTCCCAGGGACCCTATTCACATTTCAATCAATGTAAAAATCGGGTCCATCGCGTTGGTCGCATGCGATGCGATCGACGCGATTTTTCCGACCCGATCAAAATCGGTGTGGCCGTTCTAGGAAACAAATACCTTTAAATTCTTATATTTGACACTTAACAAATATAAGTAAACATAAATCGGAACTGTCACATTGAAAGGCTTCCAGGCATGATCACCCTTCTCCCACCTTTTGCCCAGGGAAGGATTTGATAAGTAGCACATGGTTTGATATTCCCGGATCTGTAGAGTACGCACCCACACAAATGCATGGTCTAGATTAGTGGTAATGTAAATGAGGACAAGCACTTATGAGACATGGTTCGAAAGGATATCGGCATTTTAATAATGACCAATATGTTAGCAATGCTGACGGAGAGCAGGGGCCCAGATGGAAGTTGTTCTCTGCTCAGCCAACAACTAACCTCCAATGTCAATAAACATTTTGAGCAGACTCCGCAGCAGGGACAGACTATAAGAAATACTTTCCTCATCACCAATCACATGACAGGGTATCATACGAGATTCAGAGCATTGCCTGCTACACCTTATATACTCATCAGTAGACAGCAATGTTGGGAGAAATCTGCAGCACTACACCTGCTCAATGATGTCGTGATCCTAATTGGACAGTGCTGTTAGTACACTGCAATATATTGTGAAACGCCTTTCTAGCAGCTCAAGCTAATTACAAGTGAAGAATGACCTTGCCCTAGGTCCTTATTAAATAATATTGTTAAAATTGTCTGAGAGGGAACAATTTATAGAAAAACCCATAAAGGGATTACTCTCCTTTTCATGTGATTACATGGAATACATTCTTCTGAAATGGTTTAGGAAGTAGACATCACGAATATACAGTAGCCTGTAGTATAGAGACAGGTGTTCTAAAACTCACAAGGATTTAGAAGTGGGTCTCTTCGCTTTTGGCCACTTTCGACGCTGAAGTTGCCTAGTTTTCAAGCAGGAGAAAAAACAGTAACCCATCACCAAGAGTGAAAGCCTAAAAACAGTATGCATATATAGCAGGAGCTACTGATGGATAGATAGACAGATAGATAGATAGATAGAGATATTAGTTTAAGACATGCAAGAAGGTGAGGCTCAATTTTACTGTATAAAAGTGAGTTTCAGCTCTAGAAGTAGACATAGGGTGGATGTAAAAGTGTCCGAGTTCAGCGGCATTTGACCATGCCTTGTAAATGATTGCCCCTTTAAAAAAATGTCTACATTTGGTCGGCAACCCGCAAGGCTGCTTAACTCGGGCGCTACTACATCCAGCCCATGATATTGTTTTAATTTGCTCTTTGGGTTGTGGTCGCTGGCTGGAATGGCTGGCACCATTCACTCTGGACAGTTAGCTGTGATAGGCCAAATGCTGGGTAGGATTCCTCAACCAGAACCGCCTGAGTGACAAGCAGTGGCAGCTCCAGGGGTGGGAGCCACACCAACTGTTAACCCACATGGTCCCACTGGCAGTTGGCTCCACTATTTGAATTTTGGACTGCGATACAGAAATAGAACCAGTTGCAATTTGATTGGAACAATCACCTGAAAAAAATGTGTCCTTCAGAATTCTTTATCTTGCAGTCATACATACAGTATTAAAGCACCACATTTTGCTGGGAACCATATATCCCAAGCTGAAGTGGTCACATGCTGGAAATCATTGATATGGATAGTGTCCAACACTTCAAATGTTATCATGTTGGCTAATTTCAGGTTACAAACCGCCTTTGAAGGCAACAAAAAATGAAGAGTTTGAGCAGTTACTAGACACCCCCCCCACTAGCCTAATAACACATTGATCACATTCATCACTTCTTAAGTGACTACTGCTTCACCCTATTAGCCTTATATATTAGAAATTAGCAGCAGACTGGCAATGGCAGCAGAGAATAGACAAAAGTATCAATTTAGTAACAAAATTAGTAAAAAAAAAAGACAACCTTAGCGATAGGAAGAGAATTCCCTGTGAGTAGATACAGTAGGAACTTACTTGTACTGTTCAAAACTTTCATCATTCAGACCTAGGAAAAAAAAAAAAAGTTAATTTTGTACATTGTGTGTTTCAGGATGTTCCAATTGTTCCTGACTGGGAATTTTCTTGTTTCAGACAAGTTTATATAAAAAAAAAAATGTTTAAGTATAGGTAAAATGGCAACACATTTCCAACAGAAATAGAAGCGGATGACCAGGTGTAAAAGAGGGAACTGAGCTCCACCACCTCTAGTGGTGAGATGGAATTAGTTCAACCTCCACCTTGGGCCTGCACAGTACATCTAACCACTGGCCCTGTCTCTGTCTAATTGGGGGTAGGATAGGTAGTGTTCATTCTAGCACCCACTATCTTTGAAAACCCATGTTGTTCCTCTTCCCTGCCTGGGGTGTCGGTGTCTGCTGTGGTGTTTCTAGCACAGGTCTGGTTTGCTTATCAGTGCTGATATACAGACCACACTGTGCTAGAAGCACTACAGCAGACAGTGACACCTCAGGCAGGGAAGAGGAACTGCATAGGTTTTCAAAGATAACGGGTGCTAGAATGAACACTAGGTAGGGTAGGGAGAGGGCATAAGGTGGTAGAGGGAAATGAGTCTCCCCACCTCTCCAGGACCACTTTAAGCCCTGGAGTCAACAAGGTGTATTCAATAGGATACATTTAATAAGAATCATCTAGGCCGGAGTTTGCAAACTCTGAAGTGTTTAGGCATTTTTGCAAACAGATTACAACAGATTTGCTGTACATAGACCCACATCCAGTAAGGCTTGCTTATGCTAAGTTGCTTGCAACAGCTTAGAACATGCGATCCTTAAGCAATGCAAATGCAGGAGGAGGTGCATACCACCCACCTGTCTGCATTTGCAATCTCATCAAACTGCGAAGAGGAACATCGTGACCATCAGCAGCTGCGGTTTATTTAGAAGGCTCTGGCATGTCACTGGCATGTGACACTTTTAACCAATGGAAATGATTGAAAGCGGCTTCCATGTACTCCTACATTTTGCAAACATAGCCCAAGAAAAAATCTAGGCGCAACTGCCAAATACAGACTGAACCCATTTACGGCAGGGTTTGGTCATTCTTGACTGAAACAACGCAAGCAAATACAAATGCATACACCATCGGAAAACACAAGCCACTACAACACAGGGGCATAGTAAATTCCTGTGTTTATATTTATATATAAGTCACACCCCTGTTTGAGCGATCACCATGGTGTTTAATCTTGGTCAAACACAGTTCATACATGATTCTTACTAAATTTACCCCAATGAGCTGGACAAAATAGTTGTCTGAAGGAATTTCCTCAGTTGTAGCCATTAGTACGAGGTTGCAAAAGATTTATAAATATGATGCTGGGATTACAATCTATGGAATGTGTGACAAATTGGGTGATTTGTAAATGAAAAACATTATGCTAGATGAATTAGAAATACCTTATTATTATTAAGCGGCAAAATTACAGCCATTACCAGCAAACAACCATTAGATGGCAGTATTTTCATATTTAGATGAGTAACTTACCGAGTTCTATGCTGCTTGTCCGGGGATTACACTGCCTGGACCCCTTACAGCTCCGCAGTTCCATCAGCTGGACATGTAACTGATTGAGCACCTCACGGCCCAGAGTATTTACTGCATTAATCAGCTGGCGGGGACAATGAGAGAAAGTGATCTCAGTATACCCATCACCTTCACAATTACACCAGATTGCTGTCTGAAGGCAACATATAACACCAAAGTCGCTGTAGTATTTCAGATATCTAGCTGGCAGCGTAATCTCATAGGCAAACGCCTATGTCCTGGAAACCCCCCTTCTCCTGGCAAGTGCCTTAAAATATGACAATAGCACTGGTATATAATATGATCAATAGAGCTTCCACCACATCATGCAGAGCTACTGCACATGCCTAGTGTACCAGCTTCTTCTACCACATTTACTGTATGTGTGGATCTGAGCCCTCAAACAATGGACCAGAGAGTAGCTGCCAGGAGGAAGAGACCGGAACCTTACCATGAAGTGGGAGATTGTGAGCTTAGAAAGTGCAGTAAGGGTTCTATAATGTTTGTGTATTTATTTATTTTGTTTAACCTTTCCCTGACCACTTATCTTATTTAAATGTTTGCAACAGCCTACACTATAAACCATCTGTGCTGTTAAATATTAATGCTGTATTCCATACAGTATCCAGTGTATAAAAAGACCAATTTTAGGGCTTTTATCATTCCCCCAGATTCCGGTTCTTACTGCAATGCAGAGTGGGAGATTTTGGATTACATTTGGAAACCCCCCTCCTCTCTAAAAGTCCTGCGTTTGCCACTGTAATCTGGGGTTTGTGGTTCCAACAACAAGGGAAGATGTATGAAATCATAGAGAGAGATAAAATGGCAGAGTTACCCAAAACAACCAATCAGGGCCTGCCATTTATTTAGCACAGTCTATGAAATGAAAGTAGACGCTCACAGAATAAACAAATATATCATACTGAACAATAGTGGCTCTTCTAAGCTTAGCTATATGAATAACAAGATAACCCACCATGAGTAGACATTCCTACGTTACCTGGTATGGATCAATATTGAGGTCAAAATACTCCAAGAAGCCAGTGGCAAATTCACAGAAGAGGAAGTTATGGGTCTCATTAATGGTCCTCAGACACCAGTAGGTGTTGTTGTTAGCACTTGTACAAGCGCAGAAAGGTCCCACTACACAGGAGAAAATAGTGACAGCATTGAAGAGCACAGACCTGTGGAATAATTACATTGGTGTGTATTGTGAGTATGAAATGTGTAATATATACTGAGAGTTCCTCCCATGTACTAAAGACTACGGTGATGGTAGACGAAGTATATGTAGATCATTCTTGCAATGTATATTTAGGTTAATAGCTGCTTTCCCGTTCCTTAATTATCATTTAACTTAGTTCACACCCTAAATCATATTTGTACTCAAGAAAAACAGTGACCGGAGTGCAGCTCACTCCAGCAAAGAACATAAAACTCTCCTGAAGCGAGTACAGAGCAGCTGCAGAGTAACAATTCCTTCAGCATCGCCCATAATTTCTAATAGCAGAGAACTGAAAGCACAACAGAGGCCGAATGAGGCCAAACCCCAAGAAGGTTTTCTTCTGCATGAAAGCTGTACCAGTTCAATGTAAGGATCTAGTTAACGTCTAAGCTACTGGTGGTATGCAGGTGTGACAATGCTAATGAGTCCTTACATGTCCAGAAGGGGGCGGTCTGCCAGTGTTGATTGTCATGGGTGAAGCAGGTGAGGCCTGGCATGCTGCATGTGTCATTATTTTTAAGCCTCTTCAGCAGTTTCCGCAGCTTTTTCTTACGTCTCTGTTCCCGCAGAAGCCAAACTTTATCGTGTTCTTTCAGGGATTTCCTGTGTGCAAGTGTCACAGTCATGACACACAATATTGAACATTGCAGATAACAACACAGACATATTTACATGTAGCGGGTGTATGAGTGGTTATGTGTCACCCACAGAGACATTTATATTTACAGTAACTTCATGTTAGTACTTGAGCCTGGTAAACCCATAGCTACCCTACCCCCCCCCCCCCACCCCCCACCCCACCAAGAGGAAACCATAAAAAATATATTGGAAATAATTTAAGTATAAAAACATGTTGGTGCACTTTTTGACACTCATTTCCATAACTGACCCTAATATTAATGGATGACAAAGCGAGGTCTAGCGATATTCCGGAGATGTGACCTAGATTTCTTAATGATATTATTAGAAAGCCTCCAGTGATGTAAACTACTAGCTGTATTACTTACTTAAAGGGGTGAATTATGGTTCCCCTATTCTTCAGCTTTCCTTTCTTATGCTTGATATGGTAACTGTAAGAACAATACATTAATGTAAAAAGAGGGAACATTTTTATATATGACCCTAGATCCCAAGATCGTATAATCGGAGATAACTATTTATAGTCCTGAAACAAGCCTAGTGGCTAGAGGTGCCGCGGAAACGTTCTCCGTAACATTTTGCTATGTATGCCATCACTGCTACATGACCAATGCATAGCTCTAGAATGGCTCAATACCATACACTCATCCAATCAGTGAAAACAGGGATAATAAAGTAAAGTAAAAGATCTATCAAATGTATAGTAATAAAACCTAGTAGTCTTCCAAACAAAAGAGTAATGGAGACATAGATGGATGGTTTAGGTTGCCTATATACTATGTTTTGGAAGGATACAGTTTGTTTAGGAAGGATGTAGTGTATCTAGGTAGGGTATAGCTTGTTAAGGTTGGGTACAGTGTATGCATGTGTGTGTACATATGTGTGTGTGTACATATATATATATATATATATATACACATACATATATATATATATATATATATATATATATATATACATACATATATACATATATATATATATATATATATATATATATATATACACATATATACACACACAGACGACAGATATACCCAGAGTCCTTGTAAATTCACAGATGTATCCAAAGTAGAGGTGCGTACACACGTACAGATTTTTCGGTCTGATCTATCTGGTGGGAACAAAAACCTGGAAATGTATGGGAGCATATGACAATCAAAAATTTCCACCCAAATGCAGGAAAACAGGAAAAGATATCTGATTTGATAAATTTGTTATATCAGAATGATTTAAACAATTTGTCTGACTGATCACTGTCTGCTTTCAAGTTTGGTAACAATTTTTTGATTGTCAGTTGCTCCCATACATTTCCAGGTTTTTGTTCCCACCAGATAGATCAGACAGAAAATCTGTATGTGTGTACGCACCTTAAGTCCATCAATGTGTGCAATCGCTCTCAGAGATCATTACCAATGATCAATAGGGGTACATGTACAAAAGATAGACAGAAATGCACCAATGAGCACAGTAGAATAGTAATTTACTAAAATAAATGGTACTTGTTTACTAGCACGGCCACACCGATTCTAATCGGGGGCATCGCAGGTAAAAAAATCTCATCGGTCGCATCGCATGCGTGCTAAAAAATCGCATGCGATGGTCCCGACGCGATGCCCCCGATTTCCCATAGGGAACAATGTTAAATGCCTCAATTTACCCAAATGAACAGGGAACAATGTTAAATGGTCCAGAAACCCCCCAAAACACCCCAGAACAGTGAAATGGCCCCCCAAAATTAGTTAACGCCACCCCACGATCAACGTGAACCCGAAGCGTGGCGAGCGCAGCGAGCCCGTGAGGGGCGGCGGTACGCGTCCTCCGACCTTTTCATACCCCCACTATCCACGTCGGCGTGGAGTTGAGAATAGAATAGTGTGGCGAGCGCAATGAGCCACCGAGCCCGAAGCGTGGCGAGCGCAGCGAGCCCCGCGAGGGGACGCGGATACCTTCACAGTTATACGCGTCCCCTCGCGGGCTTCACAGGTGTCCGTGGCGACGCGGACACCTGTGAAGCCCGCGAGGGGACGCGTTTACCTGTGAAGGTATCCGCGTCCCCTCGCGGGGCTCGCTGTGCTCGCCACGCTTCGGGCTCGGTGGCTCGCTGCGCTCGCCACACTATTCTATTCTCAACTCCACGCCGACGTGGATAGTGGGGGTATGAAAAGGTCGGAGGACGCGTACCGCCGCCCCTCGCGGGCTCACTGCGCTCGCCACGCTTCGGGTTCACGTTGATCGTGGGGTGGCGTTAACTAATTTTGGGGGGCCATTTCACTGTTCTGGGGTGTTTTTGGGGCTTTCTGGACCATTTAACATTGTTCCCTGTTGATTTGGGTAAATTGAACCATTTAACATTGTTCCCTATGGGAAATCGGGGCCATCGCGTCGGGACCATTTAATGCTTATTTAGCCGCATGCGACGCGACCGACGCGATTTTTAAACTTTTCAATGCATTTCAATGGGAAATCGGGTCCATCGCGTCGGGGGCCATCGCATACCACTATTAAGGGCACAAGATCAATGCGATTGTGGCCAAATAAATAACTGCTCACATACATTAAGGTAAGAATATATAAGCTTGCCAGATCACAGCATGGCATCCAATCATAGCACAATCATGTGGAAGGGATAGGCCGCTATTCCAACGTGGCAGACGGAGGCAGGACGCTCTCACATATACTCCACAGCCCAGCTGCTGCACTTGCTTATCACCGGTGGATGCAATAGACGACTTCACGTCAGACCACTGAAGCCACGCCATGCTGTGATCTGGCAAGCTTATATATTCTTACCTCAATGTATGTGAGCAGTTATTTCTTTTAGTAAATTACTATTCTACTGTGCTTATTGGTGCATTTATTTATTTACGAAGAACGTTGTGTGTTTTGTTAGGGTACAGCAGGTTTAGGTTTGGTACATAGTGTGTTTGGGAAGGATGTAGAGTGTTTATGTAGGCTTTTGTGTGTTTAAGATGGATAAAACATATTTAGTAAGGTTAAAAGATTGTTTAGGAAAGACATGACAAGCAGAGAAAGCATATTGTACGGATGGAGCCGTGCTCCTCGTGTGTGTCAGTGATACATTCCTGACGGCTAACGCGCCAGCACACGTGGACGAGCGAGCATCTCACATGCTCGTGCATCCATTGCTGAGAATGGGCTGAGCGAGCTTATTGAATGGCTCACCGAGAGTGGGCTTGATGAGCCTGGCTCCATCCGTATGTTTAGGAAAGACATGCCATGTAGAGGAAGAATATAGTATGTTTCGGAAGGATAGGGAGAGTAGAAGTGAAACATGTTCAGAACTTACAGAGCTGAAGGCTGCATGTAAAAGTAATCATATTGTAGATTGTAATTACTGTAGTATATTCAAACTATAATAATCGTTCGATATACAGGTGGAGCCAGCATCATCCATTCTCCACCTCAACGGGGCACCCGCCGCTGCATGCGTGTGCCCAAGTTGCCTCTGCAACTGATTGAAAATAAATTAGCCAGCAGTCCACTGCAGCCTGGCGCTCCAACTTGGTGCACCAAACGGCACTACCGGGAGCAAAAGTGTACATGGAGGAAAATACACTAGTGAAGCAGTGACTGAGGTTTTTTTATGAGCTACATAACATAAATAATAGGAAATCTTATTTTTGATGGGTGATGTTAAGTTGCCGGTATTGCACAGGGCTAAAAGAACCAAATAATCTGGCAGACTTGTTGGACCTGGTACTGTCACTGCCCATTTCATGTAGCAACCACCTCCACCACAAAAAGGACAAAAAAAAGAACCACCTGGCCTAATTTGTCCATCGGCCTAGCATGATCTTATGCAAGTGAGCATTCCCCCAGCAAGTTTCAGTCCTAAGCACATGCCTCACTTGCCTAGTCGGAAATCAACTACTGCTTGGTGCTACAATATATAATAGAAAATTTATTTTAAATTGTTTTGCAAGGGAACTACAAAAAGCTATGTATTTCATGTAGATGTACAGTTTAACTCTCTATAGACTTGGATATTTAAAATCTCTTAAAAAGAGCACAGAGCAGAGAACACATACTGTAGGATGCTTAGTTTTATTAAATGTATATAAATCTTCTTGCATGTAGATTCTGTCAGGTTATTAGATGGGGCTTATGAGCCTGCACTAGAAGTTCATGTGTAAATTGAATAGAATTAGTATTATCTTAACAGTAATGTCAGTGTTGGTGGTTACTCTTCACCTCCCAACTCTGACACTGCGCACGCTGAAGGCAAGTGGCCAGAATTTTGGGGCACGGCCTAGCGGCAAGGGGGCATGCCAATTGCCTCCCAACACGGGACACTGTCGGCCTCTGGAGGGACATGGTAACGTCTCCAAAAAACGGGACAGTCCCGCGAAAAGCGAGACAGTTGGAAGGTATGGTTTCAGAGACAACAGCCTTTATAGATTCTGTACGATAACAACATTTAAAAAAAATATATGGCTACATATTTGGCTAAACAAGAAAGTACAAATGTATCAACTATACTGTATTTTTACTGGGCAGTGGTGCATCCATAATGGGTGCAGGGTGTCATGGGCACACACTGCACCCATGTTTTGATGAAAAAGGCAGATCTTTATTGTACATAAAGAATGCAAAAAACAGACTTTGGCAAGGCAGAGGCATTCAAGAGGAGGGACAGGAGCGGAGGTGGCCTGCAATTGGGTAAATCGTAATGTAAGACAAGGCCAAATACTGCGTCTGTAACTGATGGTCGCAATGTTCTAGCAATCATAATGCTGCATCACTAAGGATCACGTGCTGAGCAGCTTAGCATATACGGTTCAACCTGACTGAGGGCCATAGTTTGATTTGGGGACATGTTTGCTTATTCTACTTTGTCTATGACATGTTGTATGTTCCATCCATCAGTAGCTCTGATTACCTAAGGTAAATTGAAATAACAGAAATCACCAGACAATCCATCTGATTTCCAGTAAGTACCTGATTTTACTGCAGTCACAGTCTTCCGGCCTCTTCTTCTTAAGGTGTCCTCTGACCTCCCTCAGGTTTTTTATCTTATTCTGTAATGTTTCAATCTAAAATACAATCGTGTTATAGTCAACTTCTTGACCGCAGCCCAGCCCATGGCGCCATGACCCCTATGTCCCACACCGATTCCACAGTGGTCCCTTCTTGCATTGGCGCCGCCATGACACCTGTAGTCAGCTGAAAGGTTGATCCAATTCCACTGCCAGCTGTCCTGATCTCTGACCTGTACACCTGGTCTCTGGACCAAGGTGTACACAGGTACTTCCTGGTTCTGATAGATGTGATTGGCTGCAAGCCGCAGCATCAAAGCAAGAGGGATATAAGCAAGGCTCCCAGCATTCCAAATTGCCTTGAACAACTGTTCTGTTCCCTGTGTGCTTGTCTCCAGAGTCAGAGTTCCTAGGCTCCAGGCTATCCTGTATTCCAGCATTATCTCCACCTGTGACCTGTTGCTCAAGCCTTGTTGCTGGTTAACCCACCACCTGCCAGTTTGCCTCCCATCTAATTCTATCTCAGCGGTTGAGTTGCATCCAGCCATCACCAGCAGTGGTTACCACTTGCTCCTAGGCCAGCTACCTACTACTGGCTCCCAGGCCGTCGACAGCCATCTCCGGCTGCCAGGCCGTCGACAGCCATCTCCGGCGCCCAGGCCCTCGACAGCCATCTCCGGCGCCCAGGCCCTCGACAGCCATCTCCGGCGCCCAGGCCCTCGACAGCCATCTCCGGCGCCCAGGCCGTCGACAACCATCGCTGGCGCCCAGGCTGTCGACAACCATCTCCGGCGCCCAGGCCGTCGACAGTCATCACCGGCCCCCAGGCTGACCGGTACCCCTGTTTCTGTTCTCCGCCAATCCTCTGGTTCAGCTGTTCCCTGGTGTCAAACAACCCTGTTTCATGTTATCAGCGCCCTCCACTGGCCCACACAGAACTCTCCGATGTTGGCAGTTGGGCTATAATATGATATTTACATATTTTAATGCAATTCCATTTAAACTTACAAAAAGAATGCTTCAAGTTAAGATTTTATAATGAATACCTTTGTTTCCGGTTTTTGGAAGATGATAAAAAAAATATATATACAAATTTGATTTTAGCTTACTTTCTATTAATTTTAATTAAAATAAATATATTTTTGTTGCTGCCCAAACTAATGGCATTTCCAGAAAATCTAAGCAGAGTACAATGTGTGTGAGGAGTATTATGTTACAATGACTGATAATGATACGAACGCCCTTAAAATGGAAAAAAATATACTTAGCTTGGTTTACCAAGCCTTAAACACTGTTTTAAATCTCCATATGCTGGTGGACCTAAGAGAATTTCCTACTGAGCTATTTGTTGTTCTACTTGTAGCTCTCACTCTGTAGCTGGTACTGTGGGGTAGTTGTATGTATTAGTGATAATGTAGGAGTATGGGCCCATGGCAACCAATCAGCACTGAAGTAACAACTATAATTTGCATAATATAAAATGGTACTTATGTATTATCTGGGCTCCCATGTTAAATGTACCCCATTTTTTCATACCCCTACTATCCAACTACGCATGGAGTTGATGTTATATAGTGTGGCGAACGCAGCAAGCCACCGTGCCCGAGCGTGGCGAGGGGACGCGGTCTCATAAGAAAAACGGGAGCCCAGATATTACATAAATACCTATAAAATTATACAGAGCAGCTGATTGGTTGCCATTGGCCACTTCTCTGTCTCACTTCTCCCTTATTACTGCTTCATACATATGATCTACCCCAGTGTTTATTTTCTGGATATATTGTTTGAGTTGCTTCAACTAATTTCATACTTTCATATATTAAAATATCTACAGGGTAATAGCAGGAAGGCGAGTTATTTATGCCTCAAGACACTTCTGTTTCTAAATGGGGAGATGTATTAAAGCTTGGATAGAGAGATAAGTACCGATCAATCAGCTCCCAACTGACAGGCGTTGATCAGGCAGTTTTTTACCCCTCTCCATCTTATCTCTAACACAACTCCCCCTCATATGGCTGCTATGAAAGTGTATATATTCCCAAATACAGAAAACATTTTTGTAATTACCTCATGGTCGATGTGGAGCTTGTGATCTTTCCAGGCCTGCAGAGATTTGTATAGATCTAGATCACACTTTACGGTGTCATTTGGTAAGATGTGGCACCTGTATAGAAAATAGGGAATTAGTGAGATACAATATGTAATATACAGTACATCCCCCATTCACTGGTTCATATAACCAACTACAGTCCTGATCAAGACCGCTGCAAGGTTTTTTCGGCACCCTAGGCAAAACTTCAGTTTATTGCTCCCACCTCCACCCAATACTGACTTTCCAGGGCCTCAGATGAAAGTGTGGAGGTGGTGTCTTAAGGTGGCCATACATCAGAAAGACCTGTCTTCCCTTCAACTCCCCGGCAGTCGTTGGTGGTTTTTGGACACACAGTCTGTCATACAATCAGTCATACAACCAGTTGAGATTGTACGATTGGGTACAATATCTTTCTGATGTATGGGGGCCTTTAGATAGACAGAGGTGCCCCCCTAGATTCTGGAGCTCCTAAGCAGCTGCCCAATGGTAGATTTGGCCTTGGTCCCAATACAATACTGATGTATGACGTGGTCTCTAGAGCACCGGCGGTTATTACCGGTGTGTCACTTTGAGAGAGCTGGGTATGATAAGCTCATTAGTGAGTCCTCCAGTTCCACTGAAATCTTCTGCGTCTTTATCCTCATCATCATCATCATCCAGCTCAGACACCTGGCTCTTGCTGACATTTGTCTTCCCTATAGGCTGATACTCTTGCTCTATATGCTGGTTAAAGATCTTCCTGGCCACTTCAATAGACACAGAGCGGGCAGAACGATTCCTCAGGTAACTGGCCTTGTACTCTGGAACAACAGCAGATACAAAAGTGACATTAGAATTCTTAATGTATATGGCGCCACAAGGGATTCACAGCGGCCAATTACAGAGTACATAAACAAATAGGCTAAACTTGGCTGCATCAGCAAACAGCACTGAAAAAATAATATACAGTATATACAGTACAGTATGATTATTCCCCGGTCTTGTTACCTATTTACGTTAATTTTGTATCCTTTGTTGTACAGTGCTACAGAATATATTGGTGTAGTAATACATGTAAAGAATATTAATATACAATAATGCAGGAACAAAAAATTATGTGTGTATAGACATTCAAGTACAGCATAGGCAAATTCTACCCTGGTCCTGATCAGGGTGGAACACAGGGAGGACCCGGGTCGGCACCGCAGTGTAAACGGGGCAAATCCCGGATTGGAAGAGAGTGTTCCAAATACCGAGTCGGATCCGGGATTTTGGTGCAAAAAAGGTATAATTGAAGTGCCCCCGATGCCTTCATTCATAATGTTGATATGAGCCTCATGCTGACTTTGAACTTGTCAACATGTTTATTATTATGTCAAAACGGTACTTGTTTCCTAGCACGGCCACCATCGGGGGTAATTGTGTACCTTAACTTAAGGTACACGATTGCTGGCAAAATGGACCTAATTTCAAAGTAAATCGGGGCCATCGGGGGTAAAGGCAAAATCGGGTCCATCGCGTGGTCGGGTGCATTAACATGGCACGCGACGCAACCGACGCGATGCACCCAATTTTCCCATAGGGTTCAATGTTAAAATATTTTTAACATTGTAATCACGTTCATCGTGTCGGTCTTGTGCCATTATAATGGCACAAGATGCGATGGACGCGATTAAGCACATTTTACATAGCTAACAATGGGAGATGGGCCAATATGGCCCATTTCTCATTGTATATGCCCCCCCCCATTGTGAACGTCACCCCACGATTGACGCCAACCCGAAGCGTGGCGAGCGTAGCGAGCCCGCGAGGGGCGGCGGTATGCGTCCTCCGACCTTTTCATACCCTATTCACATTTCAATCAAATCGGGACCTTCGCGTCAGTTGCATCGCATGCGATTTGGTCACATGCAATGCGATCGATGCGACCGACCCGATCAACATCGGTGTGGCCGTGCTAGGAAACAAGTACCGTCAAAACTAATGGAATGTTGACATGGATGGAATGTGAACACTGTGATTTTAATATTAGTCTATGACAAACCCTGAAGGAACTGTCAACATCTCAATGTCGAAGTTTCATATATGAACATTCTACAAATATCACCATGTATTATGTCAACATTTTAACTAAGTCGACATCGTAACTGTGTGTTGAAATCGTGTGTGTTTAAATTGTCACTGTCGACTTCATGACTGCATCCCTACAGGTTTCGGGCTGCACAGCGGTTAGCACTGCATCACATGTACAGTACTATTGGCCTATAAGCTGTGCCTATTAAATGAGGGTTAGGGCTATTTCACACGCTCCAGCTCCTGCCGGGCGGCTAAACCCTGCACAGCCAGCAAGCCGTGCAGCACACAGCAGTTTACAATGGTAGGGATGGCTACAGCCCGGGAGTCGTCCCTTCCAGTGGTGGGATCCGGCCGCAACCGGGCGGCCGGGCCGTGGCCGTCCCATGTGAATGTCCATTCACACTACTGTGTGCGGCATGGCTTTTGGCCGTGCAGGATTTCGCCGCCCAGCAGGAGCCAGAGCGTGTGAAATAGCCCTTATAAGGAAAGGAGAAAGGCAGCACTATAGAAGCTTGTGGTCTCTTTCCTAATAAACACATGAGGTTCATTGATGTTGTGGTTAATAGTGAATTTCAAATTGGGCTCATGTAAAATTCATGTTTGCTCCATTAATGCACAGAAATGTAATACAAGTGTTGGAAATGACCTTATTAATGTTGTCAGTGCATTGAATTTGTAACACCCCATAACATCCACAAGGTGGCAAACTGTGACCACATTTGTTACCAAATGGGTAATTCTATTTCTAAAGCCGAAAAAAAAAATGACTGTGCAGATGAAAATCAGATGCACGCTGCCTGCTTCAAGCAAGCGATAACAATGCTAGTATTACAAGACAGATAATCTACAAATCTGCATTACATTATCGGGAACCGCACAAACAGTGTTCTCTTCAGCTAGAATCTAGAGCTAGAAGTTTTCTTCTTCGCCGCATTCCAGTGCATGTGATCAGAGACCCTCAATAACAATTACTATTTACATTTGCTAGCTACATATGCAGTTCATGCAAACACGATCTTTCAGCTTTGTGATGGCGCTGGGCTGTTCATATACACTGTGCGCTTTGAAACAGCAGGGAAGAGTACGCCAGCAGCACAATGCTGATCCTGCTTAGTATAACATACGAATTGTCAAGTATCATGGTAAATTAGTAATTTAGCAGAATGGTAGAAACCCACTAATATCAAACCATCCATCTTTGGTAGTGATCTTTCATATATATATATATCTCATTTTTCATAAGCTGGTTAAATAACGCACTTTTTAAACCTTTTATTTAAGTGTTTAATGGCGAGATGTACTAAGCCATGACAAGTGATTAAGTGGAGAGTGATAAACCACCAACCAATCAGCTCCTACCTGTCATTTTTCAAACACAGCCTGTAACATGACAGGTAGAAGCTGATTGGCTGGTGGTTTATCACTCTCCATTTTATCACTTTTCAAGCTTAGTACATCTGGCCCTTGGTGTTACAGTTTAGTCCACTTCTTTATATTAAGATCAAATACATACATGTACTGTAGATGAAGCATAATAGGTCAGTCATGCATGCAATAATAAGTAAAGCAAGTTTTAATCTTTCAAAGATTTCAGGGTATCATATTGGTTACTTTAATTTGTATACTCATTTGATATCATTGGAATTTAGTTTAAAGAAGTTCCCAAATGTAACGCGCTGCTATTACTGTTCTGTTGTTCACCTCTGTTATACAAATGATCTGTTCTTCTGTTCAAATGAGAGAATTTGGCTGTACAGTATATCATTGATTCCCTCTAAATGTCTGGTGGGACAAATTTACATACTGTAAGTTCTGCACACATGACAGCCGCTGTCTGGTGAAACCTCCAATTAGTGCATTATTTTGACTGTTTCTAATTAGCGCACAATTTATCATCAAAAGCATTTCTAATCGTTTATTTATGTGAATATTTGTTCATCCTCAACACACACACACACACACACACACAATAAACTGAATGTCTGTTCTAAGGTAATACAATGTGGAAAGATGACTACTTGTTCTATTTTACACACATAGGGCCAAAAGGAGAGTACGATCATCAGAAACTGAGTTATCCCTTTTTTTTTAAACGGCAATCATTTACACTGGGGGGTTCATTTTGCCATGTAAGTGATTGCTGCTTTAAAAAAAAAAAAATGGGAAAACTCTACCAAAATCTTTTACTTTCTGATTCTCACACCCTATAACATTTTTCCCATAGATGGATGGTACTTGTTTCCTAGTACGGTGCCAACGATTTTAATTTTATCCATCGGGTCAAAAAAAATTGCGTCCATCGTATGCAACCAAATCGCATGCGATTGATGCGATTTTTACATTGGAACCAATGTAAAATGGTCCCTGAGACCCAATTTTACATTGGCCCAATGTTAAATGCCCCCCAGACCCCAATTTGCATTGTATACCCACCCTGATGGGTCAAATGCCCCCCCATTGTTAACGCCACCCCACGATGAAAGCCAACCTGAAGCGTGGCGAGCGGCAGCGGTACGCGTCCTCCGACCTTTTCATACCCCCACTATCCACGTCGGCGTGGAGTTGATTTTAATATAGTGTGGCGAGTGCAGCGAGCCACCGAGCCCGAAGCGTGGCGAGCCCCGCGCATTACCTCACAGGTATTACGCGTGCGCTCGCCACTATATAAAATCAACTCCGCGCCGACGTGGATAGTGGGGTATGAAAAGGTCGTCGGACACATACCACCGCCGCCGCTCGCCGCGCTTTGGGTTGGCGTTGATCGTGGGGTGGCGTTAACAATGGGGGGGGGGGGGGCATTTCACATACAAATTACCCATCAGGGTGGGTATACAATAAAAAAAATCGGGTCCATTGGCCCATTTAACATTGTTCCCTATGTAAAATCAGGTCCATCGCATTGGTCGCATTGTATGCCATTATAATGGCATACAATGGACCCGATTTTACATAGGATATTTAACATTGAGTACAATGCATTCAATGTTAAATCGCGACAGTCGCATCGCATGCCATGGACCCGATTTTTTAATTGTCTGGGAAAAAAGCTAAAAATAGCCAAAAATCGCGTCGTCGCGTCCCACGATGGGCACCGTGCTAGGAAACAAGTACCGGATGGACAGATGGGCAGTTGTATAGATAGAGCTAAAGGGGATAAAATCTTCACGCAAAAAACTGCAACAAAAAATATATATGTATTTAGCAGAACTATTACGTGTCAGGAAGAGGCAATGCTATGCCTCCAATATAAAGATACACACAAAGAAAATATATACCCTGCGTTAAACAGATGGAGCCACTTTCTTCCTCCTGAGAAGAATTTGTAAAGCCACACTACTACTACTACGACTACTACTACTACACAATTCCACGTACTACTGTATTAGAACCATGCCAGCTCAGACAGGCTTGGTACTGATAGGGTAAATGGTATGGGAAATACTTTCTAGCTGGCAGACAGCAGTTATAAACAGTGTACCAAACATGGGCCAAACAACTTTCACTACAGTTGATATTATATTGGCCAAATCATGACTCAAAATTCCTGTGGGTTGTATAGCAAATACTCACTGAACCGCAGTTCCTAATATCACCCTAGTAAGCAATAAAATGCATGGGGCTAACAGTGCAGAGCGATTTGCATGCTATATTCTTTTGGTCCAGCAAATAATCTTCTACTTTTATCAAGCGCTCATTCTAGATCAGGGGTAGCCAACTCCAGTCCTCGATAGCTACCAACAGTTAACGTTTTCCAGATCTCCTCACAGAATCGCAAGTGAAGTATCCAGCTCCACCTGCGGATCTAATAAAATGTACAGTATTAGTCAGTAATGAGTGCACCTGTGTATCTGCGAGGTGAGCTGGAAAACGTGAACTGTTGGTAGCTCCCGAGGCCAGGAGTTGGCTATCCCTGTTCTAGATTCTGTTAATCTGTGCTAGAGAAGATTCCCCAGTCTATAAAGATGTAGGCCTGATTCTGAGTCGGGTGCATTACTGATGTCGGATGCAGTGGAGCAATGTTTTTCCACTGCGCATGCATCTAAGTCGCACTGTGCATGCGTATTGAGTTGTCTGAGTCAATGTACTGATTCAGTGGCGCTGGTCTCAGACATGTAGTAGCAATGTATTGGGTGTTCCTGGGAAGTGACTAAAAAGGGGAGGTGGCTATTTAGATATAAGGAGATACTCATAGGTGCCGATTTATGTTTTTGCTGGTGGGTGCTCAAGCCAAAAATACAGAGGAGTGGCTTCATGGGGAAGGGGTGTGGCCACAAAATAATACAAATTTATATTATGGAGCACAGTTGTCTCCAATATTCAAATTACAGCAACAGAGTTCCACATACATAAATGCCCCCACAGAGCAGGTACTCCGGCATACTGTTTCCCAGGTGGCGGGTCCGGCGATGTGGGTGCTGCAGCCGCAAATTAGCAAGTTAATATGGTGGCCCAGCAGCGGGACTCGGACTCGTGGGTGCTCATCAATTTCCGTGGGCGCTCGGGCCCTTGAGCACCCACAGAATCGGCACCTATGGCGATACTTCGTATTATGGGAGTGGTGCGGACATGTTGCTTAAAGTGGTCCCATAAATACATAGACACAAATCACTCATACAGGAGGCAAAATGGAGAACCTACAGTTAAAATAGGGCTGATGTAGTGGTATTATCATAAAGTAATAGCTGTGACAAGATTTACTTTGGTTCTCCACATATTTTATGACAGAAAGTCAGAAGCACTGGTTTTGCCTATCACTTCTCTGATTCAACAACTGGAAAATGTATCAGCCCGACAGCAAGAAAGGAGGCTGATATCCAAAGCATATAGCGCTAATACAAAAAAAAAGTGGGTCTGATTCAGAGATGGACGCAATGCTGATGTTGTTAGTAGTGGTGTGATTCTTTACCACTGCATATGCACATAAGTCACACTGTGCATGGTCTTAAAATGGTGGTTACAGTGAGATTTGACAGTCACTGAGCATTACAGGGGAGTGGAAACTCAAACGCAGGGGTCTTGTAACCGTTTTAGGACAAGTTTTGCAACTGCAATTTTGTATGCCGTTAAAACGGCTCTGGCATCTTACTTCTGATAGCCATGCTGTGTGACCATTTCCTGGCTGATGTGTGTCTGGTGTCTGTGTCATCGTACACAAGCGGTAGATTTCAGATGCTCTCAGTAGACATTTTAGTACACATCTGCATATCTTCACACAGCATTTGCTGCAAAGCTATGCAGATAGCAGCTGTGTCAGCGTTTGTGTACATATGTGAATGAGGACCAATGTTTCCAGAGTGCCCGGCTAAACGCCAGACGTCAATTCCTAGAGACAACCTGAGGAACGATTGGCCAGCAGCTGTTTCCCAATGTTCTCTATCCAACCCAAGAGTAGTGGAGCAAAGTTGAAAGGAACAGGTGAAAAGTACAATGTCCATCTGCACAAGCTGGTCTATTTAGATCATCAATTACTGTCTTTTTAATTATGTTTTAATCTGTGTGTAGACTTCAACACAAATTGATGATTATCTTTGTTTTAAATATAGTACTTTTTTCTTCATGTTTCCATTAACAATAAAGGGATTATTACTTTCCTGATGGGCACTTTGTCAGCCATTGTGTAGAATTGAGTCTGGGTACCAGACATATATCATCGGTTATAAAATGCAGGTAGGGAAAAAGATAATAATAAATCAATGTGTCAAAAGGTTGATTGCTTTCCAGAGTTGTTACTATGGAAAATACCTTCCTGCCCCCCTCCAGATTTACAGCTTCTCAACAAGATCCGGGCGCCTCTCAAGGTGACAATATTGTGATAACTTCACTACGGCTTTAGAAAACGCTGCTTTAGCCAAGTATCGTACAGTGACGAAATATTAACACTTCTCCGAAATGAGAACCAAATTAAAGAATGCAAGAAAAAAAAAACTTTTCGTTTTCAAGGTAACGGGAAGGGGGAATTGACAGCCTGGACATGTTCTAGTCTTTTGATTTACTGTACATGTACTTTTCATACAGAATATACAGCCCTATATGTACATATGTGCAGCACACAGAACATACACACTGACATCACTATTCTAAAAAAAGATTAGGAAATGCAATGGAAGACATTCATAAAGAAGACATCAAAATAATTTCAGCAACAGCAACAATGAAGAAAGCTGTCATTTTCTATATATTACTAAACTGGAAATGTTTATTGTGACAGGTGCCCTGTGACAGAGTTACACACCATTTACCAGTACCTGCCACTCTCAGATAAACTACTACAGATATTAGACGGCTCTGGGACTCACTTTTCTTTGTTAGCAGTTTCTTGTGCCGGCCCATTTGGGCCATCTTGTAGCTTATTGCATCACAGTTGCATTCATCGCTGTTGGTAGTATAGTAATTGCTCATGAGATTAGGGGATTTCTTCTTGCTGTTGGGGGCAGCAGACAGGCTTGCCATTCCCTTGCACTTGTGTAGTCGCAGCTTTCCGGTGGCGTCCTCCACACACTGCCATTTCTAGGGAACAGTAAACATGAAATATTAGGGTGATTTAGTTATGGGATGTACAGGATGGCCAGACGTTCTCTGCAGAGCAGGGGTGGCCAAACCTGTCCTCAAGATCTACCAAAAGTTCATGTGTTTCAGGCAAACTGTGGCTCTATAGTAGGAATGAATGCAGCAGGTTTAAAAATGTGACATTTAGAAATGACTACAGCTGTTCACCAACTAGGTGATATGGAAAACGTGAACCGTTGGTAGATCTCGAGGACCGGTTTGGCCACCCGTGCTGTAGAAATATGCTAAGGCTGGAATTATGGCCATTATTCTGGTTCACTCGCAAAGGCAAATTCCTTTTCAAATGGACAAAACGGTACTTGTGTATTATCACGGCGCCAATCGCATCGCATACCATAAGGCATGCGATGGTATGCGATGCGATATCGCGCGATGTTCTACAATGTCATACAGTTTTAAAATTATATGACATTGTATATGGCATACAATGCCATACAATGCAATGGGATGCGATGGGATGCGATTAAAAATTGTATAAGCACCCTAATGAGTGCTTACAATGTTAAATGCACCCTAATGGGTGCTTAGTAGTAGTAGTACGTTTATTTATAAGGCGCCGCAAAGTGTCCGCAGCGCCATACATAGCAAACAAAAAACAAATGACAAGGTAACGTACAGGGTGTGTTGAAAAATACAGTATAAATAGGGGTATAGCTGGTAGAAATAAAATCAGCATCAGTTCAGAAGTAGGTGTCAAAATTGTCGAGGAGACTGAAGATGAAGTAGAGGAAGGGAAGAACAGGACAGGAGCACAGGTGAGGTAATGAGGTAGGGTGAGTACGTGAGGCAGGAGGACCCTACTCATAAGAGTTAACATACTAAAAATAGGTGGGTGGACAAACGAAAAACAACAGGATAAGTAGGAACGGAGGGGAACGGAGGCAGTATAGGAGGATCAAAAGAGGTTAGGAGGAGGGTATCGGCTAGTCGAAAAAAGTGGGTTTTGAGGGAGCGCTTGAAGGAGGTAAGGGAATCAGAAAGCCTGATGGGTGGCGGGAGGTTGTTCCAGTGCAGGGGGGCAGCGCGAGAGAAGTCTTGGACACGGGAGTGGGAGGAGGTGATTAGGTGAGAGGTCAGTCGGCGGTCAGCGGTGGAGCGAAGAGGACGGGAGGGAGTGTGGATAGAGATCAGTGAAGAGAGGTAAGGAGCGGTGGAGGAGGAGAGAGCCTTGTAGGTGGTGGTGAGGAGTTTAAAGAGAACTCGGAAAGGAATGGGGAGCCAGTGAAGAGATAGACAGAGGGGGGAGGCAGAGGTAGAGCGGCGGGAGAGGAAGATGAGCCTAGCAGCAGCGTTAAGAATGGATTGGAGAGGTGCGAGGCGGGTGAGAGGTAGCCCGGAGAGAAGGATGTTGCAGTAGTCAAGGCGGGAGATGACAAGAGAGTGAATGAGAATTTTGGTCGCGTCAGTGGAGAGGAATGGTCTAATGCGTGAGATGTTGCGTAGGTGAAAGCGGCAAGACTGTGAGAGAGCACGAATGTGGGGGTGAAAGAGAGGGAGGAGTCAATGATGACACCGAGGCAGCGCGTTTGGTCGGTGGAGGTGATCTCGGTTTCACCAATGCTGATGGAGATAGTGGGAGAAGAGGCGATGTTCGGGGGATGGAAGATTAGAAGTTCAGTTTTAGCCATGTTTATTTTCAGGAAGCGTTGGGTCATCCAGGCTGAGATGACCGTGAGGCATTCGGAGACCTTGGACAGGAGTGATGGGGATAGGTCAGGGGAGGAGAGATAGATTAGGGTATCATCAGCATAAAGGTGGTAATGAAAACCATAGGAGCTGATGAGGGTGCCCAGAGAGGTGGTGTAGAGGGAGAAGAGGAGAGGGCCAAGGACTGACCCTTGGGGAACACCGACTTACAATGTTAAATGCAACCCCACGCCACCCCCCCACTATAAACGAGAACCCCAAGCGTGGCGAGCGCAGCGAGCCCACGAGGGGCGGCGGTACGCGTCCTACGACCTTTTCATACCCCACTTGACTTTATAAAGTGTGGAGAGCGCTGCGAGCCACCGAGCCCGAAGCGTGGCGAGCGGACGCGCATAACTTCAGAGGTATACGCGTCCCCTCGTCACGCTTCGGGCTCGCTGCACTCGCCACACTTTATATAATCAACTCCACACCGACGTGGATAGTGGGGGTATGAAAAGGTCGTAGGATGCGTACCGCTGCGCTCGCCACGCTTCGGGTTCACGTTTATAGTGGGGGGTGGCGTGGGGGTGCATTTAACATTGTAAGCACCCATTAGCGTGCTTAAAAGCACAAATTAGGTTGCTTATACAATTTTTAATCGAATAGGGGGCTAAAATCGCATCGCATGCCATCGGGTGTATGGCATGCGATGCGATAAAAACATTGTGCTATCAATATCGGGGGCGCCGTGATAATACACAAGTACCGACAAAACTATGCGCACTGCAGGGGGGGGGGGGGGAAGATGTAACATGTGCAGAGAGAGTTAGATTTGGGTTTGGTTTTACTTCAAAGTGATATTTACAGTATATTGCAGTGTAAAAATAAAACAGTCAGTATTTTCCCTGCACAGAAACAAAATAACTCTCCCAAATTTGACTCTCTGCACATTTTACATCTGCCCCACCTGCAGTACACATGGTTTGTCCATTAGAGAAGGAATTTGCCTTTGCGAGTGAACCAGAATAAGGGCCTATATGTACAGTATAGCCCCAACACCACCCTCTGAACACCGCCTGGTTACACTTACAGATGTGTCCAGCTACATCACTGATGCAGTCCTGCTAAATAGCCCTGCTAGTGTACAATGCTGTGGAATAACTTGGTAGCACTGAGCTTAGGTTCGTTCAAATTTTTCCATTAAAAGGTGTCTTATTTGCATCGCTATGCAAATATGACACACAAGCAGACTGTTAATTAAAATGATATGCTGCATACATATGTGTGACTGTAGCTGTATCTGCACACAAAATGCTGTTACAATGTTTTCTAGAAAACACTAACATACTGTAGTCATTTTATTCAGATACAGGGGGAGATTCTCTAAAACTCTCCGCCCCCCCTTCGCCGCCCATCACAATTATAATTATCGCATATGTTCTAACATATGCGATAATTATTGCAAAGGACAGCTCTTGCGTTAAGAGCTGTCCTTTGCGGTGAGAGTCGCCGGGTCCCAGCAGGTCCCCCCTCCCTCCCACACCCAGCGCTGCTGCGCCGGGCTCTCCTCCTCCCTGCACCCGGAAGAGGATCAGTGCAGGGAGGAGGTCACAGGTCCGGGCAGCACAGCTCTGTGCTGCCCGGACACAGGTGAGGGGGCGATGCGGGGTGGCGGAGGTCCGTGCGGGGCGGCGGTGGGTTCGCGTTAGAAGCCCATTGGCTTCTATGGGGCATCGCCAGATTTTTCTGGCGATGCCCCCCCGCCGGGTTACCCGGCGGGGGATGCTTAGAGCATCCCAAAATGCGGTAATAACCCCGATAACTGGGTTTTTACCGCATTTTCACCTTAGAGAATCTCCCCCACAGTCACACTCACACACAGAATATACAGTAGGCATGTCACATATGATTTTAAACCAGAAGTGGCTTGTGTGTCCTGTTTGCGTGGCAATGTAAATAAGATGCATATTTATTAAACAAAGATGTCCGACATTAGCAGAGCTGCCGGCTCACAGGCGCTCGGCGTCTCGCAGTGCATGGCGCATTAAGGCTAGATGTATAAGGACAGATCTGTACTACAATATTCTGTTTGTCCATAATTTGCCTATTACATTAGTCATAAATAATTTGAATTGGTCATGGACCACCAATCCAGGGCACATCTGCAAGTGCTCTGCAGCACCCCAGCGTGCCACAGTTTTGGGAACCACTGTAATATCCCATTTGTAGTAACAATTAAGCTTTAGAACGTCAGATATCAGAAAACCTATACTCTAATGTGCAGCATTACTGAAAGTCACTAGCAGAACGCAAGCAGAAAAATGCCTGCACCGTTCAGTATGAGGATCACTGAAAACTGTAAAAGATCTCTAAAAAACAAGTGCAGCTATTAGATTTATTAGACAAGTAACAACAGATAACAGGCACACACAGGTTAACCTATAGGGTCTTCACCTTCTAGAAGTGGCTGGAGAACCCCATGAACCCATTTACCCATTACGTGCCTGTTTCCTCCAGCACCTGCAAACGTTTCCATTTACAGGATCTAATAGATACTAATGGCAGCTCTTGATCTACGAGACGTTTTCAGAGTTCCTCATTCTCTGAATAGAAACCTTCTCCTGCACTGGCGTGACAGTGACACCAGGATCCATCCCACTACTGGTAGAACAGCTGTTTCTGATCATTTGTTTATCTACATTCAGTGCGTACTTCCTTCATCCCTGCATGGGGACCACTGACTCATTTATACATATGGTTATCTAGCAAATGTTCAGCAAAAGAAAGTACAAATCCATTATTCTGCACCGTACGACACTTCTTTGTGTAGGATCTGTAAATAAGGCAAACAGCGAGATGGTGAAATGCCATCTTGGAATTTGGTGCTGATGTCATCAGACCAAACTGCAAGTGCAACTACTAAGCACACACTCTCTATGAAGCCCTTTACCAGATGAATTTCATTATGAAGTGCTACAGTGATTTATTTCATAAGCATCAAATACAGCTGGTCTCAGCCGCCTTCAAGAATACATTCTACCTTAACATTCATTCTCCTGACACTATTGGGGATCATTCTTTGTCACAGTGGCTGTAGTTGTTGGCAGCTGCAGAAGGCCGTTTTAGTGAGTATGCTAATGCAAGATTCCATGGGGCTTAGGTTTGGGTACATGCAAGTGGAAAGCCGTGTTTCCCATTGAGTTTCCACCAGTCGCCACAACCATTATTAGAATCAACACTAGAATCTGTCCGACTCAGAATATGACAGATATTGCCATGAATGTGGAAATAACTGCACATGTGCTGTATGTAAAAACTCACCCTTTGGATCTGTACTAAGAGACCGACCCGTCTCACTCATGGGAGCCCTGATGCATTTTTGGCCGATAAATACAAAATGAAATCTCAATTAACCCTCTGAGTGCCAAGTAAATTTGTCGAAATAGGTGTAAAAATGAACAAAGCAAACATTTTTAGCCATCATAATGTCCTGTAATGTAATATTTTTTTTTACACAACGGTTTTTATTAGAACTTATATAACATATGCGAGCGACGCTGGCATTTTTACCCAACATTTTGCATATCTCTCAAAGAGCTGTTGTCATTTTTAACTGATAATTTTGTGCATCTCCCACAGAGATGTTGGCACTCAAAGTATTAATGACAGATGGTTATTATGGCCGTTTTTATTGCACTGAGGCACACGAAGCATACAGTACTACTAGATAGATGTGGGCATGCAGGGAAATAAGACACTGGCATCGGGCATAATAGAATAGCCCCTGGTGAAACTATTGGCAGCGTTAAAGTACTGCTAATAAAAGGATACCTCCATTTGAATCAACTCCCATGTGTGAATGCAATACTCAACAGGATATAGTGGACATCAAAGACAGAAAGATATGTCACTGTGCGGTGCACCAGAGAGGATTGGTATTAAAATGTAACCTTTATTATGATTGGTTAAAAATAGCGAAATAAAAGACACAAAACATGAAAATACACATAGACGTTAGTTTAAAAAGGGTATTAGATTACCCTTACGACGTGGGACCCCTAACTCCCTATGTAATTAATGCGGTATTGGATTCCTGTGATCAGTCTAGTATGGATTAAATGAAACAGATAATCTGATATGCGGCGGTACAGTGAGCTAATAGAGTTTCACACAAGTCACTTGAATCTCTTTCACATACAGGGTGATTCTTGCGGGTACTCGTGCGGCCCTATTAATAGACCAATACACTAGGCTCACTGAGGGTGCGTTAGTTAGCGCACGGTTAGGGTGAATAGATAAGTAATCGATTTCACCTCTATGGGTGGTGTTTGCACCAGAGATTGCCGTATTTGAATAACGGCAACTCTCCGTGCAGAACTCTCACACTTTGACCGGCGTACCAATGTTGCCGCTCACCTCCGAGTGTCCCGGAGCGCCTGGTAATGACGCGCCGTCTCACAATGCAGGACCCGGGTGCAGCGGTCTCGCACTCACGACTGGCAGGGTGCACAACACAGCCAACGGGCTGTGAGCTACACGCGCCGCTCGGTACTAATTCGTTTAAACTAGACAGATCAAAATCATTACATTTCAATGGGGGTAAGGGAGTGGGGGTAGCCCACGAAGTGTACGGTCGGCGTACGCTTCGCTAATGAGCTACGTCAGGATATAGTGGTAGGATGCCTGTAAGCAGATGTCTTCATGGAGAGTATAACCAAGATTTCGGTTTGGATGGACAGACAGAGAGACATGTCCCTGTAAACCCATCCAATCATGTACATGACTCCAAACTAAGCAAAAATATGGAGGGATAAGTTTGGAGACTTTGAATTGTTTGATGGAGAACTTGGAGATGCAGGAAAAGCTCCTTGTGGAAAATGCAGCTAGTTAAAAATAAAGATGTATTACAGTATGTAAACAAAAAACAATGGTACTTGCAAGTCCCTTACAGTATTAGTAATATGAGCAAGTGTAAAGCTTAGCCGCAGAGCCTGGCAGACGATTAAGAGAGGAATAACGGACCTTGTGGTGCCCTCAATATTTACCTGACCGAGCTGCTCACAAGCGGTCTGATACTCTGCTCGCTGACATAAGTCTTTCACACGCTGATACTTGGGCAAAAAATTTTCTTCCTGTGCATCCAACTTTTCAGGCTCCCTCTTATGCAGCAGTTTACTGCAAAATGGAAACCAGCATATTTTAAAAACAGAGAAATAAGCGAGGGAGGAGTTCCTGGTTAACGTTGCCTATAACAACCAATCAGCTTCTACATATCATTCAGTACTACAGTATGTACTTTATAAATGTTACTCTAACATTGAATGGATGCTATGGACCACTTCTACACTGCCCCACTTCTCCACTCTTAACCCCATTTTCCGGGCTCAGCTGCGCTGCTGCAGCGGGCTGTCCCGGAAAATTTCCAGGCATACCACTAATATAGAATAGGTGAGCGCCAGTGGTGTTCACCACTGGCGCAGCACCTCTAGAGCCCTCCCCCATTGCACCCCCCCCCCCAGTCTCCCCCCATCACCTTTGCTCCGGCGTACGACGGAGCTCCCCTGACCCAGCCGCCATGCAGGCTCGGGTTTGGGGACTCGGGAGCGATCAGGCACCCGAGTCCTCCCGAGCCGCCGCGAACATTCCCTAGCCTGCCGCCGACGTCACCGCTGAATGTGAGAGTCGGCTAAGGCAGCGGTGGCAGGGAAGCTCCGGCATACAAACACTGGAGCCGAGGTGAGGGGGGGGGGGGACACGGGGGATGGCTTCCAATGTCCTGTGGTGGGTTTTGCTGGGGCAGGACAAACCTGCCCTGGTAGGTTTGTCCTGCCCCAGCAAAACCCACCACTCAAGGGGTTAATACACCTACCCTCTCAAGGAAGCTAATTAATGGTTCACTCACATCACAGAACCTTCTGTCAACTAATCTTTAATATTGTACATTAACCTTGGCCAACCTATGGCTCTTTAGCTATTGTGAAAGTACAGATCCCAGCATGACCTGCCACAGTTTTATCATTCCTTAATAGTAATACTGTGACAGGACATGCTGGAACCAGGTCCGACTCAGCGGCGGCAGCATGAAGCCCCCCGTGCTCCTACTCGGCATCAAGCCCTCCCTCCCCCAGATGCCGCATCATGATTCCCCCTGAATCGTATTTTCATGACCACTGAATTCAGACCAAATCATCCCTGTATACTACTATAGCTAAAGTATAGAACAATGTATAGGTTTGTGTTAGCAATGGACAGCTAAGAACACGACAGAAAACAAGATAATTAAGGGGAAACTACGACAGCAGATAAAATGGATTATTCCAATTTTTGTTTTAAAATCATACTGTGATTAGATATAAACCCAACCAAAAGCTACGGGCACATTACTGTGTGCTCAATATACTCTTCCCCGGTTACCTATAGAAAGAGCACATCTGCTGAAGGTTCCTGCACAGAGGAAAATGATACTCACCCTCGTTCCACCAGAAATGAATCTCTCCAAACTTTGACTTTTTTTGGAACTTGAAACCTTATTGAAAAAGGAAAAATATTTACAGGTTAAGATGGGCAAATGGCAGTACACACAATCCTGTATTTGACTATATTTGTGCACATAAAACTCATTTGAAAAAATATAATGATTGAAGATGATCAGTGCGTATAACTATGGACCTTACTCTTTGCGCATTTCTGTACATGTGCATGCGCTGGGTGTGTGCATCCACAGCAAACAAACTGTTAGCTGGGTGCACGCACCCACCCATGCTTACGGAGGGGGTGTGGTGTGGCCCATTAGCATATGGAAACGCCCAGTGTTTTATGGGTGTTCCCATGAGAACGCTGGGCTTTCTCATGCTAATGGCCTGATGATGTGGGTGCACAGGGCGGACAACTGACATCACTGGATGTCAGTTGCCCACCAACTTCCCTCCGAATGTGCACACAGACATAGGCGAATCTAAGGGGTGGTCCGGGGGTGCACTGGACCACCCATTAGACCGTCGGCCGCCGCACACACAATTTGAAATGACAGCTGGGCATCAAGAGCCGTGCGCTGCCTGGCTGTATAGTCACAGTGCTGCCCGGCGCTGGCACACCCCCCCCCCCCCCGATCGCAGCCTGTATTCATACACTATCCCCTGTCATTAAGGGCCCCAGTCACCTGCACTGTTGGTGCTGCCGCCGATGCCCACCCCGCAGAGCATTACTGGGAGTGTGGGAGGGGGTGTGGGGATGTGGTATGGAATGGGCATTACAATGTGTGGCCTTATGTGCAATTGGCAATACGGCGTGTGGCGTTATTTGTAATGGGTATTATGGAGTTTGCTAAAATGTGTAATGGGCAGTATGGTGTGTGGTCTAATGTGTAATACCAATGCACTTTTTGTGATGACACGCCTCCTTTCCATGTGGCCACGCCCCTTTAGCCACGCAGCTTCACCGCACAAAGGTCCAACTTGCTTTAGTATTTGGATCTGGGACCACCCACTACTATATTTCTAGATTTGCCTATGCACACAGATCTAAGTTTGCTCTGAGCAACCTTAGATCTGCGTGCACGTTCCACATCATTCGATGGTCGTCGACCATTGAATGATGTGGGTGTTACCCCACAGGCTGCAAAGTTGTTTAAGTAAAACATCCCTTCGCAACCAATGCGAACGCACATGCATTACCAGGGCAGGCGACAGGGGGGTCAAAGGGGACACCTGTGCCCAAGCTTGTGAGTGGCCCCAAACTTTTGAGTGGCTCAGGGGCTGTAAGCATTGCTGCGGCAGTGCAGTACCTAGCTATGGTTTATAAAGGCACCCGCATGGATTCCTGTAAGGGTACTTACCCGGACCTCCTCCAATATTAGTGATTATGAATTATGTTTCTTTTGTAACAATAAAAAACACACATTTAATATGCAGTATACTAAATTTGCAATATACTAAAAATGTTCTGCTCAAGGGGATGTGGTTAGGGGGGGCCCCAGAGATATCATTGTACCGGGCCCCAAGATTTCTGTTGCTGGCCCTGCGCATTGCAAATGGTGTGCCGGCATACCACCATTCGCAAAGCGGGATCTGGTTCACTCACAAGGGTGCGAATTCGCAACTGATGTTTATAGCCAGGAGTCCTGCTGGATTTAAAAAAAGTAATGAAGTATTCACATCTATTTACACAAAGGTATTAAAATATGTAATGAATGAGAAATAATGGGAATGCCCCACTAATCTAATCATATATTGTTTTCATTAAAGTAGAGTGCATATGACTTCACTTGGTGATCATGCGGTAATAAGGACAGAACAAGTATGACCAGAATGAAGGAGCCGCCTTCTGAGGTTCCAGTGATAACTTCATCAACTAAAAGCAGATTTAGAAGTTTAGCAGTTCATGAGCATCTATATATTTAGGGGAAATGGATTAGTCTTAGGGCCTGGAGTCTTTCATTAACGTGGCAGAGGCGTCAAGCTAAAGGGCAATTACCGTCTGATCGGCTGCCTTTGATGTGATCATTATCCAATCTAGTGTAGTTTTCGAATGTTTGTTACCATGGTAACCACTGGCTTATGTAATGATCAATTTGTGTGACATTCAAGAATAACAAGCTGTGCAACAAAGAACTGTGTAACATTTAACAATTCATTCTGAGCCATGTTCAGCTATAAAACTTTGATCAAGACATTTTAAAAATCAGTGTGCTCCTAGATAGATCCACTAGTCCCCAAATGTGATTTATCAGGATCACTAGATGTTGTTTTGGGCATTTACAGGCTGAATGTACTAAATTGAGTATGAATAAATTAAGTGAGCCCATACATCAGCAATTAACTGGGGCAATCTCCCCTTCTGTGGATGACTGGGTCAGCTGATGGACAAAATCCAACATGTTGGACAATCTAGAGTCCTCTATTCAGACGTGAAAATTATCGGAATTGCCAAGTTAGGCATTGTGATCTTGTATTTTGTCGACTGCTTGAGAAATCAACACATCGCAGAGTCCCCAAGATTGGTGAATCAAATTGATGATTAGTGTCTCGCACGGCATTGGGAATTGGTGATTTGCCCGTTCGATGTATGGGCAGAATTAGTCAATATTACACATAATTAATAAATATTACATATGCCACTTTTTATTTTTAAACACTATAAACTTCCATCCTGACAGTTACTTGTTGATTTTGTATATGGCTACACCATCGAACCAAGATTTCCTTGTTATCCACAGACTATGACTATATCCATTATTTGCAGATCATCATTATGCCGATGTGTGTAGGGCGACCTAGCTTTGCTGCTACTCTGCGGCCGTTCTGCTCCTCTGTCGCCCAGCACACAGAGCTGACAGCCCACACACAGAGCGAGCTGACAGCACCAGTGTTTTCCGGTGAGAGAACACTGGCGATGCCGATATTGATGGACACTGCTCATCAATCTCGGCCAGCAGCAGAGACGTGCGGGGACGCGCATTGCTGGTGCTATAGCCCCTACGCAAACACACCGATGTAGGGGCATTTTCTAAGCGACTTTGCCTAAATAAGCAAAAGTCGCTTAGAAAATGCTTTAATATTGGCATGTGTGTAGGCCCTATTACTCTGTAGACACAAACGATGTGTTACTCGCACAGGACCCTCATTAATTCTGGAGGATAACAGGTGGACCCCCAATGAACAGAAAGGACAAGAATGCTCCTTATTCTGTTTCTGCGGAGGGTGCGCTACCATTGGACATATTGATTGTACATAGAACAAGGAAAGATAAAGTATATCACGACGTGGTGCACCTAATTGACTTAACACGAATAAAAGTTAACTTTTATTAACATTATTTAAGATAGCAAAATATAAAAAAACACAGACAAAACAACATAAATGGTGTGTTTAAAAACATTGGCTCACGGAAATTGCACAATTTCAGACAATTTCAATATGGTTTTATCCAGGAATAGGTGGCCAACATTAGTACTTTATATATTTATATCTCTTGGCTTATTTTCTCCAGTATACAGGTACACGGAATTGTGTATTATACAATGCAGAAGTGTCCGTCCAGTGTGGTGCAGAAGAAAATTGCCCACTAGTTATCTGTATGTTTGGTGTGGCACATTTATTGGTGTGATACACTGAGGTTTATTACATTTGTATTATTGTATCACTTTCAGCTTATACTTGCTGATAGAGAGAGTTGACATTGGTCTTCAACCTGTGTCAATTTGTCACATACAATGTAGGACTAGATTGTCCCTTTAAATCACTTTTGGAGAATCTCAAACAGTTAGTAGACTTCTCAAATAGTCACCCTGGTGGAAATGTGACATGTTAGAATGTTTTTCCTTCACCTAAGGTATCGCTCAGTAGGTCATATGTTGCGCGAAAAAAAGGGGGAGAGAGATTCTATTTAGGACAGTCAACACAAATGTCGACCAGTTTCAGATTTATCACATATAATATATAATTTTGGGGCTAGACTACTCCTTTAAATTTGTCACAGTGATGAGAGTTAGTAGGCTGCCCAAGTGATTATAGAAGTGAGGATGTGACTAGTAGAGTTTTTTGCACACGTACAGTATGTGCAACTGTTTTCTTGTCTGTCTCACATAATATATCGTGTCATGTAGGAGGAACCAGTTTGACACAATGCTGCTTGCATTTTCTTTTTTGTATCACATCAAAACAGTCAACACATACATTAGTCCATGTCAACTGTTTGAGGCAATATATTGGAAATGAGGCACTTTGTAATGTTTCCAAAAAATGTCTCAAAGTTGCTTAGATATTTTCCCTCCTGGGAGTATGATTTTAGTATAATTTTGCAACAATATATGCGACTTCTTTTAGAAAGTGTCAAGGCAGTATCCTACACTGTGTGGTGCTGGAGAGACAAATTCAACAGAAAAACCTCAATATAACAGTGCTACAAATGCATTTAGGTGTTAACCACACTTTATAATCTATAAAGACGGCATTAGGTGATCACACCAAACATACAGATAACTAGTGGGCAATTTTCTTCTGCACCACACTGGACGGACACTTCTGCATTGTATAATACACAATTCCATGTACCTGTATACTGGAGAAAATAAGCCAAGAGATATAAATATATAAAGTACTAATGTTGGCCACCTATTCCTGGATAAACCATATTGAAATTGTCTGAAATTGTGCGATTTCCATGAGCCACCGTTTTTAAACACACCATTTATGTTGTTTTGTCTGTGTTTTTTTATATTTTGTTATCTTAAATAATGTTAATAAAAGTTAACTTTTATTCGTGTTAAGTCAATTAGGTGCACCACGTCGTGACATACTTTTTCTTTCCTTGTCCTATTACTCTGTACACTCTTTGCCTGAAATACTTTATATCAATAGTAGATAATAACAAATTCACATGTTGGCATCCCCACCTATTGACTGGTCTTTCTGTGTCAAGCAGTTTCAATATGGACTTTCCATCCATGTCCTGAGGAATATCCAGGCCAGCGATATCCAGGATTGTGGGAGCAAGGTCAATATTAAGCACAATCTGCTGATTCCTGGCAGGAAGATAAAAGAACATAATTCTGCTATTTAAAGGTTCAGTAACATCAAAAATCAATAACTTGGTTTTTACTTACAAGATAAACAGCTGAATCACTGAGCGGTAATGGAAATCATTTATAAAATGCACCCAACGCATACCACAAACAACCTTGGTATTGCACCACACACTGCCATGGTTCGCCCAATGCACTTTTCACTTTTTTATATTAACACAATTTTCAGTTCAGCCTCACTTGTGTAACTAAAGTATCTTTTAAGAATGTGACAAATGTTCTGCAATAATCATCAGCAGAATATATTTACATTACACACACCTTTTTCTTTTTTTATTTATGCAACATATAAAAAGGTTAAAGCTGCACTACTGCATTAGAAAAGCTACCAGGACCTTGTGTGTACAACTGGATTTCCCAAAGCTTTATCGGTGCTGTACTACAAATCCATCAGATTAGTTTTGAAGACCACCTTAACATGTTTGAAGAGAAATCTACTCATTACTGTTTTACTTTTTAATTTTTACAGAGTGCATTTTTGTACTCATTCGATGCATTGACAAGGGGCGTTGCTGAATGCAGACTACTGTTGGCTTCAGAAACATCGAATTGGGTGAATCAATTAATAAGTACCACATCCTGAACAAATCTGACTGTAGGATCAGCATTATGGGGTTCCAGGTCTCAGGAACGGTGGCACTGACAGAAGTGACTACTAATAGGACCAGCTCTGTACTGTACATCACTTCCAAATTAGGAGAAATGCTTACAAAGAACCTGCATCCACGTTGGGTCCACGGATATAGAAAGGCACACGGATGTCAAATTCATATGGCATAGACTTTCCCTTCACCAGCCCGAACTGGCCAATGTGGTATCCATGATCAGCTGTGTAAATGATGTATGTGTTGTCCAGCTCATCCATCTCCACCAGCATATTATAGATCTGAAGATACAACAGCAGAAACAAAATTATTTTGAGTCATTTGTACCTACAAGAGCAAAAGCGGTGGAAGAGTTACTATACTGCAAAGGTGGAATAAAAGAATGAATGAGGACAATGCAATGAGTGTGGTGGGCTGTCTGTCATGTGGGGAATGTGGCCACATGTCCGCAAACAAAATAGGCTTTGGGCTATTTTCAGGCCTACCGGGAAACTTCGCTGTGAACCCGGACGCTCAACTGCCCTTTTTATTTGTCTATATTGCGGGTAACCTAGACTTCCAGTTCCAATTACACTGAAGATAAAAATAAGGTTTTTTTTAAAATAGTGAAACAAAAAATTATAATTTTGCACTTCTCTGAAATTAATTAAGTAAAGCATTTTGTCAGTGGCCTGGCCAGTTATAGCAATAAGGGGACTATGGTGGTATGTGTCCCAATGTGATACATCTTAAATAGGCTTCTGTAGGCTTTGCATGTCAAAGCTTTCTCAAGAGAAACCCTGTGAAGAGTTTCTCCAGCATGTTACCCCTTTAAAAGACAGGGAAAAACCCAAACACTAGAGACCTTTAAAGAGAAGCAGAGAGAAATGTGATTTTTTTGGTTAGTTTTTGTTTGTTTCATTTAACTCCATAATTGAATAGTACAAATCACAGATAGAGATGACTAATCAGTGATTCCCAAACTTTTTTGTATCATTGTGCATTAGAGTATCATAATTTGTTTTACAGCACCCTAGGCCAAAAGTTTCTTATTGAGAAACTAAAAGATATTAAATTAAGTAAATTGTATTTATAGATTATCTTTCGGTTCGTTTATGTTGTGAGAGACAGGATTCACTACTGTTTGTCCACATACAGTACTATATAATGGGAGCGACAAGCACTGATATTGCCTATCACATTGACCATAAATAAATAATCTGAAGCGATCCCGGACCACCAAGCCTTGGCTCCCATACAAAGTGTATCGAGGCCTGCCACGGCACTAAGGGCCAAATGTATTAAGCCTTTAAAATGGATAAAGCGGAGAATGGTAAAACACCATGAAATCTGCTCCTAACTGCCATATTACATGCAGTGTTTAAAAAAAATGACAGTTATGAGCTAATTGGCTGATACTTGATCACTCTTTTTGACTCTCCTCTTTATCACTTGTTAATGCTTAATACATTTGGCTCACAGTTTGCGAACCACTGGACTAAACCGTTGATCATTTTCAACAATTCAGCTCCAATTTTTAGTGAAAAGGAGAACATAGGTTGTTCAAAAGGCCATGCCTTATCTCAGAGATACAGTAGTTGCCTTGAAGTACATTTTACAATTAGGTTACCTGTACAAATTAAATGTTATCTGAGGTTTTAGGAAACAAAAACTCAACACTTCTACATGTTAAGCAACTCTAAATAGTGGAGCAGAAAGGATTATCTCTGATACGCGAGGACATCAATATTCCACGTGTGTTTCTGCTGCCGTGTGAGGACCCAGAATTTGAATCACTTTTATTAACTCAGTAAATAAAAACAGTAAACTGTCTGCTTTGCAGATTAATAAAACATTAGAGCAGAATAGAAAAGATTAAGCTGCCTCTTGGGCCGCCTGCTCATAATTTAGAGGAATAAAATACCTTTAATGCAATTCTCACTCCTTATTATAAAATGGAATCAAAAAATAAGAAACCCAGAAATATGGAACAATAAAATAAAAGTCAGGGTACGAATACAGCAGTGATCAAACCCAAAACATTTTAAATATCTTAAAAAACAATAACTAACAAAATAGGCACATTTCTATCGCATGTCCAAAATTCTCAATTTGGTTTGTTAATTCTCATTTTAGGACTATAGATGGTACAAATATTTGCTAATCACTGCATTTGCTGTAAGTGGTAATTCCCTCAAATGCCTGAAAGAATGACCACTGGAGACGAGACTTGTGAAAAGAGGGAACAGGAAAATAAGGATAAAAAACAGATACGGGGACGATTTATTACTATCCGCATCAGATGCCAATGTGCTGTGATAATATTGCCCCAATCCGCAATACAATTTAGGTCGGTTTCCCTTATCGCGTATTAAAAAAAAAAACGAACGATCGAAAAACCGTGTTTTTTTCAGAATATTTTTGTTTTTTTTCCTCCCCCACCCCTTTTTTTCATACTTACCTTGTCCCCCAATATCCAAGGTGGCCTCCAGCATCCTCTTCAGTGGCATCTCTGGTCCCAGAGGTGCATTGCGCGAATGCACGGGCGTGCCGGTGATGTCACCGGTGCACTCAGGCAATGCACCCCTGGGACAGGAAATGCTACTGAAGAGGATCCTGAAGGCCGCCTTGGACGTCGGGGGACCACCAGGGGACTGGGTAAGTATGAAAGAAAAAAATATATTCCAAAAATCCCCCAAAAAAACCTTATCCAAAATGCTTGCGGCCCCAAGGGAGACCCTACCTGTAACTGATTACATCACATGGATGTATCAATTATCTCATACAAGGACAAAGCTTGCAAGAAAGCTCCATCAGTACAATGCCACTCCGCAGCCTTATTGGGGTACTTTTTATAAAAAATACCCAGAGTAATGGCTGAACATGCACAACCGCTAACAGCTTTTCTAACAGAGATATGTAAGATACAAAAAACAGATTGGGTATTACATTCAAGAACAAGTCACGGTACAGATAGGTCTTCAAACAATTTTGGCTGCAGTCACACCAAGCATGAACGCGTCATGTACCGTTGAACTCACTCTGCTTGTGCTTGAAAGTGATGCCACAAAACCACTTGAAGAGACTGCACCGATTCATTCGATAAACGAATTTTGTGTATCTGTGTGCAACTGAGTCTAACTTTATAAACCAAAAGTGCAATAATGGAATGGCTTTTTTTTCCAAAGCAAGTTCCATTGTGCTTAATCTGCCACTTTGTAAACATTTAAAACCGATTGACAGACAGAGTGGTGTTGTGCAAATAAGATGAAAATGTTAAGAAAAATGTCAGTATGCTACACCAGCTGGCGCAGCTAACTGGAATCAGCCAACATGCACCATAAACAGTATTATCTAAATATGCACCCATTTATGTAAGCACGGAAGTCCATAATAAGGAGCTAGAAGAGTAATACATATCCAGTACCATTGCTGTATTATATACGTATGGAACCTGTACCTTCTCCATTGAATCTTCAACTGACATTAGTGTCTGCAGACGCCTTCGCTGGAGGATATTGGTGAATTCCATGTGAATAGGCATCATTGGGCCTGTGTATCTCATTATCCAATGCTTGTCTGGGTTTGGCGCATAGTTGTAACTAGGGGTTCTGAAAGACAAGCGAGCTCTAGTTAATTAATTGTGTCCCATAACAAACATGGAAATATCGCAGACAATGAGGCATACTGTACACACCTAATTATAAGTTGGACAAATCTGTTGGCCGGACACAAATGGCACATTTTTGCATAGAGCGCATGCAGAGACGCGAGGTTATGTGTTGATGGTTAAGTATGGGGCTGGTACAAGTGCACATATTGTACCATACTTAAAAACTTTGCTGCCCCGTCCTCCGGGAAGGAGTAGTTTGGCAGGCACATAATGTCACGTGTTATTTAAACTCCGCCCGCACAAATGTCCGCCCCCTACACGTTGATTTACCAGCACGTATGCCAATGGATGTTTAGCATAACAGGGGCAAAATCATTAAGTGGTCTGTGACCATCAAATGATTTCTACAGCACTTGCGGTCGTCTTGACTGAATTTCCATGGGAACGCCCATAAAACACTGGCCCTTATTCAGATCTGATCTCAAAATGGGCAAAACCATGTGCACTGCAGGTGGGGCAGATGTAACATGTATAGAGATAGTTAGATTTGTACGAGTTATTTTGTTTCTGTGCAGCGTAAATACTGAATGCATTATTTTTACACTGCAATTTAGATTTCAGTTTCAACACACCCCACCCAAATTGAACTCTCTCTGCACATGTTACATCTGCCCCACCAGCAGTGCACATGGTCTTGCCCATTTTGAGAACAAATTTGTACTGCAATCAGATCTCAGTAAGGGCCACTGGCCGTCCCCATGGGCGCGACCCCTCGCCGCCACCCCAGGCCACCCCCCCACACACACACACACTGCTAGGTGCAACCGGGATGGCGAATAAGCAATTTGCCGCGCCTGCTCGCACCAGGTGGCTGCACATGCAAATAATGCGCATGCACAGTTTCTCAACATCGCTCCGCTGTGCCAACGCGCAGGGCGCATGCCAACTAGAATACGGTCATGTATGCATATGAAATAAAGTGAATGTGCTGGCATATTCTGTGTATGTGTTTGACTGGCACTGCATGTTGGAAGAATGGCTGAAAAGACCTTCCAGCTCCACTTCAGCTTGTCCTAAAATATATAGCTTTCCGCTTTCCTGGCAAACACATTTGTAAGAGCCGACCTCCAGGGCAGCAGAGAAGTGTTTTCAATAAGCATAACTCGGCAGGAATTCATTGCACATTCAGAACATCTATTTGCCCCTAGGCTTGTACAACAGTATAAAAAGATGTAATTCCAGAATTGTAATATATGTCACCATGCTCTTGTCAATGACAGAAACGCGTCACAATGTGATTGTTCCAGATTACATGAAGAGAAGTGTGTCCTACAAACTGTTTGCAAAGTACCATAAATGGGCAATCATTTATAAAAGCCCATCCTGATCATACATTAAAAGGAATATACTGTATTCATGCTTCCCAACATTGTTAGCAAATGAAGTGCGACTCCCGAGCAAGCCACAGAGGCCTCTACAAAAGGAGGTATGGCCTCATGCAAATGCCACGGCTATGAGCCACGCCCCTATTTTCATCACTATATGGGCTGCTGGCCATGGCCCCAGTCCCTCTGTCTCCCGTCAATAGACAGCATGCGCACAGCATTTATTCACCTGCCTGTTGGTAGGACATAGTGACAGCCGCCACCCCCCCCCCCCCCCCCCCAAAAAAGGCACTGTCCTGTGAAAATCGGGTGGTATGATAACAATATACCAGATGTGAGAATACAATTTCACACTGTTTCTCTTCATTGGTCAGAAAAAAAAATGTGTCAAAAATAAGTTATCCTGTATGGAGGCACTGATTATGTTAACCCTTTATGAACCCTTGCCCACTTAAATGGACAAAATTAAAAAATATATTGTTTTGAGGGTCACCATTCAAATCCTCATGTCCATTTTAATGTATGAAAATTTTCCAGTAGATGCTTGAATCAAAATATCAAATTACAATGAATCGCAGTGTTTTGGCATAAACATGTACTAAATATACCAAAGATACTAAAATAAGATAATGACCAAATCATATTTTGGGGGGATTAGTTACTTTACCAGCGTCATTCACTACATACAGCGAAAAAAACAATCAAAAGGTTATAAAGGGTTAAGAGCATTTGTGTGATCATCATACAACGGGGAATTGCAGAGGTCTTGAAAATGAATGGTCAACACTACAAATATTGACTGCTTGCATAAACTTATTATAATTGTTCATAAAAGCCTTCGACACTTATGAAACGCTTAAGATCCCCTACCCTATGCAATTTGGGCCCAATTTCCCCCGATTCCAGCGGTTTGGGCCAAGAATGTGGGTGAAATCGGCATGTGTACGATATCCGATCCAATTTGGGGTCCCTTGCACATCAGATCGGAGTTGGATGGGCTGCACATAAGATAAATGGTATGTGCAGCAGTCAACGATTTATCGCATCCATAGGTGTGTGCCAGTGGGAAGCGCAGTGCAGGAGATGCGCTCTCCCCGATCTGCATCCCCTGCGGTGGTAGGCGGCAGGTAGGAGATTTAAACACCAATACAAAAGAATCAGCGGCCACCCATTCTTTTGTATGTTTTTTTTTTTTTAAATTCTCCTGCCACCCGTCTGCAGCTCTCTGGGAGTCGCATGCAATTTATCACATGTAAAAATTACACAACAAGGGCCAGATCAGATGTGAGCCATTTTGGGAAGCTGCCGGGAGAGGATCAAGGGAAATTGGGTGTGAATTGTCCTAAGGACAAACCGGCATAGTGTATAGGGGACTTTATCATTTTACTTCAGTATACCATAGTAACATCTGACAAAAAAGGTCTAAAAACATTATAAAAAAATAAATAAAAAAAGGTCTAAAAACATTGAAGCAGCAAACTTTGTGAAAACCAATAACACACACACACACACACACACACACACACACACACACACACACACATAACCCAAACCCTCCCTACCTGTTGCCTAACCCTATCCCTCCCCTTCTTGCTATTATAATCCTAACCCTTTGTGCCAAACCTTAACCCCCTCTATTTAAAGTGGAGACCTAACCATTCCTTCCATGCAGCCTATCCCTGACCTCACCCCAACCCTAGCCCCCCAAGTGCCTAATCCATACCCCCCTCCCACCACCAACCCCGCAACCGAATACTAGGAGGGTGTGGATCATAAGGTTAACTAGAATTAGGTCAACCCCAAATGGTCTAAATGCAACAAGCAAAAGGTCAACACAGAAAAAGTCAAACATGACCTTTTCACCTTTTTTTGGTGTTCGTGTCAACATCTGCGCACATGGACCCCCATTTAGTGTCCTGTTTTACCCGCCATACTTCTGGCCAGGTGCCTTGCTCCACTACTGCTGCCTCACTAAAAGTTACCGTTCCCAATCGTAATCTACATGTAGACCATTTTCGATTTCAACATTTTGTATATGTCAATCTTATTGTGCTGACCCATCGCCCTGATCCCCGCTAGGAGACCTCAACAAAGTTTATATTGGGATGGCAGCTATCGGGATACCAGTGCAGACATCTCCAGAGATTCCGGCACCAAGATTTCAACCGTCGTCATCCCGATTGCCAGCATGCTAAATGCATTTTATATATAGGTGATAGGGACTTATCCTTATGGAGACACAACGTGGAAGTGGTGCATTGATCTGACCACGGGGGAATCCCAACTGTGTAGAAATATACAAAGAAATGATACACTGCTAGCATATACATTTAATGCGCATCTTATGCTTGTAGTGTAATTGACAAAATATGCACATTTGGCATAAGACGCCGGTAATCCTAAATATTCTACAAACTGTGTGATTTTATGGACGTAAATCTGCGCTTCTGGAATAAATAGCATCCAACTCTACATGTATAATATGATACTGTCAGATCATATTATACAAAATAAAATTCCAAACAATGAGGAGAGCAGATCAGCCTCCTCTTACATTATACAAATCCCCTTCACTGGGTTTTGAGGTCTGTGTGGGTCCTCCACGTATGAGTCGTTCTGGAATATGAGACATATTGTTCTATGTGGATACATTTCCCTAGCTGTATGTCAGCCAGTCTGCACTTCTCTAAATTGTACTGACACAGTCTGTTAACTGTCTGATCTGTATCAGATGTGCCAGCCCGGCAAGGAAACACTATACACTCACAGCACACTCAATAACCCTCTTGTCTGTGCGTAAGTGGACCTGTCACCAGTAATTAGAATTCCTCATTCTATAGCACATTAACTAGAGAGAGAGCCACCATCACAACAGTTCTTCATTTCATATATGCTCATTATTCACCTGCTGCCTTTTCTGCCACTCCCTAATACCTGTGCCTATTAATACAAATGGAGTAAGACTCGGCAAAGATTCCGTTATTGAAAAACGAGGAAGGCTCTGGCTGCTGTACATTTTGGGATTTGAAACAAGGCTATTTTTTTTTTTTATTTTGGAGGTGGAACTGAGTTCCGCCACCTGTAATGGAAGGGGGCACTCCATTCCACCTTTACTAATGCAATGAGAAGTAATTCCAATAGAAAAGACTGTCCCAGCACTCCTTTTTAAGCACGGTGTATGTTATGCCATGCAGTCACATCCACTGAAGTGAAGAACCACTAATTTGTGCAAGGTGAGACAAAGCAAGAGGAACACAGAGAGGAGAAGAAGCTGCTAGAGAGGAGAAGAAGCTGCTAGAGAGGAGAAGAAGCTGCTAGAGAGGAGAAGAAGCTGCTAGAGAGACACAGGTGGTGAGCTGCTTGAGGGACAGAGACAGATATGTGTATAAGGGGCACTTACTGTGAACATTTTGTGTAAGGGGTACTACTGCTATGGGCATTATGTGAAGAAGCAGCAATACTACTGTGGGCCCTTATGTGTAAGCAACACTACTGTGTGGCATACATGTATAAGGAGTACTACTGGGTAACGGCACGTGAATAAGTGGCACTACTATGTGGTGTAATATTAATTAGGGACACTAAATGCAGAGTAATGTGAATATGATTGTGCTACTATGTGGAATAATTTGAATAGGGGATACTATTGTGCATAGGTGTGCGCACATTGAGTGTTAGGGGTGCACAGGCACCCCCAAATGCTGTGCCCACCCTTATGGACAAGGCCACTAGCAATACCAGTAATACCTTTTACCAAAGTCTTTTAAATTTTAATGGAATACAGGTCTTTTTAGACCTGTATTCCATTAAAATTAGTGCCCATCAATCAATTGTGTGTTTTGCATTGTTAATTGTACTAGATCGTTGTCATATCACTACATACCTGCATAATCCATATTTTTTTAACTTTATATGCATGTACTGTTATACAGAGTAATAAGAATATTAAAACTGAAACAGGCCAGAGATTATGTTCTGGCTGAGAGACATTTTATTTTGTAGCGAGTACCAATAGATGATGGTAAACATGCATGATTGGCGGTTAGACACACCCAATGGGCAATGCTAGACACGCCCAATAGGTGGCGCTAGACACACCCCTTTGACGATGCACCCCCTAATAAAATGGGCTGCGCACGCCTATGCTATTGTGTAATCCTCCCTTGTGAAACCACTGTCCCTTTTATAAAGCATTGGAGGTAGGGCAAAAAATTGTAGGTTGCAGGTGGTGCTAAAAAACCCTGGCACTGGCCCAGGCTCCACTTATTGGGGGTAAATGTGTGCCACCACTCCTTCAGGACCACTTTAAGCCCTAACTATAAGAATTAAAAATATATGTTATAGCAAAGATTGGGCCAACAGATTTGGATGTATTTCATGTAAAGCTAATGCTTGCGACTTGTAGGTTATTTTAGTTTATGATTATTTGAACTTACGCAACAGCAGATTAAATAAGTGGCCTTCCGCAGCAAATAACAGATCCATATACAATTTGACCAAATGCAACAAATATGATCTTGTGCTTATTGGGACAAATAATGAGTAGACAGAGATCACAGATTTAGGCATATTAACAAATTCAAAAGAAAACCGGAAAGGGTGTATAAAAAAAAAAAAAGTGCTCTGCACTTATACTTGCAATAAAAGGAAACCATTATAAATGTAGCAGCAACTTTAAAAAAGTTTTCGAAGTTGCTATGTAAAGAGATTGAAACGTGTTCTCATATATCATTGGTGCAGTTGTGCCAAACAGCCCCCCCAGCACTTTGGGTGTCTTTTTCCAGAAAATATGGCTTAGATGCAGTGTGGCTAAGATGCAGCACCAGGAGACTGTGCTGAGTGATTTGATATGTGACACTTGTGTATCTTTGTGTGACTGAGTCTCTGAAATTGTATACAATACGCTACAATGTAGCAGCCGCAGCTTTTTTCCAGGTTCTGTTCTGCTCCATATACAGATATAGGCCATTATTCTGATTCATTCGGATCCCCCATGTGTTCGCACGGGGGACCATGTTGTGCGTCTGTGCAGAAGCAGGTTGCGTGCGGCCATGGCTAACAGGGTGTTAACCGGGCGCACGCACCCTACAATGCAGGCGGGGGGGGGGGGGGGGGGCAGCGGCGGATAGTTCTGCCAATGGGAAGGCCCAGCGTTCCATAGGCGTTCCCATGAAAACATTGGCCATTCCCAGGGTAATTGGCCATGAAGTGGGTGCCAGGGGTGGGCAGTCACTGGATGTCAGCTGCAGGCCCACTTCCTGGCAAATGTGCACGCACATCTAAGGTTACCTGAGAGTAACCTTAGATATGCGCACACCTTCCACATCATTCGATGGTCACGACCATCGAATGATGTGGGTGTTCCCCACAGCCTGCGAATGGATGTTTATGTAAACCTTTTCATCTTAAGGGACAAGCTAAGTTCAAAGATGGGTTTAATCGGACGACCCCTTGAGGGTGCAGTCATAAGTGTCCATGCTATTTCTGTTGTTTTCATGAATTGAAATATGTCATTGGAAAGCTTATGACTTTTTGAAGACAACCAGGACTTTTGAAAGCACCACTGGGACCTGGTAAAAATGGGGCATGGTCAACATGAAATTTTTTTTTGCAGGGGGTGCGGGCTGTGCACACAGGCTGCTGCTGCAGCTGCCTCTCCCCCCACTCAGCACACGGCACTGAGTAGCATGTTCTAAATGGGGGAGAGGCCATGCTGCTGCGGAAGCCTCTATTTTCCACACCACAGGTTCTCAAAGTCAGTTCTCGGGACCCCACACAGTGCATGTTTTGCAGGTCTCCTCACAAAATCAAGTGAAATAATTAGCTCCACCTGTGGATCTGTTAAAATGTGTCAGTCAATAATAAGTGCCCCTGTGGGTGTCCTAGAAAACGTGAACTGTGTGGACCAAGTTTGAGAGCCACTGTTCTACTCACTGCCCGGTCTCTGCAGCGGGGGAGGGGGGCACAAGACCCGGGCCCGTGTAAAAAGTACCCGCTCCCCCCCTCTTGACGGCACTGAATACAACACAATAAACAGACTCCCTTAAGTGGACCCTTAACCCTTTGCGTGGCATGCAGTATAAAGGGCACCATGAAGCTGCTGCATGCCCAGAAACCGCAGATTTTCCATCCAAATCAGGATGACTGTGATCATCAGGTTTGCAAATATCTGAAGCACTGTATTACATAAGCCACACATTGTTTGGGTCGAGTGCCAGAAGGGACCTTTACTGCACCTCAGCTGACCACACATCTTCAGCTAATCTGGTTACAACTGCAGCCCACAAATCAGAGATCCCTGAACAGATGTAAGTTTTATTCATCTTATTTTCTGTTCTATTCATTTTTCTCTTTCTCCATGCAGTCCATATTATGATCACATAAGCTGATCCCAAGTTCTGCTCTGCCAGTCAGACGTCAGGAAGGGCCGAGCAGCAGTACAGGAAATGGACCAAAGCCTCTAATAACGAAGATGAGGTTATTTTAGAAGAACTTGGTCTAAAAGATGCATCATTTGAAGTTTAAATATGGGCAGATCATATTTCCATTCAGAGGTATGGAAAAGCAAGCAGAATGTGGAGCTGATGCAAATGTTAGGGCTTGGAGATTTTTACGAAATTTCCTCCAACTTTATATAAAACTAAAATTAAGGTGAAATTTGCAGAAGAAAAAAAAGATTAATAAATAAAAACTTTTTTGAATCTTGGCACCCGAGTGTATCAGAATTTTTTTCAATGCACCCTTAGGCCAAAGGATTCTTATTGTAAAAATCAGAAAAAGAACTGCTGATTTTTTCTGCACACTTATATATTATTTTAGTTTTTTATGCATTATATTTTGTGACTGTCGCAATAGATTGAACAATTATTTTTTGATTTATAAAAGGACTATGCTTCTCTATATAATAATGGAATAAGAAAAATCTTAATAAATATAACTGGATATATCACACAGCGCTTTCCCAAAGAAAAGTTCGAGTTCTGAAGTAATTTTGTGAAAAAGTACTGGTTGTACTATTTTTGTTGTGAGGATAACAGAAGCAGCGGGAGTGTATAATTGGAGATTGGATTTCCATTTTCTTTTGATATTTTAAGACAAAGCTGCAAAAACCATGGTGTGCAAAAACAGGCCTATTTAGCGATATATGATGATAGGTTTATGTGTACACATCTCTAATGTGTGTCAATGGAAACCGCAGGATACCTTCAGATGACTAGCAGTGTGGATGTCAGCGGTCAGAAGTTTACTTTTCCTGCTCCATGGCCACTCTGGGAATGGTTAAACTATGGGGTGGATGAAATATGGCCTGTTGACCACCACCACAAGTGGCCTGACCAACCGCTGATCCACTGCCAACGTTGAGAACAGACTAGTTGGTGAAGACGTGAGCAGCTGTACACACCCAGTGCCATGGTGTACTGCAATGATGACGGTCTCTCAGCTACCCAAAGCACAGTAATCAGTACATGCTCCCACAAGTAAGCTTAGCAGCAGCAGAGCAGTGCTGTCTGTCCTCTTGAACCCTAATAGCCAGTTCAGCTGCATATTCTGTACTGTTCTTCCATAGACCCGATCAAGTGCTGAGACTGTCTGTCTCTGCAGGATAGAGGAGGAGCCACCACTACGATTATGAGGAGATCAGCACACACAGCAAGCCAAAGAACCAGGGACTAGAGCAGTTGAGGTAAGTCAAGTGTGGCTGTAATGGAGAGAATAATATCATGAAGAGACAGAGGAAGCTGAGTATTGGGGCCATGGAACGGGAGGGTGTCACTAAGGGAGGCCATGGAGAGATTCAGGGAGGGAGATGAGCAATGACCACAAATTCAATGGGTGGGAGAGAGTGCTGTGGCATGGACCATGAGAGGGCCAGGAGTTGCTCTGATGTGGACATTGAATGAGGGATGCTGTGAGGTGGACAGTGAAAGGGGCTTTGAGTGCTATGAAGGGTTAGTTCATTAAAGTTAGTTCCAGTAAGTTCCTTAAAGTGGACAGTGAGAGGGTCTGTGAGTGAATTATGAGGGGGTCGATGAGAGTGAGCTCATTGTAAGCTGCAAGTGGCACAGTGTTATATGGAATGAGCTGGCACTAAAGGGCCCCCCCCCCCCCATACACTTATACGATTTGGGCACTTTTTACTCGATTTTGTCAGATTGGACCAAGAAATCAAACGAAATGTGTCAAATCATATGTGTTTTGTCTCCGATTCTAATCCTTTGTGCGGACCAGTGTGCATCAGATTAAAGCCTAAGATCGCAAGGGCTACACTACAGATTTGTAAGATCCCTTAGCCCTTGCTGGGATCGCATAACTTAAAAATACATTGTATGCAGAAAAACTGCATATGGTGTATCCTATGCAATCCTGCTGCCCGGGAAGGTGCCAGGGAGTTCAAGGGAAACCTTATGTGAGATTTCCGAGAAGCTGCATAAGTGGACTCATTCATATTTCTCTGCATATTCAAAGAGGACTCAAGTGGGCGATATAATTGTGGGTACCCAAAGGAGCAATTCAATTGCTGTTCCATCTGGGCGTGCATGCTGTGGGAAAACACATCTTGCAGCCTCCTGAGGTAGATAACAGAAATGTATGAAAAGTCTGTGGTTTGGGCAACCAAACGTGGGTTTGTGTGGGCGCAATAAGAGCGATAATTAATAGCCACTCAGAACAATTAAATTGCTTGGTCAGATGTCCATTAATTACGTCTCACAAATAACAATTGCATTACCTCCAACGAGACAGCTGTTTAGGGGTAAATAGGAACATACAGTATGCAGGAAGGGCTGCTTTTTCTACCAGCCCTCCCAAGTGCCATTTGATTGAATTTGCCCCCCAAGCAAAAAGTTGCCAGTAGCCCCTGTCACCCCTCTACCCTAACTGTCCCTACCAGCAGCATAACCCTAAGGCCCCCCTAGTGCCTGAACCTGAAACCCCCCTTTTCCCTGGCCTAATGCTACATCGCCCCACATATTTACAATCGGGATTATGGTGCCAGCATTCTCATCAATGTCAACTTTCTGGCGCTGGTCTCTTGCTGCTAGTCAGGTTTGTGACGGCCAGCAATCCAAATCTCATGTTGACAGTCAACAGAATGCACATTTAAAATAGTAAGGTTTTGTTATTTTATTTGAGTATTATCATCTACTGGTCTCTGAGCATCATGGACTATAAAGCAACGTGAAACTAACACATCCAGAAAAAGCAGCAGGCATTGCCTTGGGAACACTAGGCTACGAGTCGTACTGTGCACCACTATCATTACTGACCAGATATCTCTTGAAATAAAATGTATCTGAGCCAGAAATGAGCAGGTGGGGCTGTAACTTGTGCATGTGCATGACAAGTCATTTCTGGGTTTCTGCCACAGTAAAGACTGTGCAGAACATGATCTATGTCTGAGCAGCACAAACTCACGGGTCTGTACACTGTGCACTCCATCAGGGCCCTCTGACAGGTGGTATAGTGATGTTGCTCTTTATTGGTTTATTGTTCAGGGGCGGAGCTATAGGTTAGTCTCTTAGCTTTGGTTTCTAGAAGCTTCTGCCTCTTTTACAGTATGATTGTTGGAGGGTTAAGTAAGCTATTGCTGACTGCTCTTCATATATCTGTCTGGTTTGATTTTCTATCCGCTATATCTTAATTTCTATCTTTTATTCTCTCTTCTCTGGCTTTTTAATTCTTGTATCTATTCTGATTCTGTATTTCTATCTTTTCTCTGGGGTAAATCATTTTGCCAGATGATGCTGACAATTCTCCAGGTGTATCTAGAAGTAATAGATGCCAGTGTGCAGCGAGAAGGCGCGCGGATGTGGCTGCCTGTCATGTCCCCATAGGGGATGATCCTGGTCAGCAAAACACTGCACCCACCAATGCTAGAGTTAGGAGATATATACGCCATCATCCAGCACGGCGTCTATTTGAAGGAACAGCAGGTCAGGAAGCAAGCTTGGATCCACTGGTTCCCAGAAGTGGTAGTAGAGGCTTGCGCAGGGAGGGGGTATCCTACGTGGATGCGGTTAGAGCTATTGCGCATCCGGCAGCAACTGGTGATTTAAATGCATCTGCCATTTCAACGATTTGCGCAGCAGTAGTGCAAGCTGTAGTTCCTCTGCTAACCGCCGGTCCAGGTGGGCAGAGTAATGTTAATAGTGCAGGACAAGGTTCTGAGCATTTAGCTGGAGCAATTACTCAGGCTCTGGCTCCAGTTTTGTCTACATTATCTGCTGGGGTTAATTCAGCGGTACCTTCAGGCAGTTTGGCTAGGGTTGATGTGTTGTCTGTAGATGCTTTCGATTCTGTGTCCACAGAAGGCTCAGTAGTCAACGAAATGGAAAGAGCTTCAAGTTACACTTGGGGAGGCAGAACGTGGTCCACCGTTCCACCTGCGTTGAGAGATGGAGTTCCTCTTCGTAGCGGTGGCAGGTCGTGTAGGGATTCATCATGCCCCAGGGCTGAGCCAAGTGCTGGGAGTCATGGATGTGGCGAGCCTTCTTTGGATCCCGATTTTGAATTGGAGACTAGCTCCATTTCAAACAAGTCCCTGTCTAGTAGCACTAGATCTACGGATGGTTCGGATAGTGGGAGAAAGAAGTCATGTAATAAAAAATCTAGAAAGAGAAGGCATAGGGGAACTGACTTGGCCACTTGGAACAATTTTTGATTGAATTCAATGGGGTCAGAATATGTCCAGAGAGGCAGGTTTCTAAAGGCCCCCATACTGTACATTAGTCCGATTTGTCCTAAGGACAAATCGGACCTGGTTTCCCCTGCAGCTCCCCAGGAGGGGGACGCACGATTAGGCACTTGATGTGCCAAGTTTTGCATATGATAAATACCATGCGATTTATCATATACAACTCCCGGGGAGCTGCAAGGTGGAGGTAGCAAGGGGGCTGCGGACATCGAGGTGGCGGGGGATGCTGTGAGGCGGGGGGCGCTGCGAATAGGGCAGAGGTAGTGGGCAGGGGACGCTGCGGGGGACACAGAGGTGGAAGATGTCGGTGAGGGTAACGGAGACCTGGGCAGGGGGAGCCGGGGCAGGGAGCTTTCAGTGCTGCAAGATAAAAAAAAAAGCACATACAATGAATGGGGAGCCAGTGATTGGCTTAACGCTCTCTCGTGAGAGCACTCAGCCAATCACAGGCTGACCATTCATTGTAGGTGCTTTATTTTATCTCCTTGCAGCACGCCACTGACAGCTCCCTGCTCAGGCTCCCCCTGCCTGGCGCCCGCCGCCTCTGTGTCCCCCGCCAGTCACCTCGCAGCGTCCCCTGCCCACCTCACAGCATCCCCTGCCCGGCTGCACAGATTTAGCAAATCTTCTGTGCAGCTGGTCCGAACTCTCGACTCCGATCCGATGTGCACAGGACCGCGCATTAGATCGGACCGCATGCCTAGACCTGCGATTTTGCCCAATTTCACTGCCCGATTCATCTGAATTGGGTGAAATCGGGACCAAATCACATAGCGTATGGGGGCCTTAACACTGTTCTGCAGCTATTTACTGATGCAGCAGGGTCCTTAGGTTTTGGCGCATATTTTGCCAGCAGATGGTGCATCACGAGTGATGCTGAACAAATCCACAATCCAAATCTGATTTTGACAGTCAACGGAATGCACATTTAAAATAGTACGGTTTTGTTATTTTATTTGAGTAATATCATCTACTGGTCTCTGAGCATCATGGACTATAAAGCAACGTGAAACGAACACATCCAGAAAAAGCAGCAGGCATTGCCTTGGGAAGACTAGGCTACGAGTCGTACTGTGCACCACTATCATCACTGACAAGATATCTCTTGAAACAAAATGTATCTCTGAGCCAGAAATGAGCAGGTGGGGCTGTAACTTGTGCATGTGCATGACAAGTCATTTCTGGGTTTCTGCCACAGTAAATTAAATGCATAGTTAAAGTACTGTAAATGTACTTAATGCTTTAACTTGGATGCAATGAAGTCTGGAGTGAAACTAGAATCTATAAAACTACAGGAATAATAATATAACTAGTCATCACAGCAGGGAAGTAAGTGGCAAACATTTGTGTACCACCGATATATGGAGTGTAAATAACCTGTTCTGCAAGGTACATAAAATGACTTCCACTGACTCGTACGCAGACAGATAATTGTGAGGCACTTGTTATTTGATAGACTGCCGCTTTTAAATGTCATTACTATAATTTCAGCTGGAAAACACATTTTAACAGCAATTTTATAAATGTAGATTAATAGTGTTTTATGCTGATATGCTCTTAAAGAAATGTGCATTATAAAATAAAGATTACATAGTTATATTTTGTATATCGCTAATGCTAGACTTGACATGGAAACTGAATCAGCATTTTTTAGACATAAAGAAAACACAATGAAAAAAACTTTACTAAACACTTTATAGTAATATTTTAACCCCTTGGGAGGTATGCCCGGAAGTTTTCCGGGCTCAGCTGCGCTGTACCACCTCTAGAACCCCCCCCCCCCTTCCATCACCTCTGCTAAGCAAGAGCTCACATGACCCCTGCCCCTTCCCCAGCCACCAGCCGCCATTCATTTTACAGCAGTGACGTAGGCGGCAGGCTCTGGGATGTTAGGGGCGGCTCGGGGGGACTCGGGAGCGCTCAGGAGTTCAGGCGCCCGAGTCCTCCCAAGCAAACATCCCTGAGCCTTCCACCTTAGGTCACTGCAGTGACTGGCGGCTGGGGCAGCGGTGGCTCAGCCTCCGGCGTCCAAACGTCGGAGCGAAGGTTAGGGGGGGGGGGGGGGCAGGGGGAGGCTCCAACGATCTGTGGTGGGTTTTGCTGGGACAGGACAAACCTGCCCTGGTAGGTTAAAGAGAGGCACCGCTCATCACCAGGCTAATACCAAAGTGAAGCATGGTGGTGGCAGCATCTGCGGTGGGAATGTTTTTCAGAGGCAGGAACTGGCAGGGCCGGCGCAACCACTAGGCAGCTTAAGGAATTTGCCTAGGGCGCCGGCCCCTGGAGGGCTGTAGTCGGGAGCAGGGAACCCCCCTGGATGGAGGTGAGTGGCTGCCTGTCACTCCCCCCCCAGCAACCTCCATCCAGGAAAGGGAAATTAGTTCCACCACCTCTCCAGGGCCACTATAGGCCCTGAATTACTGTATGGAAAAATAACTGGACAAATTGATACCAGGATAGTACTAGGTATATAAACATGACAGAAAAAACGATAGACTATATACTACTTGTATAGAATATTAATGGGAAAGAACAAGTGACTGAATAGAAACAGTATAGAATAATAATGCAACAGACAAATAATTGAACAGAAAAATACCAGGAAAGAATAATAATGGAACAGTTTAATAATTAAACACAATATAAACTAAAAATAATGTTACTGAATAACAAATGTAAAGAATAATACTCTAAAAATAATATTTGACAGAAAGAGAACTATAGTCTAGTACAAATACATGTGCAGAATATTAATGGGAAAGAATAAAGTGACTGAATAAAACAGTATAGAATAATAAGTCAGAAAAAAAAAACAGGACACCAGGATGGAATAATGAGACATTTGATAAATATACAGAATAACTGTGCAATATAATAATGGGACACTATAATAATGCTGCTTTATAATAATAACTGTACAAAAAATAAACAGACAGAATATTACCAGGATAATACTATGAATATAACTAATAATTTCCAAGAAAAATAAACATAATGCTACTTTTTTCAGAATAATAATGGGAAAGAACAATGACACTGAATAAAACAGAGGTGTAGAAGAAGAATAAGACAAAGAACAGAAAAATACTGGGAAAGAATAATAATGGGAAATTTTGATAACTGTATAGAACATCAACAGGACACGTGAATTAATAAACCATATAGGGGGAACTAAAATAGCCACAATGCTTTGTTGTGACTAATTTATTCATCCCTGCCTCTTCAATTATCCCCAATAAATTGGTCCAAGCCTCAGTTTATTATTTTAGATAGGTAGATTATTTATCTCTTGCCTCACTGATACTGTGTATTTTTGTAAGAAAATGTTGTTGTTTTTTCTTTCGGGTTACCCAATAGGATAGCGCCCCCCCCCCCCCCCCCCCCCCTCCAAATATCAGAGAAACATTTTCTTTGCCATTAATTGAATTCCCCCCTTTAAAAAAACAATATTAAAATAATAATTGCATTAACCATTTCTTAAGCATATAGGGAAGTATCCTATTAGCTGTGATAACGCGATCCGCAATTGCATGTAAAGTTATCTTACCTATTGCCTAAATAAATAAAAAAAAACACTTTTTATGGGTATTCGCTCTCCTGTTTTTTAACCTTTCCTATTAGAAAATAAACCTATCCTATTAGAAAATCACTAAAACGCCAGACCTGTGATGTGTTCAGGTGAAAAAAATGGCAATCAGCCTGTACCCCCCCAAAATGGCAAAGTAACATAGAATAACAGTATAGATGTATATCAGAGGGCATAATAAAAAGATGTGGGGGACTTAGAATGTGCTATATGGCTGCAAACATATATATATATATATATATATATATATATAACACACAAGATTCTTAGATTTGCGCTAATCCTAAACAACAGAAGGTCGCTTGTAGCACTTAGCCCCCTACTAGTGAGGCTACATATATATATTTTTTATCACCCAGCCGGCACTCTGAAGTATAACTCAATACTGGCGTCCGGAGCTCAGTCCTCCCTTGCAAGTATATATACACACACATCAATCGACGGCTCAAACTGACTTTTTTCAAATAAAACACTGCACACTCAGGCTGATAACTGTCAGCTAACAGTTATCAGCCTGAGTGTGCAGTGTTTTATTTGAAAAAAGTCTGTTTGAGCCGTTGATTGATGTGTGTATATATATATATATATATATATATATATATATATATACAAACACAGGGGGCCCAGCACTCACTACAACAAACTAACTCACCTTAACATTCAAATAATCAATTAAATAAATAATGTGGTTTTAGTTCATGAATTGATCAATGCATTTAAGCTTGCAGCCCATCGCCAAGGGACCCCATTTCACTGCAAGTCCTACACTAACTAGTTTTCTTGGGAACCTGGCATCTGCTTACACATCATAGCTATGGGCTGCAAGCTTAAATGCATTGATCAATTCATGAACTAAAACCCTATTATTTATTTATTGATTATTTGAATGTTAAGGTGAGTTAGTTTGTTGTAGTGAGTGCTGGGCCCCCTGTGTTTGTATTTACTAGAGTGTGTGGTCACAGGCCACCGCACCCCACCCTGGGATGTGGGTGCTGTTTGCACCCCATTCCTAGGAATGGCGAGTGTGTTGGTACTTCTGTATCTATATATTTGGGTTGATTTTTAATTAACTTCTGTTACTGTGATCATAGCTTTCTCATGCACCCTTGATAAGCTCATTTACCTGAAACCTGTGACAGCTGCCCCTTTAATACTAATTCAGGTTCTGTGTTTGGGATTGTCTCACCTTATAAAAGCCATGTTACTTGGCAGTTGAGCATTAACCCAGAGAAAAAACACATGTTCATTTTAGCTATGATGTGTAAGCAGGTGCCAGGTTCCCAAGAAAACCAGTTAGTGTAGGACTTGCAGTGAAATGGGGTCCCTTGGCGATGGGCTGCAAGCTTAAATGCATTGATCAATTCATGAACTAAAACCCCATTATTTATTTATTGATTATTTGAATGTTAAGGTGAGTTAGTTTGTTGTAGTGAGTGCTGGGCCCCCTGTGTTTGTATTTACTAGAGTGTGTGGTCACAGGCCACTGCACCCCAACCTGGGTCGTGGGTGCTGTTTGCACCCCATTCCTAGGAATGGCGAGTGTGTTGGTACTTCTGTATCTATATATATATATATATATATTTAAAAAAAACAAGCTTTTTTGTGTAAAATAAATATGCTTATTAAATATGGGGTACATAAAAAAGTATATAGTTACAGTAGGTCAATTGAAGGCAAATAAAATGTCAATAACTTAACAACTGATTACTCCTACCTGCAAGCCTAAAAACTATTTGTCCACTGATAAAGTACCCCACACTTGTATCCCCAATTCCATCGCTTTTTTCACCTAAAAGCTGACTATCTCATTATTGACTAATTAAAAATCATTTAAAACTTCAAAGTGCCTGATCGGTCATTAACCCTTTGAGTGCCAACATATGTGAGAGTTGTGCAAAATATCCCCTAAAAATGCCAGTGTCACTCACATTTGTTATATAAATTCAAATAAAAACGTGTAAAAGCAAGACTATATAAAGTAAAACTTACAGGTTTGTTTGGCAATGTCCACACCTATTTTGACAAATTCACTTGGCACTGAAAGGGTTAAGGAGACAAGGGGTTCTGATGTTTTTACCCAAAAATAGGGATTTCCCCCAACTCCTCACCAGCTCAGAGTAGGTAAAGAGAGATTTGCAATAACCACTATGATGATCTATTGCATGCAAGCAATTGGATAGCTGCGATCAAGCAGCTTTTGAAAAAAAAAAAGGATCAGTTTTCGCTCTTTTTTTTCTGCAAAAACTGGTTATTGCAGCTAATAGGATGCCCCCATAGATCTAGATCAGTGGTTCCCAACCTTTTTTCTCTGCCGTACCCCTTAATTAGGCTTTTAAATTATGAGTACCCCCCTTGTGTCAAATCACCCCCACCCATCCCGTCAGGGTTGTACCGGAGCCACAATGTTTCGCATGTCTTCAGCTGCTGCCTAGTGAAGTACTGTTTCTACATACCACTGTTTACATTGATTGATTAATAAAATTTGCTTTATATATATATATATTGATACTGGGAGTGCTGGTCCCTGATTCAGAGTGGAAGATCTTTGGATTGCCCACATTTGATGAGGTAATACATTTATGTACATACCGGTCACCCCATTGTAATTAGTAAGAAGAGTGCCTTTCCCCCATGTACCTGTGTGTGTGTGTATACACACACACAGAGTGGTGTAACTACTAATTCTGCGCCCCCCTCCCCCCCCCCCCCCCCGCCGAAAATGCATTTTCGGCGGGACGGCGCAGTGAGTAATAATAGTCCCGCAGCCCACCACTGCACACACATAATTTTTTCAAAACATGTGTTAGTAACCTGGGCTTGTAGGCTTCCTCGATCCCTCGATAATTCTCGCTGCAGCCGCCCACTCCACCAGCAATGTTTGTGGGCCAGATCCTGCGGAGGAGGAGGCCGAGGAGCTTCCTAGGAGTTGCCCAGATGGTGGAGCCGGAGGCGGAAGTGATGCGATGCGTCTTCGTCTCCTCAGCAACCCGGCTGCGTCTGTCTCCCCGGCAACCCGCCTGACTTCTGCAGCCATTACAGGACGGGCCGCCACATATCCCCGTGCGGGCTAACGCAGAAGTTGCGGGGAGCATTCTGTAGCCAATACAGGATAAGCTGCTGCGTACCCCCAAGACGGCCACCGTGTACCCCCAGGGGTACGCGTACCACCGGTTGGGAACCGCTGATCTAGATGATTAACTTTACTACAAATCATTTAATAAATATGTTTAACACGATCTCTGTATTACCTACTACCATGTGATTTTTCAAATCTTATTGCTAAAACCCCTACGTATGCTAGGGGAAAACATGTTTTATGTTACTTTCTAATCTAGAACAACCCCCTCCCTTTCAGCAACTGAAGGACATTACTAATTTGAGTGGCTTTCAAAGTATTTTATGTTGAACAATGTTATTGATATCTATAGTAGACCAAGCAGAGATTTAACCAAGGCACATGAGCCTCTAAAATGATCATGCAACCCAATTCCTACTCTTGACTATTCTATAAAGTAATGTAGCTTATTCTCAAAATACTTTTTCAAGCAACACCTAGGCCCTTATTGTGGTTGACTCACTCGTGTGTGTATTCACACCCTTGCGAGTCATCCAGAACCTGCCCTGCGAATGGGGGTATGCCCACCCCCCTTCGCACACAGGGTTTGTTTGCCCGGTATGCGAATGGATGTTTTACATAGACAACCATTCGCACGCCAGTGGGAACCTCCACTTCTTTTAATGGCCACCGACCATCGAATGATGGTGAAGTTATGTCAGCTGTCCGCCCCCCCCCCCCCACACGTGCGTCACAAATGCATTAGCATGTGTACACCCAGTGTTTTTATGGGAACGCCCATGAAACGCTGGGTGTTCACATATGCTAATGACCCCGGTCGGCACCACATGCTCCTCCACCCCCGGCACATGCGCAGAACATCGGTCCAAGTGAAAATTCGCGCCCAAGCATGTCAACCAGAAGAAGAGCTTGTTTAGAAATGCAATAGATATATATTGTATATGCATACAGTCCAAAGAACATAAACAGCGAGGAACACACACTGTACTTACATGTGTTGAGAAGCATTTGAGAACATCTGGGAATACTGAGGGGCTGAGTCCTCAGGTCCATGAGGGGCAGCATGGCTGAGGACCATCAATACTGGTCGGTGTGGATACATTTTCTTTGAGGTGCGGAAGAAGTTAATGCTGTTGTTTGTGATGAGGTCTGTCAAGTAGTCCTTTAATCAAAATAAAATGATGTGTGAGCTGTATATACAGTATTTCATTATCCAGGTTACCCAAACTTTATCAGCAAGACTGGACACAAGTCTTGGCATGCTGGTGCTTGGAATATTATTTTTACTATTCACTATACCTACTATACTAAACTCATATTGACCCTACAGGGGTTCCCAATCTTTTTCGAATCACGGCACCCTTGAGTATCAGAATTTTTCCATGGCACCCCTAGGCCCCAAAAATATATATAAAATTAAGTAAACTGTGCATATAAAGAATGTGCTTTTTAGGTTCAGTTATGTGGTTAAGGGCAGGATTTGCTTCTGATTGTACACATATTTATGATTGGCAGCCACCAGCACTGGTTTTGTCCATAAATAATTGATTATAAATAATTTGAATTGGTCCTGGACCACTAACCCGTGGCAGGGCCGCCAACAGGGGGGTGCCCTGGGTACAGCTATCCCAGGCCTCTGTAGGGGCCCGGGCAGCTGCCCACAGACCTCCGCACTCAGCCACCCCCACCCGGCGCCCAGGCACGCACAATACACAGTGCAGCCTGCAGAGCGCCGAGCCTAGGACACAGAGTGGCTCGGCTCTCTGCAGGCTGCAGTGTGCGTGCCGGACCTGACTGTGGACACCGAAGGAGCCAGAGGATGATGCGCGCTGTGGGTGATGGTAAGTAATGGGGATGGGGTAGGGGGAGGCGGGTTGCTGTCATGCGGGGCGGGGGGGAGGCCAGCCGGAGGTATGGCGCTGTGCCGCTGGCGGCCCGGGCCCCAACATTTCTAGTGGCGGCCCTGACCCGTGTCACCCCTGCAAGTGTCCCGAGGCACCCCAGGGAGCCACAGCACACAGTTCGGGAACCACTGCCCTAGAGTCAATCATCTCATTGGGCAGTATTCAATGAGAAAGTTCTCCGTGCATGGAGAGCGTTTTATTTCGCTCTCCATGCACTCTCCGTGTTTTAGCGGAGATTCTCCCTGTTCCGGAGCCTCCTGCTCCCACTATTCAATGTATTTAAGACTCGCCGCCACTCGACCAGAGGAATGTGGAGGGTAGGGGGCTCCCCGGGACCCAGGCAGCACAGGCTGATTCCCCCTATAGCCAGCGGGGGACCCAATATTCACTGCACCCGATCGTGCATATTAACGATCGGGTGCAGTGAATATATGAATATCTAATGAGCGGCTCGAGCGCTCCGGCCCCCTGCTGGCTGCACTGTGTAAAAAAAATATATATTTTTTTTTAATTAAATATATATTCATGTGCTATAAGCACATGAATAAAAATAACATGCCCCTTCACAGAAAAAAATAACTGATTTTTTTACACCAAAATTAAAAAAAACCCTTTTAGTTTATAAGTTCACATTCCAGCTCCCCATCAAAAGATGGAGAATTGCTACACGGAGAGACACGGAGAAAATCACTTAGAAAGACGGAGAATATTTCACATTGAATAGGGTTGCTCGCTTTTGGAGAGCAAAATGCTCCGTCCAAGGCGAACAAATCACAAATTCTCCATAAAACACTGAGAATTTTTCTCATTGAATACTGCCCATTGTGTCAATGAAGTTGCTAGGAGACTTAAAAAAAAGTTTAAAAAAATGATCAGGAACATGGTACATGATACTCCCGGTAATAATAATTAATTCTCATCACTAATAGAGAGGAGGTATTTGCTTAACCACCATTCTATTAATTTCCACAAACACAAGAACTATTGGTAGAACTATTGGTAGAAATGAAGGCATCTGTATTACATTTGATCTCCCAAATACTGTATATCAAACTCCTATTTACTTAGGAATTGCAGCACAGTTCATTATTATTACTATTATCATTATCATCATCAACAACAGGTATTTATATAGAAGCAGCATATTTTGTTGCAGTTTATGTTTGGGAACAAAATAGTAATAAGACTGAATAATAGTTTAGAAAACAGGGCCCTACTCACAAGCTAACAATCATTTCAGTGACATACTATCAAGATGGCAAAAGCAGGATTTGTCCACATATACCTATCCTCCATGTGCTACAAGACACTTTACACATGAGCTCCATGTGACTGGTGTCTTCTTGTGCGATTTTTTTCTGTTAAAATACACTTTATTTGCAAAGTGATGCGAAGAGGACACACAAGCAGCTTATGCTGATTTAAATTATATACAGCATGCTTTATTTATTTATTTATTTATTAACAGTTTCTTATATAGCGCAGCATATTCCGTTGCGCTTTACAATAGCAGACAGTGAAACAACAAAACAGGGTATTTACAGACAGTCAAAATGTAGGAGGGCCCTGCTCGCAAGCTTACAATCTATAGGGAAATAGGCATTGATACATAAGGATAGATACTGTATTCTTTATTGCATCAATTCCACCAGAACGCAAGGTTCTATGACTGGTTCTGGAATTTGATAAGCTTGCCTGAAGAGATGAGTCTTCAGGGAACGCTTATAGGTTTGGAGACTGGAGGAGAGTCTTATTGTGCTTGGGAGGGCATTCCACAGAGTGGGTGCAGCCCGAAGAAAGTCCTGCAGTCGGGAATGGGAGCGGGTAATGAGTGTGGATGAGAGACGCAGATCTTGGGAGGAGCGTAGAGGCCGTGTTGGATGATATTTTGAGATAAGAGAGGATATGTATGTTGGTGTAGTTTGGTTTATGGCTTTGTGTGTAAGTAAAAGAATTTTGTATTGAATACGGTAGAATACAGGTAACCAATGAAGTGACTGACAGAGTAGCTTTGCAGACGATGAACGTCTGGCTAGGAAGATTAGCCTTGCAGCTGCATTCATAATGGACTGTAGTGGTGAGAGTCTGTATTGGGGAAGGCCAATAAGGAGACTATTGCAATAATCAATGCGTGAGATGATGAGAGCATGGATTAGAGTTTTTGCAGTGTCTTGTGTAAGGTAAGGGCGAATTTTAAATATGTTTTTTAGGTGCATGTGGCATGATTTTGAGACAGATTGAATGTGGGGTACAAAGGAAAGTTCTGAGTCAAGGATAACACCTAGGCAGCGAGCTTGAGAGGTAGGAGTGATTGTCATCTTCTCAACAGTGATAGAGATATCAGGTTGGTAACTACTATTTATTGGCGGAAATATAATTAATTCTGTTTTTGAGATATTAAGTTTGAGGTGGCGAGATGACATCCAGGATGAAACAGCAGAAAGGCATTCAGAGACACGCTTCAATACAGATGGCGACAGGTCCGGGGAGGATAGGTAGAGCTGAGTATCATCCGCATACAGATGATACTGAAATCCAAAGGAGCTGATTAGTTTGCCAAGAGATGAGGTATAGATTGAGAAAAGCAGGGGACCTAAAACTGAACCCTGAGGTACTCCAACTGAAAGAGGTAGCGAAGAGGAGGTAGAATCAGAGAAACGAACACTAAAGGAGCGGTTAGAGAGGTAGGATGAGAACCAAGAGAGGGCTGTGTCTTTAAGACCTATGGATTGTAGTGTTTGTATGAGAAGTGTGTGCTTTAACATTTTCTATGCAGATATAGCCGCGGTCACACACAGAATATAGGCATGCCACATATTTCAATCAGCATTTGCTGCTTGTGCGTCCTATTCACATCACTTTGTGAGACGTATGTATTTTTGATACCACCCTGTGGTGACAGTATATCACAAACTACTTTGGGGTATAGTTATTCACCAATTTTTTTTGTCACACTAATGCTATAGAGCTGCACATTTTTTTACACTAATATAACCCCTTTATAATAATATATTATCTCACTGGTCACCACAATACAGGTTGAATCTCCTGTATCCGTAGATCTCTTATCCGAAATATTCCATAAACTGTGGTTTTTTTTTTTAGAATATTTCAGATTCTCCGCCCCTTTTTTCATACTCACCAAATTCAGCCTTCAGGATCTTCTTCAGCATCTTCAACGGTCCCACTTGCAACGGATGCAAGTGCGTGGCGGTGACATCAACGGCGCACGTACAAACTCGCGCAATGCACCCTGGGACCGCTGAAGAAGATATTAAAGGCTGCAGTGGATGCTGGGGGACAAGATACAGTAAGTATGTTAAAAAAAAAATCCAAAAAACAGAATAATCCCTTATTCGAAATGCTCGTGGTCCCGAGCATTTTGAATAAGGGATACTACACTGTATATATTTTTATTGGTCACATTTTTTTCCACTGGTCACCATATTTGCATAGATATATATTTAGATTTCAGATTATCTCCTACACATCTGCCTACCCACATCCCCTGGGGTCCACTGCTGTTGGTCGAGCCTTAAAACGTGAAGGAGCAGGATTGGACAGAGGGAGGAACACAAAAGACATTACTATAAGCCTGAAATACTGCTTTATCTAGTACAAAGTTAGAACACTTATAAGCACTGAAGGCGCAGCGATATATACACAATATATTGTATTTAGTTTTATTTGTAGAACAAGCCAAAGCACAAGGTTTGTGGGATTAGCTCACCTTGGAGTAATCAAATCCATGCTTCTCCTTCACACCATTGCGACAGAGTGTGTAGTTGTAAAAACGAGAATTTTTAACAAGTCCGACCCACTCTTTCCAGCCAGGGGGCACATATGACCCGTTATATTCGTTCAGGTATTTGCCAAAGAAAGCTAGAATACAAAACAAGAGAGGGGAAAACATGATGTCAATAGGCGACTTCAGGCCGAGTGATAGAGAAGTACAGTTTGTGCTCTGGATTATATGACTGTTGTGTGTGGCCAATCTACACAGATGTCTAACAGGCACTTTAGTTACACAATTAACCCTTTTGAAAATATTTTAAATTTTTCTTACAATCTTATATGTTGGACAATTCTAAGCTGTATAAGGGGTTGTCTAGCAAATGTGAAAAACACATTGTAATCTAGCCACAAGCCAAGGGCATTCATGGGATAATGCTGATGGTGAGTCTAGTAACGGAACAACAATAAACATGTATGATCTATAAAGCTGTGATCCCTTTACCAGTAATAGACACACACCAGGATATACTTTTTTGGGCCGAATAATGGTTTATGGTTTAAATTTGGCCACTTTTCAAAATATGAGTGTGACATGTGACAGCTACTGTATGGTAGCTGTCACATCTCTAGGTTATCAGTCCTTTTGGTTGACACCAAAAAGGTCATTAACAGAAGGTCGAAGAAGCCCATAGTAACTTGGGTGGCCAATCCCGGGATCGCTGGTATCCTGGGATTTGGCCCCTAAAACAGCGGGATTTCAATCCCGGGATGGAGTCTCCCATCCTGGGATTTCGGTATTAGACTGCCCATGCAGAGTCTAATGTCGGGCAGCATCTGAGCGGATGCTCAGACGCTGGCCGGCTTCTCTTGTTCCTGGCAGTGCGGCTCTGCACAGTGTGACGGCATCAGAGGTCACACTGTGCAGGCCACACAGTTGACACTTGGCACACTGCCCTCCTGCCTTCAAGAGCCCGTCCACCCACCCTGGTGGCATTCAACCTCCCGCCTGGATCCACAGCAGATGTAAGTAAATATGAGGGCGGCCGGGACAGGTTTTCACATTAGGGAAGCCAATCCCGGAATTGTCCTCCGTAGTAGTAACGTTGCCAATAATGCTCATGCACATGTAGCGGCCATCTATTCTGCACTGAACACAGGTGCGGAGACCATGAGCAGTGCAGCGTCAGCAGTCCTCCTCCTCCTCCAATGAAGTAGATCACAACTCAGTTCAAGATCAGATCAAATCAGATCATTTAGTGCTGCCAATTCCCAGCATGTTCAAAATATCTGGTACCTTAGATTCAATCCTGCCAAACATTTGGTTTCATACAAATTGCTCAATATATTTGTGATTTGGGCCAATTTAGAAACGCTCTATCACATTCTGTAGGAAAACAAAACAAACACTTACATTCCATTAATTCTGTGTGGATAATTAATACCATTCACTAGTTTGTTTATTCACATAACAGAATATATTAGTAATGCGATAGACTGGAAATGGAGATTCAGATTTTTAATCATGATTGTCCCACACTGAAGAATTAAGAGAGATTTCACTCACAGAAATATCTCTGGAATTTATCAGCCGCAGAGAACAATCTTTTGTGTTACGCAGATATGTTATTTAACTTCGCTAGACAATAGCTTTCAGAGTGAATGAATGACTAGAGCTGTAGAACATTGATATTTGATAATGGCATATTATATTTCAGCTATTGGTTTCATATAAGTTACCCTTGTTAGATGCAGTTCAAATGTTATAACAGAATAAAACTTTTTTCATATATTTAATAGACGCTTTAATCATTGGCGTAAGTTCGTCCCAGTTGACCGGAGGCAAGATAAATATTGGTGCCCACCCAAACAAACACACACACACACACACACACACAACCTTATATAAATATATGTATGCATGTGTGTATGTATGTTATGTATATTATGTTTAAAATAAAGAGAGTGTGACGTCTATGGTCCTGCTAGGAGGGGGAGTCAGCCACAGAAGTGATATTGATGGCTCGAATTTAACTGATTTGAACTATCAGGGGATGAAAGGTGCCCACTTCGGAGAAGGAGCCCGACGGCAAATATCCCCATTGCCTCCAGAGTTACGCCTCTGTTTCCAATAACACACAATACCCATATGATATGTAAGGGGTCCTCAGCTAAAGCCTGATCAGATCATCTTCGCTACAGTACTGTGTACGGATAATTTGGAATATTACATTGCAGTCTGTACAGTTACTTAGTTCTGGCTTTCTATAATTGTTTCATGTATAATCAGAGATGTGATCACTATTCCGCTGAAGAAAATTTCATTTTGATTTAATTTCACGTTTGCTAGCTGATAAGATCATCAAATCACTGATATTAGTTTTCTCTGCTGCCTTGTAGTGGAAACATATTTTAAAAGCAATTTTAACAAATCTTTATCTCCAGAAGAATACAACGTAGCCTTTTAGGGCACATATACACTTGTTCCTGGCAATCAACAGAGAGAATTGGGGGTGTAAACGAGAGAGTAAAATAAGATTTCTAACACAGGGAATTCAAAAAGTTCAAAGTTCAATAATTGACTAGGTATGTATAGGATGGAAGCCTTAAGATTTAATGCCCAGAGATATTAAATTAGAGCCCCCTTTCTCACCTGGTAAATGACACTTAACAGGCATTGATACAGAGGAAAATTTATTAAAATCGAATAGGTACGCCTGATAGAACTCTATGGCCATTTGCGTCTGAGTTCTATCGATGTCTATTCGTACAGCCAAATTCGGCTGACTTGCGGTTGTCACTAACTGCAAGCTCAGACAAATTCGGCTGTACAGATAATTAGACCATTGACAGAACTCAGCCGCAAATGGCCACAGAGTATTATCAGATCGTCTGATTTACAATTATTCGTACAGCTGAATTCGTCCGTGAATTCTGCTCAAAATACTAATGGAAATAGACCACATGTTCCATCCGTATTTGCTGATGCCTGCACAGATCAGTGAGATCTGCGTAAGCTTCTGTGTGTAAAACGAAGAATAAATAAATAATAAAAAGAATGTCGTGGGGTCCCCACCACAAGTATAACCAGCCCGGGCTCTTGAAAAACAGGGGGAATAAAACAGGGGAATAAAATGATTAAGGTCCCCCCCCATAATTCATAAACCAGCAATGGGCCCTTGGACTGGCCCAGGTTATAAAAACACAGGGGACCCTCATATTTTTTTAATCAGCAGCAAGCGGTGTAATGCCACAGCCGGAGGTAGACTTTTTACATAAGTTCCCCATCCAAAGCATTATCACCCTAGCTGGTCAGCCCTGGCCGAGACCATGGGGGAGTGGGGACCCCTGCAATAAAGGGGTCCCCGCCAAGCCACCACTGGGCAGGGCTATCACCGACACCCATGGGCATTGGGTGCCAAATTTTTAAAGTGTAACAATTCGATTATAAAAATAAAGTTTTGGGTTTTGTTGTCCCTGCATGCAAGGACGTGGAGTACCACAAGTCCCAGCATGTGAGACATTAATGGTCCCACTGGGACTTGTAGTCCCACAGCAGAACCTATGCCCAGACCATAGTTACATAGTAATATAGTAATTAAGGCTGAAAAAATATGTTAGTCCATCGAGGTCAACCTATCTAACTTGTAACTACTGACTTGAGTAAGTCATATCTATAGGATTCCCTTAGTGGCCAGAAATGTATCCTGTTTAGATTTAAATTCATTAACAGTAGTTACTGTAATAACCCCCACCGGCAATGAGTTCCAGAATTTTACTGCTCTAATGGTGAAGAATCCGCTTCTTATTTCACTACGAAATTTATTTTCCTCGAGCCTCAGTACATGCCCACGTGTCCTAAGTATAGGCCTGGTAGTTAACAAATCATCTCCCAGTCCCATATGATTCCCAATCCTGTATTTGAACATACTAATCATATCACCTCAACCTCCGTTTCTCCAGTGAAAATATATTCAGCCTGGTTAACCTATCTTTGTATTCTAGTGATTCAAGACCTTTACTAGCTTAGTCGCCCTTCTCTGTACCTGTTCCAATTCATTTATGTCCTTTTTAAGGTGCGGTGCCCACAACTAAACAAAATAGTTAAAATGACTTCAGTCAATGGAACCCCCTCAACCTCTCAGGAGAGAGCGACAGCGGTGCTCCCCACCTGATAGGCTGCACGCTCTTCCATAGGCTTTCATGTTATGAATTGAACACGTAAGCCTATGGGTGGTTCTCACCATAGGATTCTATTTTAAAAGTTAAACATGAAGTCCTACGGTGGGATTTTATTTGTGTCCAGACGTATTACATTTTAATCTCTTAATATAGGTTTATGTAGTGGCGGATCTAGAGGAGGGCAAAGAGGGTGATCAACCCCTCCATAGCATACAGGAACTGCCAAGCTCACTTACAGATGCTGCAGCTCTCGGTACTTGGTGGCATCACTGTCAGCTGGCTGATATGTTCCTGTGAGCAGTCAAGATTTTATCCCTGATAATATGGCAGCGGCTCCAGAGGCCAGCACTGATTGATATGGGTTCTGCTAAGGGATCCCTCTCACATACTGGTGTTTGGGCTTTCGGTACTTATGAGTTATCCGGGCGCCCGATTTCTAAATCGGGTCGGATCGGCCACATCGCATCGCATCGCATGCGACCATCGATGCGATGCGATGCGATGCGATGACCCGATTTTTCCATAGGAATCAATGTTAAAATGGACAGAATCCATTTTAACATGGAATTCAATGGGAAAAAGGGGTCCTTTTCATACCCCTACTATCCAAGTGGGCATGGAGTTGGATATAAACCTGTGGCGAGCGTAGCGAGCCACCGAGCCCGAAGCGTGGCGAGCGTAGCGAGCCCCGCGAGGGGACATAGAATACCGTCCCCTCGCGGGGCTCGCTTCGCTCGCCACGCTTCGGGCTCGGTGGCTCGCTACGCTCGCCACAGGTTTATATCCAACTCCATGCCCACTTGGATAGTAGGGGTATGAAAAGGACCCCTTTTTCCCATTGAATTCCATGTTAAAATGGATTCTGTCCATTTTAACATTGATTCCTATGGAAAAATCGGGTCATCGCATCCGATGGTCGCATGCGATGCGATGCGATGCGATATCGCATCGCATCTGATTGTATGCCTTAACTTAAGGCATACAATCAAAAAATCGGGCGCCCAGATAACTCATAAGTACCGGGCTTTCTTACCAAAACACCATTCCCCATCTCCATTGGGTCTTCAACTTGTATGTCTTTTTTTTTTTTCAATAATAAATTTTTATTAGGTCAAGTAGTTAATTCTTCCATAGATTTGGTATAAACATCATAAGGCAATTACCATATAATACACACATAACAAATCACATAGTACAGGTGGCTAGTGGTAATTTAAGCGACTAAGGGGTTTAAACCTGCGCAGAGGTTTGACCTGAGTTTTACTTAAAGAAATAAGATAGGAAGAGAAAGAAGAGTGCAGAAGACAGGGAGGTAAAAAAGACAGAAAAGTGGGCCGTACCAGGACAGGTTTACAGAGACACATTGGGGAGAAAGACATGGGGGGGGGGGGAGGGGGAGTTATACACGTAGCGATATGTACAAGGATCTTGAAAGTTCAAGTATATGCTATTATTCTTACGAATGCGGGGGAGATGTTAAGGTGTTTCCGTCCCATATATCTATTCTAGTTAGGGTGAGGCCCTGAGTTTCTCGAAATTCTGCCCACTTGAGCCATTTCAGGTGAATCAATGCCTTCGATGTTGAGTACCTAGCATTTGTTGTTTCATATAGGAAGTGGTTGTGCACCTTGCTCACTACCTGACTAACCAGAGGCACCCCCTCCGACTTCCACAGACAGCCAATAGCTGCCTTGGCGGCTATGAGGATATGCCTCAGTATGTATATGTCTCCCCCTGAAAGTGTATCGGAATAGTGGAGAAGAGCCAACACTGGGGTCAGGTGAACCTGGAATCTAAGGACAGTATTAGCCAGCAAGGACACCTCCGACCAGAAAGGGGCCAGCACGGGGCACTGCCAAAATGTATGTAGCAGTGTGCCTACGTTGCCGCACTTCCTCCAACACTGGGGGGAAACGTTTGGCCAAATGGCATGTAGTCTAGTCGGGGTAAAATATGATCTATGACAGAGTTTAAAAAACATTTCCGTATGTTGAATGCATTTAGACATTTTAAATCCTGTGTGGAAAACAGTGTCCCAAACTTCCTCACTAAGAGAAAAATTGAGGTCCGCCTCCCACTTGATCTGCACTGGTAGTTTCCCTTTTTTTGTTACGGAGATGAAGTAGTTATACCATCGTGAAATACCCCCTTTGTGCGACTTGCTGTTTAACTTAGAGGTGAGGACTTTGGGAGCAGGCACCATGGGTACCGGGCCTTCCCTGTTAGCCATAAGCCAGTGGCGTAGTTGAAGGTACTTGTAAAACTCACTCTTAGGCAGCCCGTACTTCTCCTGAAGATCAGAAAACTGTTGTAGAGAGTCTCCTTGCATTAATTGGCCCAGGGTAGAAATCCCTGCGATAATCCACGGGTTCAAATTTAGGTTGGGGATAAGTTTAGAAATGGCCACCAGAGAGATCTCTATATTTGGCAGGCTTAGCCCGCCCATACTGGCGAGTGCCCCATGCCACACCTCCAAGGTAGCTTTTGTCGCTGAACTTAATTCCGTTTTTTTCTGGATAGCCCGCAGGGGGACCCATAGTAGGTCCACCAACGGAATGTTAGAGGCTAACGAGCGTTCTATAACGACCCACGGTTTTGAGGATCCGGAGACGTACCAATCCCCGACCTGGCTCAATAGGCACGCGGCCTGATACACCTCCACATCCGGAAAACCTCCCCCCCCTAGGACCTTTGGCAGAGCTAAGTATTTTTTAGACACCCGTGGACGTGATCCCTTCCATATGTATTTTGTAAAGATGGCGTTAATTTTGCACAATAAAGACCTGGGAGGTTTTCTGGGGATTGACCGAAATAAGTAGGAGTTTCGGGAGGAGGACCATTTTGGATGCTGCCAGTCTGCCCATCCACGAAATTTCATGCATGAACCATTCCGTTATTAGTTTTTGGAGTGCACCAATCAACGGCAGGAAATTACAATCCATCAGGTGGGTCTCCCGAGATATTAACACTCCCAGGTATTTAATCGCCCTTCCCTGCCATGCGTACCGATATTGATCTTTCAGACGAGCTAACTCTGTATCGGGTATATTTAGGGGAAAGGCCTCTGTCTTGGTGGTGTTAAGTTTATAATATGAGATTGCGGAGTACGCATCTAGGATCTCGTGTAGCGCGGGCAGGGAAGTGTCTAGCTTTTGGAGGCAAAGGAGGACGTCGTCCGCAAATAAACAGATTTTATGTAAAATTCTCCCTATGGCTGGTCCGACTATTCGGCTGTCTGACCTGATCTTCTCTGCAAGTGGCTCTATAGCTAATACAAATATTAAAGGGGATAAAGGGCACCCCTGTCTGGTGCCGTTTGTTATCTGGAAGCTACTAGAGATGGTTCCGTTCACAAACACTCTCGCAGATGGGTGGGAGTAAAGAGCAAATATCGAGTCTAACATCCTCCCCTGAATTCCAAAACGTGTCAGAACTTCCCTCAGGTATCCCCAATGCAGCCTGTCAAAAGCCTTTTCGGCGTCTAGTGACAGCAATAACAACGGAGACTGGGCTTGCTCACATACTTCAACTACATTTAGTACTCTCCGAGTGTTGTCCGGAGCCTGCCTGCCCAGTATGAAACCGACCTGATCAATTTTTACCAGGGAGGGGAGCAGCGGGGCCAACCTATTAGCTATTAATTTTGCGTACAATTTCAAATCTGTGTTTAATAGGGCGATGGGTCTGTAGTTCTGGACTGCCGTGGAGGGCTTCCCAGGTTTGGGGATCGTGACTATTCTAGCCTCGAGCATTTCACCAGGGAATTCCCCGGATTGAGAGGCCTTATTAAATACTTGCAGTAAGATCGGGCTTAATTCAGATTTAAAGCATTTGTAGAAGTTAGACGGGTACGCATCTGGACCCGGCGCCTTGTTGTTAGGCAGGGCGTCTATTGCAGCCTCTACCTCTGGCAGGGACCAGGGGGCATTAAGGGCTTGGCAGGCTTCGGACCTTAACCCAGGGAGGTCTATTTCGTCCAGAAAAGCAGTGATGTCAGCCTTCGAGGGTTGTGGGGTGAGGGGGTCCTCTCTTAGATTATACAGTTTAGCATAGTATTCTGCGAAAGTGTTTGCTACTTGGAAGGGGTCAGTGACCCTAGCTCCCCTTGCATTTACCAAAAGGTCTATTCTTGCCTTGGTCCTTCTGCCTCTCAATTTCCTGGCGAGCAATCTCCCCGCCTTGTTGCCAAATAGGTAGAAGCTCTGGTTTAGTTTAGAGATATTTTTTTGTACTTCACTGAAAGCTGACGCATTGACCTTATCTCTAGTTCGCGCAAGAGCAGCATATATAGCCTCATCCGAGGGGTTATTCTTGTGGGCTGCTTCTAGTTTGACCAGTTCTGTCTCTGCCTCCAACATCTCCCTCGCCTCCTTTTTTTTTGCTCTGGCAGCGGCCTGTATTGCCGCACCTCTCACTACGGCCTTTAGGGCGCACCAGTGTGTGAGTATGCTAGTATCGGATGGGTCGTTGGTGGTGATATATAGGGATAGGGCATCTCTAATGGAGTTCTTAGTGTCCATTTGAGTCAGGCCAGACGCCATGGACCCGGGGTAGACCTAAATGAGGTCAGTTCCCACTTCAAACATAGGGGGGAGTGATCGGACCAGGTGATGGGGAGTATGTCAGCTTTGCGGATGGAGGCTAGGGTCCACTTGTCAGCTAAGGCGAGATCAATTCTCGAGTATGTCCGGTGGGGGTGGGAGAAAAAGGAGTAATCCCTCACGCCCGGGTGTCTGGCGCGCCATACATCATACATGTCGTATTCCTTAATGAGCTGCATGAATTTCTTAGAGTGGACCGGGGGCTGGGCTGTTCTATGTCCTGGGGTGTGTGATTTGTCCATAATTGGGTCAGGGACTATATTGAAGTCCCCTAACACTAACAATGCACCTTTGGCGTATTTCTGTATGGTGGTGAGGAGAGCTCTAATAAATGTAATCTGTCTGGTGTTAGGGGCGTAACAGGGTGGTTTCTACTCCCTCTAAGTTACCCACTAATATTAGGAATCTACCCTCTGGGTCTGCATGCTGGGAGGACACTACAAAGGAACAGTTAGCAGACACTAGTATAGCGACACCCGCCTTTTTGTGGGGGCCATTGGCCGTGTAACACTGGGGAAATCTATGGTTAAAGAATCTAGGTGGTGCTGTTTTAATAAAGTGAGTCTCCTGTATGGCAACGAGATGGGCTTTCTGCTTGTGGAAATAAGCCAGCGCTAACTTCCTTTTTTGGGGCGAATTCAGACCTTTAGCATTCAAAGACATAACATTAATCATTTATAACACATCTAGAACCCGCTTAAAGTTACGTCTAACCAAATGAGATTTAGCATATGGAGGTACATTCACAATATAAGCTACTCTGTAAGGACAAACATGGGGACAAGACACATGGGGTGGGGATGAGATAGGGGGGGTTGAAAAGACAGAGAGAAGAAATAGACAGGCGACCCCAGGTGGGGTCGTAGTGAGGGGTCTGTCCAAGACCACCCCAACCGTGTTGAGTATCTTGGGGGTAGTGGGTTTGGGCCCAGTCGCCCCTCGCAAAAGGTAACACAAGAAAACTACAAAAAAGAACCAACACAGATATAGTGAGGCAACCAATAAACCTTAATCTGTGTATATTTTTTCCCTCTTTTTTTTTTTTTTCAACCTTAACATATAAGAAATGAACTTCAACAATCCCGAGTCACGCAGTTTCTAAGTGACCCTTAAACTGAAACAGGAAGAGCCTGGCATGTGAGGGTCCGACCTCCTACAGCTGTAATGACAGATAAATAGAAGGGTGTATAGGGCACGCCAGGCCTACCAAACCAAGCTTGTGAGGGCCATAGGGCCCACAGACCACATTAGGTGACCGTTAGATTTAGACAAACTGTTTAGGATGGACACCTCCCACCGATATCCCCGACTCTGTTCTGCCATCTAAAGTCTATGGTCGATGAGGGTGGCTGGGGGGAAAGTGTCCAGCAAGGGGGTGTGTGGACCCTGATCTATTCCGGAGCTACCCTACCAGCGACCAGTCCTGCTGAAGTCGCTGGCTCGGGGAGGCCTCCGGTGAGGCGTCCTGCAGCTTCCAACTGGACACCAATTTCAATCCGTCCTCCACAGAAGAAACTGCAATTGTGGAACCTTCCCGTTGTATTAAAAGGCGGGTCGGGAAACCCCATCTGTATATTATATTAGCCTTGCGAAGGGCCGTTGTGACCGGCGTGAAGGAGCGTCTGTTAATAAGGGTATCTCTTGAGAGGTCTCCGAATAGCTGAAGCGACCCCAAGGCCTCCGCAGAGTCTGCAGAGGGCCTTGCAGCCTTGAGGAGGGCTTCTTTTACATGGAAAAAATGCACTCTCATTAACACATCTCTAGGGACTCCCTCGGGCGCAGTCCTCGCCTTTGGTAACCTGTGAATGCGGTCCAGCAAGAGGTCAGCAGGGGTCACCGAGGGTAATAGCTTTTTGAAGATGTTGATGACGTAGTCATGGAGGCCGCTGTTGGAGATGTTCTCTGGAATGCCACGTATTTTGAGGTTATTCCTCCGTGATCTATCTTCCATGTTGACCAGTTTCTCCCGCAGGGCCGCCACCTCTTCTTCCAGTGCCGAGTGGGAGTCTATAAGGGTGTTGTGGGAGCCGACTATTTCTCCCATTTTAGTTTCCAGCTCATTTGTGCGGTCTCCTAATTCGTCAATAGAACGCTGGCAGATCTGTAGGGATGATCGAATTTCTGATGAAACCTCCTCCTTCATTTGATTGAGCAGCAGTTTGAGGGTCCCCACTGTTAAGGCCGCATCGTCGGCCACTTCTGGCCTGCTATCTAGCTTTTGTTGAGAGACTAGAATAGATGGAGTGGCGTCTAGTATCGGTGTGGGGTCGGGCGGGGAGGATGATGTGGAGAGGGGCTCCGTTTTGCTGCCCTGACTTCTGGGGGACGGCCTGAAAAACGGAACCTGGGAGACTGGTTTGGGTGTCTTGGGTCTCTTAGGAGGCATTTTTTGATATCACGACTTAGAAATCTGACACAGACTCCGTAGGGCACTCGGGAGAAACTGTATGCTCTTAATCTAGCGGCTCAGGGCATATATCTCTGACTCATACGAGGGGTTAAGGCTGTTGCTTCGTCTGCATTATAATGATTCGAGGGGTAGACTGGGGACCTTTAGGGGCCAATCATCACATGGTCATCCTGTAGAGGCGCATGTGAATGAGCCGCCTGTACTTTCAGGGAATATGGCCACACTGTTGGCTCAAGGTGAGCTCTGGGTTTGTCTGGGCGACCAGCTGCCTCTGTCATGCAGTCTGTGCCGGGTGCTGGCGCAGGGTGGGCCTCCCCCGATCAGCCGACGGGGTGTGTTACTCCCTCTTCCCTTAGGGATGGCACGGGACCTTCTGGGCTGAAACAGATCCTGTTTGGGCTATGGTCAGCTCTGTGGGGTTCCTGCAGAGTCGCCAGTGACTGCAGTATTATATATTACTTCTGTCCTGGGTGACTACAGCTTCCCAGGATCTACTGCGGAGGATGGTCCTGGCCTCACAGCCTCTCAATCTCTCGATCAGGGGGCTTTGTTTGCTAGTCCTGGGCCTGCTATTGTTAGTCTCTGTGGCTGCCTCCCCCCCTGTGTGGCTGAAGGGTTGCCGCTGTGAAACCCCCTCTGTCGGCTTATGGGGCTATTAGTCAGGCAGTTGCTTGGTCCCCCAGCCTCCCTGTCCAGGAGTTTCCAACCTCCGTTCGTGTGGTCTGGTCTCCCCGCTGCAGCCGTCCACTCCGCGTCTGGCACTCTGCGTGTCTCAGTCCCGACTCACCCTCTCTGGCGTCACGCGGCGGGTCGGGCTCTCCTCTCGGCGTTGCTGTGATCTTCCTGGCGGGGTGCCAAGGATCGTGCTTCCTCGCCCTCCGCTGGTCCGTCTGCGTCGTCAGGGGGAACTCCTTCGCCCGCCGTCGGCACCGCTTCCCAAACGGAGGTCCCGGCTTCTCGTCGCGGACTAGGCCGCAACCCGCAACGGCGCCCGGAGGCACCGTCCGGCTCCGCGGCTCGAGTCCCCGGTACTCTGGCAGCTGGGAGGAGGTTGTGTACCGAGCTGGGGTCTCTCAGGTGGTCAGGTAAGGTCGGATTGGCACCTTAATTCGGCGTGGGCACAGGAGCAGATGTAATGGACGTCTTCCCTGTTTGCCCGCTAGGCCACGCCCCCAACTTGTATGTCTTAAATAGCAAATGTGATAGCAAGAGGTAAGCTGTAAAGACGAGGGGGTGTGACTGATGACATCCCACGCCCAACTCTACGGTGGCAGTAGCTTATGCAGTGCCTGGCAGAGTCCTTGGAGATCTCAGCCTTTATATGTTTTCACCTGAGAGAGCTGCATGTGTGTAATATAGGGGAAAGAAGGCTATGTCATTGGGGGATCTCTTACCAACAGGGATCTGCTTAAGTCATTATTAGTATTTTCTATGTAATCCAAAACCATTTACACAATAGGAAAGGATGTCAAAATAATAATAGATATGCAGCACAACTTCTGGTTTATGCAAGGAAGATAACCCTTGTCTAACCCTCAGATCTATTTCGTGCCAAACCCCATTCCCCTACCATACTCTAGCCTAGCGCCTCCTTTCTTTGCAGACCTTGCTGAGTAATACAGTATTACTCTAAGTAACAAGTGTCTTAAGTAGTGTTGTTACCAAAAAAACCTAACAAACGCACAAAATAATATTTCATCTAAATTTTAACAATGTAAAGTTGCAGCTGCCTATCATTGTCCTCAACACTGGGGATTGTTATCAAGAGTTACCAGGTTAAATTCTATTTCTGAATTCCGTATGCTTTTCGATTATAATCTTAATGGTAGTAATTCTAATGAACATATGATAATCGTAGCAATGAATAATGTGTGATGCTGATAACTACATGAGTATCAATCCAGTATGACATGGTCCCCATAGCATGGGCCAGAACCTTAATGCCGTTTACAATAACCACTTAGTTTTAAGTCATACGGTATTTGCAATACAAATGTGCCAACTGCGAATGTGCCAACTCCTTTTTATAGGAAAGCAGCTGGTATGAGCGTAAAAACACTTTCTATAATATGCACATTTTCTCTACCAAAATATGACCTAACTCAAGGTCTGACATCATTGGAAATTCTGGGTTCCAAATAACATAGCTGTCACTGGAACAGAATATATTTATAATCTGCCATAATAGTGTATTTGTACTAAAGGTTTTGATCCTAGCTAAACATTGTCTAGTCTTTTGATTATTCTAATGCTCATTGGCTACAAGTCTAGTCTAGTCTTATTAACACACTTGGAATGGTCTCTTATCAGTACAAGTGCTACCACAGTGGACTTGCAGTGCAGTGCTGGTACTACAACATTAGTAGTTGCTCCAGTTGGCTGTAGAGGTTTAGCCAACCTTCTGCTCACACTGAGATCTCCTATCGTATTCAGTGCTTATTTGCTCTGCTGAGGTTCCTGAGGAGAATAATCTGTGCTGGGCAACCATTGCATTTAGCAATCAAACAAGTGGCATCAATGACTCAGGCAAGAACCCTCTCATGCTGTGTACTTGCAACTCCCTGAAGGCTTCATCCCCTGATCCCCTACTGCTGTTTCCTGCAGACCTCTGTGACACTTGCATTGTCTTTCTCCTGGCCATTCTCTTTTGCTGAGGGACAATTCTGTGGCTCTGCTGTGACACACACTGTGACTATTGCTGAAGTGCAGCATCTTTGCACTATGGCCACAAGATCTAACCTCTAAAAAGAAGTTTGAACTATTGGAAATCAAACAGAAAGAGACTATAGCTACTCATCAAGTGTTCTTTAGAGTGTTGCCACTAGGCTCCGAATTTAGAGAACCACAGCAAAGGGATGGTTCACTATCAAAGTTACAAGATGCTGTGGCCCACCTACTGCAAGATCTTTGTTTACAGCATAACAGAATCAGATGATTCTGGGGAGTGGGGACCCCCTGCAATAAAGTGGGCCCCGCCAAGCCAACACTGGGCAGGGCTATCACCGACACCCATGGGCATTGGGTGCCAAATTTTTTAAGTGTAACAATTTGATTATAAAAATAAAGTTTTGGGTTTTGTTGTGGAACTACAAGTCCCAACAAGCCTCCCCTGCATGCAAGGACGTGGAGTACCACAAGTCCCAGCATGTGAGACATTAATGGTCCCACTGGGACTTGTAGTCCCACAGCAGAACCTATGCCCAAATAATAACACAGCCAGACCATAGTTACATAGTAACATAGGCCCTTATTCTGAATCGTGCGGTACGGCCCGCGTGCGGCCGTACCGCCGATGTTTTCAGTCTGCACATGCGCAGAGGTCAATCTGCGCATGTGCAGCCCAATTCGCCGCAGACGTAGTTCGTCCGCCGCAAAGGGGGCGTATAGGGGCGTGAGGGGCTTCATACCCTCATTTCCCTATGCATACGCCCCGCGTTTCATGGGCGTTCCCATGCAAACGCGGGGCGTATGCATGCTAATGAGGGTATGACGCCAGTGATGGGGGCGGAAAGCTGACGTCGCCGGATGTCAGCTCTCAGCCCCCATACAAGCTATCACACGGACGATTGTCCGTGTGGTCTCAGCTTGCGGGACCTGGTGGGGCGTGCGGCCCTGCCTTCGATGGTCGCCGACCATCGAATGCAGGGGGCAGCTCCCACCATGGTGGAGGCGTACGCCCCACCATTTTCTTGCGGATTGCCAGCCGTCCGTGTACGGACGGCCGTGGCGATCCGTATCGTGGGCGGGGATTGGTTTGTGCGGCCGGAGCACCGTGTGCGGCTCCGGCCGCACAGATCTGAATAAGGCCCATAGTAACATAGTAATTAAGGCTGAAAAAATACGTTAGTAAATCGAGGTCAACCTATCTAATACCCCTTTTACACCGCCGAAAAATCCGGGTCAGCGGCGGGTCAGACCCGGATCACCGGCGGTGTAAATAGGGTATATCCGTGTCCATTTACACGGGTCCTCTACCCAGGATAGGAACCGTGTAAATGCTGGTGTAAATGGTCCCGCTGCGGGTCCAGGCACCCGCAGCGGGTCCACAGCGTGCAGCGCTGGGAAAGCTGTGCCCAGCTGCTGCAGGAAGGGGGGTCCCTGCGCCTGCTGAGGGGAGGGGGGGTACCTGTCAGCCTGAGGTCGATGTGCGGCGCCGCCGCTGTCCCCGGGTGCTGGTCGGAGGGGGGTGTTGGTACCTGCTGGTACCTGTTGGTAGCTGCTGAGGGGAGGTGGGGGTACCGGTCAGTGTGAGGGATAATGTGCGCCGCTGCTGCTGTAACTCCCCCCCGGCAGCCGGTCCCTGCGGCGAATGGACAGTCAGTGTCGGCGGTCCCTCCAGCGCATGGGAACTAGTACTAGTTCCCATGCGCTGGAGGGACCCCCGGCACTGACTGTACATTCGCCGCAGGAACTTTGCCGCTGCGGGGGAGCACCCGGGGACAGGGACTGCGGCGCACATCGACCTCAGTCTGACAGGTACCCCCACCTCCCCTCAGCAGCTGCAGACACCCCCCTCCGACCTCAGGCTGACAGGTACCCCCCCAGCCCCTCAGCAGCCGCAGGGCCCCCCTCCTCCCAGCACCCGGTGACAGCTTCCCCCATCTACCCCCTGTTATTCAAGTAGTAGTAATATTTATATATATATATATATATATATATATATATATATAGTGAGGAACGAAAGTGCGGCACTCACGACCAATATTTCAGTAAGCACGATTAGGCCAGTTGTATAGTCATAGACTATACAACTGGCCTAATCTTCGTTCCTCACTGTATTGCTTACAGCTGTGAAGGCACCGACACAGTTACCTTTCATTCCTGGGAGTGCCGGACCCTCGTTGCTCTCTATATATATATATTTATATATGTAAAAAGAATATAAAATCATGCGCTTATAACATCAAGCTAAGACCAGTAAAAAAGTCCACTGATGATCTCAAATCAAAAGTTCAGACACCATCCACTTGATACAGTGGTGCAGCAACCTTTCTCTCAGAGGCAATCTCTGGAATCCACAGAGGGGGAAAGATCTAGAAAAGAATGGAGAAGGTGCGCCTCATGGTGCATTAAACGAGATATAGTTTAATTGAGACAAAACAGTCTCCTGGATAAAGTATGTCAAGAGACTAGTACCATATAAAATAGCACTGTGGACTGGTTACCACACGGCATATACAAATAGCCACGGCAAAACTGCTCACGGTATCCTCGGGAGGAACGGCCGGATCAATCCACAGATGACACCGACAAGCTATTATATATATATATATATATATATATATATTTATATATATATATATATATATTATATTTATATATATATATATATATTATATTTAAATAAATATATATATGTATATATTATATTTATATATATATATATATATATTTATATATATAATACATATTTTATACCCCCTTGGCAACGAGCAAGCATTTTTAAGAAAAGGCAGGGCTGACCCAGGTTAAGTGTAAATGGTGCAGACCCAGGTCCGACCCAGGTCTAAGTGCTGTGTAAATGGGGTATAAAGCAGGGTCAGACCCTGGAAACTCCAGCGTTCAAAGACCAGGGTCCGACCAGGGTTTTTGGTGTAAAAGGGTATTAGTCATATCTATAAGATTCCCTTAGTGGCCAGAAATGTATCCAGTTTAGATTTAAATTCATTAACAGTAGTTTCTGTAATAACCCTAACTGGCAATGAGTTCCAGAATTTTACTGCTCTAATGGTGAAGAATCCGCTTCTTATTTTACTACAAAATTTATTTTCCTCGAGCCTCAGTACATGCCCGCGTGTCCTAAGTATAGGCCTGTTAGTGAACAAATCATGTCCCAGTTCCATATGATTCCCAATCCTGTATTTGAACATACTAATCATATCACCTCTCAACCTCCGTTTCTCCAGTGCGGTGCCCACAACTGAACACAATAGTTAAAATTACTTCAGTCAATGGACTCCCCTCAACCTCTCAGGAGAGAGCACCAGGGGTGCTCCCCACCTGATAGGCTTTCATGTTATGAATTGAACACGTAACCCTATTGGTGGTTAAACATGAAGTCCTACGGTGGGATTTTATTTGCGTCCAGACGTATTACATTTTAATCTCTTAATATAGGTTTATGTAGTGGCGGATCTAGAGGAGGGCAAAGAGGGTGATCAACCCCTCCATAGCATACAGGAACAGCCAAGCTCACTTACAGATGCTGCAGCTCTGGGTACTTGGTGGCATCACTGTCAGCTGGCTGATATGTTCCTGGGAGCAGTCAAGATTTTATCCCTGATAATATGGCAGCGGCTCCAGAGGCCAGCACTGATTGATATGGGTTCTGCTAAGGGATCCCTCTCACATGTCACATACTGGTGTTTGGGCTTTCTTACCAAAACACCATTCCCCATCTCCATTGGGTCTTCAACTTGTAGGACTTAAATAGCAAATGTGATAGCAAGAGGTAAGCTGTAAAGACGAGGGGGTGTGACTGATGACATCCCACTCCCAACTCCACGGTGGCAGTAGCTTATGCAGTGCCTGGCAGAGTCCTTGGAGATCTCAGCCTTTATATTTTTTTCACCTGAGAGAGCCGCATATGTGTAATATAGGGGAAAGAAGGCTATGTTATTGGTGGATCTCTTACCAACAGATAACGGATCTGCTTAAGTCAAGTATTAGTATTTTCTATGTAATCCAAAACCATTTACACAATAGTAAAGGATGTCAAAACAACAATAGATATGCAAGCACAACTTCTGGTTTATGCAAGGAAGATAACCCTTGTCTAACCCTCAGATTTATTTCGTGCCAAACCCCATTCCCCTACCATACTCTAGCCTAGCACCTCCTTACTTTGCAGACCTTGCTGAGTAATACAGTATTACTAAGTAACAAGTGTCTTAAGTAGTGTTGTTACCAAAAAAACCTAACAAACGCACAAAATAATATTTCATCTAAATTTTAACAATGTAAAGTTGCAGCTGCCTATCATTGTCCTCAACACTGGGGATTGTTATCAAGCGTTACCAGGTTAAATTTTATTTCTGAATTCCGTATGCTTTTCGATTATAATCTTAATGGTAGTAATTCTGATGAACATATGATAATCGTAGCAATGAATAATGTGTGATGCTGATAACTACATGAGTATTAATCCAGTATGACATGGTCCCCATAGCAGGGGCCAGAACCTTAATGCCGTTTACAATAACCACTTAGTTTTAAGTCATACGGTATTTGCAATACAAATGTGCCAACTGCGAATGTGCCAACTCCTTTTTATAGGAAAGCAGCTGGTATGAGCGTAAAAACACTTTCTATAATATGCACATTTTCTCTACCAAAATATGACCTAACTCAATGTCTGACATCATTGGAAATTCTGGGTTCCAAATAACATAGCTGTCACTGGAACAGAATATATTTATAATCTGCCATAATAGTGTATTTGTACTAAAGGTTTTGATCCTAGCAAAACATTGTCTAGTCTAGCCTTTTGATTATTCTAATGCTCATTGGCTACAAGTCTAGTCTAGTCTTATTAACACACTTGGAACGGTCCCTTATCAGTACAAGTGCTACTGCATTGGACTTGCAGTGCAGTGCTGATACTACAACATTAGTAGTCGCTCCAGTTGGCTGTAGATGTTTAGCCAACTTTCTGCTCACACTGAGATCTCCTATCGTATTCAGTGCTTATTTGCTCTGCTGAGGTTCCTGAGGAGAATAATCTCTGCTGGGCAACATTGCATTTAGCAATCAAACAAGTGGCATCAATGACTCAGGCAAGAACCCTCTCATGCTGTGTACTTGCAACTCCCTGAAGGCTTCATCCCCTGATCCCCTACTGCTGTTTCCTGCAGACCTCTGTGACACTTGCATTGTCTTTCTCCTGGCCATTCTCTTTTGCTGAGGGACAATTCTGTGGCTCTGCTGTGACACACACTGTGACTATTGCTGAAGTGCAGCATCTTTGCACTATGGCCACAAGATCTAACCTCTAAAAAGAAGTTTGAACTATTGGAAATCAAACAGAAAGAGACTATAGCTACTCATCAAGTGTTCTTTAGAGTGTTGCCACTAGGCTCCGAATTTAGAGAACCACAGCAAAGGGATGGTTCACTATCAAAGTTACAAGATGCTGTGGCCCACCTACTGCAAGATCTTTGTTTACAGCATAACAGAATCAGATGATGGAGAACCAAATTGTGAACCCAGGTTCTACCACTGGATATCCCCACCAGGAGCCTCACTGCAGTCCTGACAAAAACCTTTCATAAAATTCTGCAGAAAGACTCCAATAATCTATCATCTTATGCTACACAGAGACCTCTCAAATTCTCACGCATACCTTCCAACTCCCCAGATTGTTGAAACCCTTAACAGATGCTCTATACTGTATTTGTAACTTTTTATTTATTTATTAGCCTGATCAGTCAAAAGTAATCAGGTCTTGGTTGTAAATATCTGCAAGGAATAAGCATAAAATCCAACAAAAATGCCTGTTCCAAGCCAAGAAGAAACTTAGAGGGAATTATGTTTGGCTTGAGCTTCGTGAAATCCAGGTACCGTAGATCTGTAGATATTGTAGATCAAGGGGATTTATCATGCTGTTCTCCATCTGCAGTAGAACGACGATTCCCATCATGTCCCATGCCCTACCACAGTTTTTCTATTAGGACATGAAAATGTAACGAGTCAGGCTGGGATGTGTATTTCCCCAGTATCTGGAGGGCCAGTGTTGAGTGCCCATGTTTTAGATTTTCAATCTCGTCAAAACACACACACACCATGGGGTAGATTTTCTAAAGCTTCTAAAACAGACAACTGGTGATGTTGTCTATAGCAACCAATCAGATTGTGTTTCTCATTTTTATAATGCATTCTAGAAAATGTCAGAATCTGATTGGTTGATATGGGCAACATCGCCTCTGGTCTACTTTAGAAGCTTTAGTAAATCTACTTCTATATAGCTACATGTTGCCCATGTTCTGCGCCGCCGAAGTCGCACAATGTTATAAATTAGAGTTGAAGTTTACACTAAGTCCACGCCAGATGGTGCTGTTGCATCTATGGTCACTGGCCTAAGGGAGCATGATCCCACTATGAGGTACAGTATAGCACGTACACAAGTATATTTATTGGCAGTTTCTCAATACCAGCATCATGTTTTCCCCTCTCTGAATAGACCTGGTCAACCATGCCATGAATTATTAAAGGAGTCTGGTCTACCAGCCCCGTAGGGATCAGACTTACAGTATGTATATATGTCGGCTGAGGGAGAAAAAAAATAACCAATAAAGCTATGCAGATCTCCAGCATTCTCCTTTCCAGGAGTTTCTGCAGCTGCATTGCAAATGGTGACACTGACTCGCCTACACTTTAGGGGTCATTCTGGTCTCTTCGCAATGGGGACCGATGATGACGGCCTGCGCATGATCGCTGTGGGCGCCCTTGGAGAGTTGCATAGTCTCATTGGTGCTCGCAGCAGGGGGAGGGGGACTGGGGCATGCAGGAGGCAGTCAGGGAGAATGTCAGCTGCCTGCTTTGTTCTCGGAGCAGTGCGCCACTAATCTAAGTCAGCAGAGACTGACTTAAATTTGTGAGCGCTACAAAAATCATTCGATGGTCGATGACCAGTGCCAGATTAAGCCTTCGGGGGACCCGGGGCACTTTAGACAGGGGGGGGCTTGCACTTGTCATTACTGGCCGTAAGCTGCATGGGAGAATATTACACTGTCAAAACGTAGAGTAAAGGCAGTATAAACTTTGTCAATGGGTAACTGCAGGGGGATATATACACACACATACATACCACATGAAAATCTGTGTTTGTCCCTCTGCACCTTACTGTGTAGGACTGTAGGAGACCTCACAGTCACAATGCTGCCTCTGATTAAAAACCCTCCCATGACTAGGCTGCTGCTGTCCTCCATGGGCCTGAGAAGCATGTTATGAGCTCCACCAATTAAAGCTCAGCACAAACCTCTCAGCCTCTGCCCTCTTGTGCAAAGTGTCATGGGACTGAGTCAACTCCCAGTAATGCACTGTACACTTGTGCGGTCAGTGTGTCTTGGCTTCTGATGCTCAGCACCATTAATCATTGTCACATTGGCAGATAGGTGAAGCTGCAGCACTACCCTACTCGCATGCACAAAACCTTAAGCTAACATTTTTTTTAAATACATGCCAACCACAAGGGGGTCCCTAGCTAGAGTGGGGCCCAGGGGTACTGACCCCTTTTGCCCCTGCTTTAATCCGGCCTGGTCGGTGACCTTCAAATGATTTCGGTCTTGCACGCAAGTCTGCGAATGGATGCAAAACATCCATTAGCAGTATTGAGGGAGTAGTGGTGGTGGGCAAACAAACGGGTGGTGTTAGGCTTGCAAAGCAGTGAACATCGGGGCCTTTTGTAAATTGCTAAAGTCACTTTATGTTATATTATGTAAATGTCCTATCAACAGTGACAGGGTAGTGGCACTTTGGCAGGACTCAGCAGCCCACCTGCCTTTGTCACAAATACATACACTGGGGAAGAGTCAGGTAAGATCATTGGGGCAGATGTATTAAGCCTTAACAAGAGTTAAATGCATGGGCATCACGGATGGTGTAATGGTTAGCATTACTGCCTCACAGCGCTGAGGTCATGGGTTCGATTCCAACCATGGCTCTAACTGTGCAGAGTTTGTATATTCTCCCCGTGTTTGCGTGGGTTTACTCCGGTTTCCTCCCACAATCCAAGAATATACTGGTAGGTCAATAGGCTTCCAACAAAAGGAAAAAAAAAATGAACCCTAGAATGTCTGTGTGCGCGTGTACATGTGGTAGGGAATATAGATTGTAAGCTCCACTGGAGCAGGGACTGATGTGAATGTTCAACTATATACTCTGTAAAGCGCTGCGGAATATGTATGCGCTATATAAGAAACTGTTAATAAATAAATAAGGGTGATAAAGAGAGATAAACGTCCAGCCAATCAGCTCCTTACAGACTATTTTCAAACACAGCATGGCAGTTAGGAGGTGACTGGCTGAATGTTTACCTCTCTTTATCACCCTTGTATTTATCTCTTGTTAAAGCTTAATACATCTACCCCAATGATCTTACCTGACATCTGCCCCAATATCTGCTCTGGGGTTGAAATTGGTCAGCAGCACACTACAGTAATTAATAATATATATATATATTTTTTTTTAAATAAGGCACTCACTAGGTCTTAATGCGAATAAACTGCAATATTAATCCAGAAAAAAAAAACATATTAGTGTCATAGGGCCAGATGCACTAAGCTTCAGAAGTGATAAAATGGAGAGTGATAAACAGCCAGCCAATCGGCTCCTGCTTGACATTTTTCAAACACAGTCTGACACGGTAGGTAGGAGCTGATTGGCTGGTTGTTTATCACTCTCCATTTTATCACTTTTGAAGCTTAGTGCATCTGGCCCATAATAACATACCACCATTACCTGAGAGGTGAGGACTTATCACAGTGAAAGAAAAATTGCTTTCATTGATAGTTATACCCCTTTCAGACAGAAAATGAAATTACTGGGTGAAGCAGTTCTAACCGGTAATTTCATGAATAACACGGGTCCTTTTTCTATGTGAAAGGGCACACCCATGTTGTAAATCCCTGGTCTCCGACCCTGGAATTGACCATGGTCAAGGACACGGGATTTATGACCTGGGTTGACCCTTTCACAAAGAAGAAATACCCGTGTTATTCAGCAAATTACCAGGTAGAAATGTTCAACCCGGTAATTTGTTCTTCTGTGTGAAGGGAGGTCAGGCTGCTCTGTCAAAATGACACGGCATTTGAAATACAGATTTTCAGACTTTTATGTCTGAAAGGGGTATTAGTGAATATTTCATGATCAGGTGAACAATACTGGTGTTAAGAGTGCAGTCATTCTTTTACTACTCAACCCTAGATCTATATGCGTACAGTAAGTGTGACACTGCTTTGTCTGTGCACGCCGGCACAGCGGAACTCCAAATTGTGACTTGGTTTATCACACATTAATAAATAGTCCCAATACACATAAGAAGACCACATTTGGTTATACTGGGACATTTTGGAGTCATTGGGTATTATCCCTACCCATCATCATTGTTGGGATCCCAAAGATACCTCTATGTGATTACGGCTGTGTTCGTACATGTGAGTACGGTACGACCCCATTTCTACCACCCATTACACACGGAGGTGTTTTTTCAAGTTCAAAGATACCCTGATGTGTTTGTACACCCATCCCTCTGTGTGAGTGAGGGTGCAATTTCTGTTTGCGAATTCTTTCCTTGGGTCAAACTAGCCCTTTGACTTTTTGGACTGTTGATACACAGATTCAAAAAATTAATAATTGTCCATCTGTTTTTCTTTTCATATTCCATATATATGAGCTACTGGATAATCATATTACTGAGTGAACAGGAAACCAACGCCAATTCTACATTGGTTTTTCCCCCAACCAAGAAGTTTTACTATGTAAACATGTAGTGTGCCACGACCACTATGACCCGAAAACCTTTGACTACGACCACATTATGGCCCTTATTCTGATCTGTGCGGAAATTCCCGCATTCTTACGGAGCGGTCCGCACGCCACGGTGTTTTGCCGCATGCGGCCATCGTCCGTAGAAACGCCCACGTGTCCTCCGCATTCGGACGGACTCACTCTTTAAGAACAGGGCGTGTTTACGGACGACATACAAACCATGCGTGTGCGGGAGAAACACTCCGATTCGGCACGGTATTACAGAGTACAGCATATGTGGCTGATGAGTAAGGTTTCCTTGAAGCAGCAATGGTTTCAATTAAAGCACTGACAAGCGTCCTATTAGTGAGTAATGAGTAAAGGAGTAGATTGTATTGGGTTCAGGTGTTAATGGTTGTAGTCATTAGGCGTACGTTCGCCTACCGCATGAACGAGTGGTGTCCGCAAAGCAATAGTACACTTGTGGACACCGCACATTTCAGCCCTTTTTGCTCGCGTGCATTCGGAGTGGTTTCCGAATGTACGCCCCCCAACATAAGTGTACTCCCCCGTGTCCGCCCATGTTTCCGCCCCGTTTTGCCCACTTTGAAACTACGCCCATGTGTCATTCCGCATGACGCCCATAATACGCCCCTATTTCCCGACTGATTGCGGGGACCAGTTTTGGACGGGCTTTGTCCGAACTGGTACCGAGTCAAGGCGTGGCACATGCGCGTAGCGTTCTCCACGCATGCGCAGACGCCGTAAAGACGCTATCCGTAAGAACGCGGTAAAGTCCGCATCAATCAGAATAAGGGCCTATGTTCTACTGTGTAGGTGATATCGGAGATGATAAGCGATTAACTAAATATACTAAACATTGACAAGTGAGAACACACTGGTTTCTGCAAGCTGTCTCAAATAAAGATAATAGGCAAGTGTAAGTTATTTCAAGCTTATTAAAATAATTCTCCTAAACCTGCTTCCCTTCCTGAAAAGAACATAAATGCAATTAGGGATGCAAATTTGTTGGCATTTGTGCTTGTTAAAGAGGTACAAGAAAGCTGTTCGCAATTTGTCAGCCAATATCCCCAGGCTCATAAATAGAATGTCATTTATGCCCAGAATTCCTCCTACTACATCCAAATCATTTGTTATCTTATCTAATAATAATGTTTTATAAAAGTATTGCACGGTGTACATTTATATTAACTGCCACAGAGGATTAATTCAACACAGCGAAAAATCAATGTTTCAGGTAAAAGGGCACACTACGAGATAATGCTGGGAGAGTAGAGGCAAATAAACCCTTCAAGAAATGAAAGACAGCTTTACAGTGCTGCCGGGCCCCGATTTAAAGGGGGCATGGCTAACTGAGGGGGCATGGTCAGTGGTGGGGGTGTGGCCACAATCCTGTAAAAAAAAAAAATTGCATTTGCAGGGGGTGTGCTGGCGAACAGGCTGCTGCTGCACGGTCTCTGCAGCAGGAGAGGGGGCGTGGGACCTGGCTCCCTCCATCAGACCCAGCAAAAGGTAGCCCCTCCCCTTCTCGATGGCACTGCATACACCAATAACAATGGCACACAGTAGGGATCTCCAAACCAGTCCTCAAGATCACCAGACCACCTAGCTGGAGCACAGGTGCAGTCATTACTAACTGTCACATTATCAAACTTGTTCTGCATTAACTCCTAACTGACACATTGTACGGATCTGTACAGGTGGCCTGGAAAACATAAACCATTGCTAGATCTCTAAGGCCAGTTTGGCCAGCCTGGCAGTCATACAAAAAAATAAGTTTTGCCTGCAGTTTGTGATGACTTCATAGATGACTTAATGATACATTTTCAGGATCACCAATTGTTAGTATGTATACTGAAAATGTTGTGACATCTTCATATCGGTGAGTAAATAAAGGCCAGGAACTGTACAATTATATGAGGGCAAATGAAAAATTTTGATAGAAACATCATTCTGATATTCAATTATCAACCGTTTCCCTAGACATAGATGTTTGGGATACATTTAACCCAAAGAGGTTGCAATTTTAAAACCTTGTCAACAACAAATAGAGCCAAAATATCAATCTGTTTACTCACTGGTTCTGGGCTACAAAAACCTCCAAGTAACAGTTCTCCAATCTGGAATAGTTAAGTGCTGCCAAACATCTGTCTTTCTCTGTTTTTGTACATCTTGATAATAAGGATGCAAGTTCTGAGAGTTGGCTAACATTATAAAACCCTCATAGGGCTATATGGCAGGAGATCCCTGAACATCTAAATATTTAGTGCTCCCCACTGTACTGTACTGTACATCAGCCACCAAAAGCAATTCAATAACTCTGGTTAGAAAACTGCAGACACGGAGCACTCTCTGGTCTCTATAGCCTCTGGCTACACTTTATTTCTCTCTGATTCACAAATTCAACACACACAATGAGGATAAAATAAATCATTACGTATTCATACAAACATGGAGCCACAGGTTGTAGGGACTGTATGAAAGGAACGAAATGAGGAATGGTTAGAGATAAGAAAAATGGAAAGGAAAGGAGTTCTAGATTTTGTAAAATGAAGTATTATATAGACACTAGTAAGGCAGCTCGAAACAAATGCTTCGAAAGCTAGTCTGCTACCTTGTGATTGCCTCTCTGTTTGGGCATGTGTGAGAGAGAAGGAGATGCAGTTTTACTTACCGCCAACAGATGGCGGTATTTCAGAGACACACAATCAGACACCATTTTTTAAAGGTTTGACACAATCCTCATATGCATAAAAGTGTTCTGCAGCAGATATCGGTCAGAACCCTGGAAGTTTTCATAAAGCTAATGTCAGCTCTTCTTATAAGAGCTATCTTTTGCATTTTTAATTGCATTCTTTCTTGCATAAGGTGTAAATAAATGCCACTATGCAGGCGATAAGTGTCAAGATTTATAGCATACAACTTAAGTTGAATGGTACATCCTGCCATGATGGAGTAAATCTGTGAAGAATGCAGTCCCCCGATGTCCACAGCGGCCTTCAGAATCCTCTTCAGTGGCACCTCTGGTCCCAGTGGTGTATTGCCGCGAGTACGCGGTCACGCCGGTGATGTCACCAGTCATGCAATGCACCCCTGGGACCGGAGATGATGCTGAAGAGGATTCTGAAGGCCACTGTGGATGCCGGGGGACACCGTGGACATCGGAGGACCATCGGGGCACCACCTGGGGACCAAGTATGGAAAAAAATAATTCCAAAAAATAGAAAAAATCCCTTATCCAAAATGCTTGTGGTCCTGAGCATTTCAGATAAGGGATACTTAACCTGTATACTGTATATATACACACACACACACAATATGTTTTTTATAGCCCCCAAAACCTTCAAGTGAATCCTTTAAACCATGCATGTCCAACCTTGGCCCTCCAGATGTTGTGAAACTACACATCCCAGCATGCTTTGCCACAGTTTTGCTATTAGAGAATGCTAAAACTATTGCAAAGCATGCTGGGATGTGTAGTTTCACAACATCTGGAGGGCCAACGTTGGACATGCCTGCTTTAAACTCTCCAGTTTAGACAAGTTTATTACATTTCATACACCCCCCTTACACACACACCAATCATTTCATTAGTCAACACTCTATTCTGAGCATACGTGAATGGAAGAGAACTCACATTGCCTATAATTGCTGGTGCTCTTACCTGTCCTATAGCCGGTGTTGTTGAGGTACACGGAGAAGGTGTGGGGCTCGTGTTGTGCTTGCCAGGATGGCGAGGAGCAGTTCTCGTTGTTGGTGTAGGTGTTATGGTTGTGGACATACTTCCCTGTCAGTATGGACGAACGAGAGGGGCAACACATGGGTGTTGTAACAAACGCATTGATAAAATGGGTCCCTCCTTGCTCCATAATACGTTTTGTCTTGTTCATCACTTGCATGGAACCTGGAGATAAAACGAAGAGTTAGACATCAAAACAATTACCATTAAGTAAATGGGCGGGATTCTCTAAAATACGCAGCCCTCTTCGCCGGGCATTGCATTTCTAATGACCGCATATTCTCTAAAATATGCGGTCATTAACGCAAGGGACAGCTCTCCCTTGCGATGCGGCGCCGTTGCTGGACTTCCAGGTCTATGACCCGGGAGTCCGTCTGCGCATGCGCAGACTGACGCGCCGGCCGCAGGGCATGCTGGGAGGGATCCGTGACGGATCCCTCACACACCGCTGCGGTAAGAAGCCCATAGGCTTCTGCAGGGAACCGCCAGCTTTTGCTGGCGATTCCCTCCGCAGCGGTGACACTGCGGAGGGAGGTTAGAGAATACAGAAATGCGGTAAAAACCCCGATAACGGGGTTTTTACCGCATTTCTGTAATAGAGAATCTCGCCCAATGTCTTTACTAAGTGCTGTATATTTCTCTAGCTAGGACATGTTTCCATCATTCACTGTTATTAACCACTAAATCATTGAAATAAATATATATGTGTATGTCCTGAAGACAGGCTTGTCCCGAAACGCCATAGGCAACAGTAAAAGTGACACGGAGTGACACCTTTATTTAGATTGTATATATATATATATATATATATATATATATATATATATATATATATATATATATATATATATAAAATATAAAGAGACAGAGAGAGAGAGAGAGAGAGAGAGAATCAGGAAGCACTCTCCAGTTTTTTTGCAATATAAAAACCAGCTGTTGATTTTAATGAAAATGCATCATAATCATCATAGAAGATAATGGTGCCACCCAGTTCCTGCACACACTAAAGCACACATGTCAAAATGCATCCACTACTGTGCTGTCCAGCCCTTAGAAAAGGACACTGCATTATTATTTTTTTTAAACTCAACATTAAAACAGATTGGCTGGATTTGACAGAAGCGTCTGTGCAGACAAGGTTGTGTACATGTAAAATCTCCCCCGGAGAATAGTCAGTTGCATTAATAAAAGCTCCTAACTCATCCATCATCACCATGAAAACATATGATCTAATCCCCGCATGTAGCAAACAAACTAATGCACAGTGACAGATCAGTCCCAGACCTGAATCCGGAACACTTCCAAGCACTCAGAAGTAGGCCAGCTTTAAATATTTAAACCTGCAGCCAAACAAACTAATATTTAATCACCACAATCTTTAACATGAAAAAGTAGACAAAGAAACAGAATACACCTAAACTGTGTATAATCCTTGGTAACTAATAGAAGCCAATAATTAGAATACACCCGATTTTGATGTATACAGAAAACACCATATATAATATAAAAATAGTTTTTGTTCTGAAAATATTTGCTGACATTTTTTCCTCTGGATAATTCTGTCTGGCAATAACATAATAATGGCAAGGTGTGGCAGTTGGCACCTTAAACTACATACGGCTTAAGGTGCCCACAGACGCATCGATCCCGGCGTGCGTTCTGTGCTTAACTAGCACACATAGCATTGCATCGTATGCGATAAAAATCTAGTACAAAAAGTATGTGCAGCACATACTTTTTGTACTGTGCGATGAGGTGCCGTGGGAGCGCGCACCCCATCGCATAGCATCGCACCGCCGGGATCGGTGCGTGTGTGGGCACCATTAGGCAGGAGGAACTATTGGGTACAGTTGTTTGGTAAACCTGAGAATCAATTACCCCCTCCCCTATAAAAAGGCAAATAGCAAATAAAAAAATAAAGCAATGAGCTCTAATTGGTTGGAAGTTTCAGGGAGTACCTGGGAGCGAGAATAGTTTTTTTTTTTTTTTTTGGTTTATATTATTTTATGCTTTGAATTGTTTTCAATCTTGCACAGGCTAATATATAATTTACAAACACTTCCCATATGTAGAGCATTTTTACTGATATATGCATAATATTGTATGCTAATCAACATGCACTTAATCCTGTACGTTAGCAGGCAGATAGTGCAAACATGAGATTATTTACTGTCATTATGGCCAAACTACAAATGAATTTTTCCTAGTGAAAGCTTACTCCACACGAAATACTGCATGTTGGTGGTAAATTTTGCTATGGTATATCAATACTGTAGGTCTAGTTTGCCCCTGCCTAAGGGTTACTATTTTCCAAAAATGATTGGAAGAGGGTTCTGCCCAGGACAACCCAACTTACCAACCTCCTCGGCAATGGTCATTGCACGTGTGGTCTACTGGTTGCTTCTGTGATCTCCCTCCTTTACACATTGCAAGGACAAAATACATTTAGAGCCCTTCTCTGCATGGGACTTTACTACATTTAGGGGCATGCTAATGTATTATTACCAAGAATGACAGTAATTAAAACTTCTATCGGGATTGAAACTTAATAATTTGTAAATATGCCAACTAGCCTTTAGAAACCACCTGGGGTCAGTATTGCTATCATTTCCAGAAAACAAGAGCATGGTGGCCCTGTTTTCTTCAGAGTGGAGGGCCCAGTGTCTTCATTGGTAATTTACTGTTCCCGTAAGCAGACAGGAGGCAGCTATTCTGAGTAAGACACTCAGATGGCCGACGCTGCCACCATCATGATGGTGATCCGATGCTGTATCTGTGGAGCAGCCGTTGGATCTGAGATGCTGACAGGAGGCGCCCGTTCCATCAGGCGCCTCTAGCAGGCATTAGCATATTTGCGCACAGCAGCTGTGTCCCTGTTTAAAGTGTCCATCTCTGATTGCCAGCATACAATGCAGTAAATATGTCACAGCCTGTACTTATGATTCAATAAGGGGGCTAGCAGGGGTCAGTACACTAGAGTAATTCTTGTAGACTGGAAAGTAGCCCGATTAGCAGGACTGTCATTCCATGTTTATTGATACAGTAATGAAAAATACACTGGTTTCTGCTGATTGTAAACACTTGAAAAAGTTTGTTGGAAGCGTGGAATAACTAATGATCCCCTAGGCAAAACAAGAGCATGAGCAATCTCCATCTAACCGGAGAATGAAATTGTCCTAATGTCACCAGTCTACATAATGAAGGCAGCGGCTCAATCAATAGTGTTAGCAGATTTGACAAGTGTATGTAGACACACATTTCTGTCTGGGGATTTGATGGCTCAGTAACTCTGTATTAAAGAGCCTTAATGTGGCGGTTAATGCATTGCGCCAGCATGAGAGATGCAGATGGATTCTAGTCGAGGAGGGTAATATGCTTTTCTGCAAAAATAAAATAAGAAATCCTGGAGATGTGTCACCCTTTATGGATATTAGTGACAAGCAACCAACATGCTGCAGGCTGAAATTGCTGAGTGAGAATCACAGTTCCCAGAGCATAAGCTTTTTATTTACGCCGATTCTTATTTCTGGAGCCCGTATTGGCAGACGGAGGCTGAGCAGTAACTTGTACACTACGGGGTGAGATGGCAGCACACTGTATCCACCAGCCTCCAAAGAAATACAACTTTGTCTTTACATGCAATGGTAAGAACGCCTCCTATTGTCAGGGATCAGCTATCTTTGTACATGAGTAATACTAAATTGGGCTTCCCTCCTCATTTAGGAGAAGGAGGCATCTTGTTATCATACCCCTTTTCACACCAAAACCTCAAGTCTGACCTGGGTGAATGAACACGGTTTCAAGCAGTTTTAAGCTGGACATACACTACTGCGATGCATCGCAGCAGTGTATGTCCATCTGAACCCCCACAAGCCGCCCAGGACCATCCCAGGCAGCAGGTTTGCAAGCGATACATCAAATGCAGTCCCTTCACATGTGATGTATAGAATGCGACCCCTGTTCACCCTTCGCCGGGAGAGGGGTCTAAATTATTATATACTACTATTAAAGACATGATTTGAGCTGCTGACTAAATGAGTCTCCACCCTGTATTTGTCTATGACAGAATAAGTGGTGTAACTACTGTAAGGCAGCCCCCGCTGCCGCTTGAGGGAGCAAGCAGCAGCGGGGTCTATGTGGGCACCGGCACCTACCCGGTGCACTAATACCGCTGCTGGCTGGCTGAGCACTGGAGGCGAGTCAGCCGCAGCACACGCGCAGCGATGACAGACAGAGACAGATTCACTTGACTGTACACAGAGCCGGCTATTGGCTACTGTGTACAGGATTGGTGGGAGGATGGGCGGTCGGGTTGTCAGATGGGTACCGCTGTGGCAGCCGTCACAGGGAGATGCTGGTGTACATGTTTCAGAATGAGCCAGGGTTAGTAAATATGCTTGCAGATGGTTCCCGATATACATATCTACAGTGTCTACATAGACACTCAATAGGACAACCTCAAAAGTTGACATGTAATAGGTTGACAGGGTCAAAAGGATGCAACAAGTCAACATGCAATAGCCCTGTGAAAAGGTTGCCAAGACTTTTTCCCAATATTATTTGTGACTTTTTCATTCTTTACCATCCACTTGGACTAAAATAAAAATGAATTTCAATTGTAGGGGCCCCTCCAGCAAGCCCGGGCCTGGGCAATCATATATGGAATACACAAGTGAACATACAGATCTTTTCTCATACAGGCTGCGATGCCACCCCCACCCTCCCCCTCCCCCTCTGCGGCTGCCCCGCTGGTCCCTGCATGTGCAGTAGTTTCATCGGTACAGCGTATGTACTGGCCCCAAGCTTCTATGGACTGCTGCGACAGCAGCTCATAGAAGCTAAAATACAGTATCGGTGACAGTACTCTGCAAAGGACAAGCGCTGGGACCAGCATATGCGCAGACCCCGGATCCTATGGGCTGCAGGCATCCCTGAGGGAGGGAACACCTCCAAATGGGATTGCATTGGTTGACTGACAGGTTGAACTTCCAATAGGAAGCCACTGCTAGGTCACAGTGAAGCCAGTGCAGTCTTTCAGACTGCATTCTTGCTTCACTTATTAAGGGCACAGTGATGGATTTTACCTGGGGGGGGGGGGGGGGGGGGGGGGGGGTAACTCCTGTAGCCTATAGGTAAAATCCTCCACTGCTATATCTGTATGCAATTAAGCCTCTGAATCTGTGGCCCTTATTCTGGTTCACTCGCAAAGGCAAATTCCTTCTCAAATGGACAAAACCATGTGCACTGCAGGTGGGGCAGATGTAACTTGTGCAGAGAGAATTACATTTGGGTGGGGTTTACTTCAAAGGGTGTGGTATGTTTCTCCGACAGTCGGGATCCCGACAGTCATTATCCCGACTGGCTGGTGTCAGACAGCGTGGCCAGCGTAACAAAGCCCCTTGCGGGCTCGCTGCACTCGCCACACTGCGGGCACGGTGGCGAGCTACGCTCGCCACTTATTCTATTCTCCCCCTATGAGGGAAAATAGCCGACGGCCGTCGGGAACCCGGCCATCGGTGTTTTAACAGTCGGGATCCCGACGTCGGGTTAATGACTGTCGGGATCCCGACTGTCGGGACCCCATCCGACAGCCTACTTCAAAGTGAGATCTATATTGCAGTGTAAAAATAAAGCAGTCAGTATTTTCCATGCACAGAAACAAAATAACTCACCCAAATGTAACTCTCTCTGCACCTGTTACATCTGCACCCCCCCCCCCCCCCCCCCCTGCACTGCAGAAGGAATTTGCCTTGGCGAGTGAACCAGACTAATGGTGTGTACACACGGTAGATGTGCCTTAAGATCCTATCCACAATCTGATCAGATAGGATCATGGATAGGATCTTAAGGCACATCCGATTTGCATCCTATCTTGACTACATAATGCAGATCTGCACTATATAGACAAGGCAGCCAAGACTTTCTGGCTTCCGATACGTGAACGCGCATCGGGATCGGATCGGGATCGCAAGGGTTAAAACCCTTGCAATCTGCATCCGATGTTGATCCGATGCCGATCCGATGTTGACTATATCGTCAACATCGGAAAGGAAATCGGACCGTGTGTACACAGCATAAGAGCCTGTATGCAAAGTGCTTGAGGACATACCTGTAGCCTGAACATAAAGAAAATGTGAATGTGGTTATCCACTTTGTAAGGCATAACAGAACACTTATGGCACCTTTTAAATAATAGATCATAATTATCTTACTAATATCAAAAGTATTCAGCTGTACTAGACAAAATAAAACAAGGAAAAGGTTTGAGGTTACAGCCCCCTTAAGTAAAAGTTGAAGCCCATTACTTGTATAATTCTGTTTACAACTATTGTTATTATTGATGTTGCTTTCGAATCAATCTGATCTGTCTTTTTAAAAACTTGGACCTATGCATTATCATTCTGATTTGTTATTTGGATGTGATCACTGACAGGTCTAATTTTTGGTGTGAAAATGAATAAAATGTATATGGAAAAATGACGGAGCCCTTTTTTGAGGTGACCAAACCCTTCATTCCCAACATCAAGTCCCCAATATTTTATGGTGAAAGATATGAAATACACTACATACCAAGTTCTACATCCTGGTCATCTGTCAGGACAAGAATGATGTTTGGACGGATATTTCTTCGGTCCCTTTGAAATCTTCCTTTAAGGCGCTGTTTGGAGAGGAGAGGGGAATTCCCCTCAATTGCTGGCATTAGAATCACTATTAAAAGCCCAAGGAGAGCAATCCGCTGATACGCCATCATTGGCTGGTCCGACTCACAACTCTACCACGTTGTGTCTCTCTGGTGTTCACCAGTTCTGTAAAGAATACAAGGAGAGGGTTAACCATGCCGTGACAGTCAGAATAAACACATAAACGTCTCGTCTGTCTGATCACAAGCTGCAACTGTTTTGTGGTTTCCTTAAAACATCAAACACTCTACCTACTTCTTTGACTACCAACATTTACAGATGTCCTTCCTCCTCTATCCTCTGTTCATTATGAGTCACATGACAAATGGCTCATGAGAAATGCCAGCCAGGGCCAGAGCATTGAGTTGCAGGAGAGAAGCAGCAGCAAAGAAGCTGCCACCCTCTGCGAGGAGCAAGAAAGACCTAGCTGCCTGCCTTGTAACCAATATTCCCTCTAATTTTACGAAGGCTGCGTGCGGTAAAAGATTTTGGCTGTGCAACTTTGGAAGGAAATTTAAATTTTTGTGCGTCACTTCTATATAACTGGAAAATGACGTTCAGCATTTGTGTTAACTTTACTTTTAATTATATTAAACATTCAAAACACAGCACACAATGTAGTTATTGGGTGTTATTGGGTGTAACACACATTAATTGAGTCCACAACTGCAAAAAGGGACCACTGTTGCTTTGTGCGCTCTGTTGTAATGTCTGTGCGCACGCTCGCCGAGTTGTGTGCGCGCGCACATGCGCACAGCTTAGAGGGAACACTGCTTGTAACCATCCCAGCCGGCCAGTGAAGGGGGTAAGCTCCCTCACTCTACTAGAACACCCCCATCCTGGTGTAGGTTAGCTGCGGCAGTGGGCGCAAGTAGTTCCCCCCTGGTGCAGGTCAGCGTTGGCAGCAGATAGCACCCACCCCCAGAAATGGATGACAGTGGGAGCACACCAAATTTCGCAGCATTGTGTCTGGACCAAACGCCGCCCGCAGTGCCGCACCTGCGATCCCCCTGCACAGCTGTGACTGGATGATATGTAGAATCAGCCATTCGCATCCTTTGGTGCGGGGGACAAATCATTCAATGGTTGGCGACCATTAAATGATTTCTCCAGCTCACTCAGATCAGAGACACCTTTATGGTGCCGCCACAAAGCGATTTGCATGGGAAGTGCCCCGCTGCCCACCCATGCCCCTTGTCCGCACTGCTAAGTGCGAGCAAGCATGGCGGACACGTAGTTCGCCGTGCCCACACGCACCCTGCATCTGCAAATGCACAGAAATGACCAAAGAAATTAGAATAGCCCTCTAGTTGTGACTAGAAGGGCAGTTTAACCTGACTGTTGCAGCAGCAGGACACATCGGCGTGGCCACTCGATGCACAAAACTACTCCTTAACAGAAAAATTGCCAATTGCAGTACATCTTGCCACATATCGCATTGATACTAATTGCATTGAACTCACCATCGGGTATCTCTCTGCCCAACACTTTATTAAACCTAAACCATACTTAAACTTAACTTAACCATACCTTAACACTACAAATAAAGACACAGACACAAGTGCTGGCGTTTAAAAACTTGAAAGTCAAATTTATTTTGACAACTTATATAGACTATCAAAATGGTGGCGGCACCAAAGAACGGTCAAGAAAGGAAAAGTGGGGGGTAAACATCACCATATCATACATACACTGCTGTTGATCACTCTCTGGTGTGGCCATCTCCCGTGCAGAAGCATGGCTCATGACAATCAATGTCGGGGAGAGCGCACCCACTATCTATGTACACACACAAATACTCAAGATGACCTTTCTTTACCGCCGCCGAGAAAAAAGAGATAGGGATGGGAGGGTGGGGCTTCTGAAGGAAAGAGGAAGATCACTCTAATACGTGATCATTTCTATCCTGCCTACTCCTCCCTAAACACCCTGATTGGCCTATCCGCTAACTCATTTGCATACCCCTGACCTACTGACAAAAGTGTCAGTATGCAAGCACCCTTTAGTGGTTCATGCCTCCTCCCTGCTTATTCAGCCTTCGGATTTTCTATGTATTAACATATGAAATAAGTATCACAAAGGACAGCTCTTGCGAAAAGAGCTGCCCTTTGCAAATCCACCTGCACTGGGTGAGAGGGTGCCTGCCCTCCACCTCCTACACCCGGAGCCTCCTGCTGCAGGGACTTTCAGGCTACTCCTCCTCCATGCATCTGGAAATGGAAGTACTGCTGCTGGGGAGGAGGTCACTGGAATCAGGCAGACAGCACTGCAGGTGAGGGGCTAAGGCATGGGCATCGCAGCGGGGATTCAATAAGAAGCCCATAGGCTTCTATAGGGTAATGCCAGAAGAAGCTGGTGTAACGCTCTATGGGGGAAACGCAGACAAAGGTCTGAGAGCCACTGGGCTGACCCAAAGTAAGGATTTGTATTTAGAATTTTCCATTATTCAGTTACACATGATGGAACCTTTAATTCACATCAGAACTAAGGGTTTTAAAAAAACAAGACTGCATCAACAATTGCAAAGAGGTAAAAGTATGAAAATGAAGTGCTATCTACTCATTCAATAGTTTTGACTTTGGGTACACACTCTGCCTTCAGACACAAGGGAGAATAATACATTATACTGAACAATTGCCTGTCACTCACAGGTCACAGTCCTGGCTCTAGTATTAAATACAACTAGCAGATCTATATTTCATGAGTTCCCTGCAGGAGTTTAAAATAACGTAATAAACTTCAGCTGGGTTGTGGGAGTAATTTATAAACCACCTGCTGGGCAAGAAACATATTCTCGCTCCACTCAGTTTTGTAAGGGACAGTTAGTTATAAACACTGGGACTGAAATATAAAAAAAAATATATATATATATATCTTATATATTTGGCTACATCTGTCACTCAATGTGTGAGTGTGACTATAAAGCTGGGTGGAGCCTCTGACTCCGCCCACACACACTCACATAGTGACGGAGAACCAGCCCAGAGTGCCAGACACCCTCTGCCTCCCCATGCTGCCAGGCAAAGACACTGCTACTCCACAGCCACCAGGTGAACGACAGGTCTGCCTGCAACCCCCCCCCGCGCGATTCGCGGGCCCCCGCGATTCATGGCACCCCCGCGACCCCCTCCTGCGATTCACGATTCCCCCCCCCCCCCCTCCCGCAATTCGCGGCACCCCCCGCGATTTGCAGACCCCCCCTTCTGCGATTTACGGCACCCCCCGCGCCTCCTCCCGGCGATTCACGTCACTCCCCAGCCCCCCCTCCCGTGATTTGCGGACCCCCACCCCCTCCCGCGATTCACGTCACTCCCCAGCCCCCCTCCCGTGATTTGCGGACCCCCACCCCCTCCCGTGATTTGCGGACCCCTGCACCCCCCCGGTGATTCTACCCCCCCTGCGCCTCCCCTCCCTTGATTCACGGCTCCCGCGATTTGCGGACCCCCGCACCCTCCCGCAATTTGCAGACCCCCCTGACCCCCTTCCGGCAATTCCATCCCCCAGCGACCCCGCTCTCGCATTTCACATACCCCTGTGAGAATGGGGGATCCTGTACCGCCACAAGCAGGTGCCGGCCCTAGGTGGGAAACCCGGCCCTGGCTGCTGCGCTGCAGGTTCCCCCACTGCCAGAAGTGCCCCCACGGTCCTCTGCACCAGTGCCACAACTTTTATTAATGTCTTGCCCACATACCACTATTATACAGCCTCCTGCTCTCATGCACCCCCTTACTCCCTCCCAGTGGGAGGAGACGCTCACCCACTGCCGGGAGCTGCATACTGTCCCTCCCCCTCCTCCAGTTCTAGGGATGCCCATCGACCATCAATGATTTCAAATCATCGATGGTTTATGGCCGATGTTGAATACTTTTGCCATCAATGTGGGAGGACCAGATGGTTTCCCTACATCGATGGCAAAGGAGAACCAATCAAGTTTCACATTTTTTATGGTGCCGGGACACGGAGTATAGCTCCGCCCCCCCCACACCGGACAGTCCCGCCACCGAGTTCTGATTGTCCCATGGCCTATTCAGTCAGATATAATGGATAACAAAAAACACAAAATAAAGAGAGCGCACTGTGTTGATCTTTTGTTATTAGATTTTTTACTTGATTAATATTTTTAATATAATAAGTACACCTTAAAATATACAATTATGCATACGTGCATATACACAATAAAAATTATACACTTTAAAATAGATAATGCATTCCGACTAGCACCAAAAAATGGCCCAAGTTCATAATCAATTGCCAACTTAGTATAGAGCTCCCAAATGGGTATAATGAATGTCACTTCCGAATGAAGTTATTATTTGGGAGCTCTATACTAAGTTGGCAATTGATTATGAACTTGGGCCATTTTTTGGTGCTAGTCGGAATGCATTATCTATTTTAAAGTGTATAATTTTTATTGTGTATATGCACGTATGCATACAGATATGGCCAGGTACATCGTGGTTTACAACGCGCTTTTGAGGGCTCTGACTCGCGAGTTGCAGATTGCGTTATGTCCTGCGTTATGTACCACGCCATGTAATACATAGTTTAACCACTGGGTGACTAATGCTCCACGTTAAGACTTTACGCTACGGATTTTGTCCTTACTTTACGGACAGAGTTTTTGTATTTTATTCGCAGCTGCAGTGACGTATGGTCATGTATGTAATTGGTACAGAAGCCATGCTAACCTTTGCTATTGCTGGATGACTACTTAAAACATTATTTGAGGACCTACAGTATCATACTTTACACTACGGATTTTGTCCTTACTTTACGGATAGAGTTATTTTATATTATTCGCAGCCGCAGTGACGTACGGTAATTTATGTTATTGGTGCAGAAGCCATGCTAACCTTTGCTATTGCTGGATGACTACTTCAAACATTATTTGAAGACCTACAGTATCATACGGAGCATGTCATACAGTACTGTACTTTATGGGGCATGTCTTGTATTGGACGTTGCTGTACAGTATATCACACACCAAGGGAGCGAAGATAATCACAGGCAACAGTGGCCTAGCGGGTAGAGGCACAGCTTCACTATGTCAGTATCAGTAGTTCGATCCTCAGTTGGTTACAATATATTTTCATTTTTTAAACATACTTTTTTTTTTTTTAAACCAATACAGGTACTGTAGTTACAGTAGTTGGTGCTTATCAAATTCTTTCGGACTTTTCCACAAACAAAAATTCACAATGGCAGGCCTCCATGTACACGATAGTTAATACCCATACATACTGCGCTACAGAGAACGGTTTTTTTTTCCGCAAAATAGATTTAGCTTTTCAGGTAAAAGTCCTTGCTTTGAGGACCGTGTTTCGGGATTAAATTTGCTTCTCCAGATTTTCAAGGCTCTACATGTCCCTGGTTCAGAGTGCTACTGTGTGAACATAGAAGCCATGCTAACCTTTGCTAAACAGCCACGACTTTTCACTACGGATTTTGTCCTAACTTTACAGACAGAGTGTTTGTATTTATTCGCAGAAGCAGCTACTTACGGTCATTTATGTAATTGGTACAGAAGCCATGCTAACCTTTGCTATTGCTGGATGACTACTTAAAACATTATTTGAGGACCTACAGTATCATACTATACACTACGGATTTTGTCCTTACTTTACGGACAGAGTTTTTGTATTTTATTCGCAGCCGCAGTGACGTACTGTATGGTCATGTACTGTATGTAATTGGTGCAGAAGCCATGCTTACCATCTGCTATTGCTATAATCACAGGCAACAGTGGGCTAGCGGGTAGAGGCACAGCTTCACTACTGTACAGTATGTCAGTATCAGTAGTTCGATCCTCAGTTGGTTACAATATATTTTCATTTTTTAAACGTACTTTTTTTTTTTTTAAACCAATACAGGTACTGTAGTTACAGTAGTTGGTGCTTATCAAATTCTTTCGGACTTTTCCACAAACAAAAATTCACAATGGCAGGCCGCCATGTACACGATAGTTAATACCCATACATACTGCGCTACAGAGAACGGTTTTTTTCGCAAAATAGATTTACAGTACTGTAGCTTTTCAGGTAAAAGTCCTTGCTTTGAGGACCGTGTTTCGGGATTAAATTCGCTTCTCCAGCTTTTCAAGGCTACACATGTCCCTGGTTCAGAGTGCTACTGTGTGAACATACAGTAGTGTAAAGTATGATACTGTAGGTCCTCAAATAATGTTTTAAGTAGTCATCCAGCAATAGCAAAGGTTAGCATGGCTTCTGTACCAATTACATAAATGACCGTACGTAGCTGCTTCTGCGAATAAATACAAACACTCTGTCCGTAAAGTAAGGACAAAATCCGTAGTGAAAAGTTGTGGCTGTTTAGCAAAGGTTAGCATGGCTTCTACTGTATGTTCACACAGTAGCACTCTGAACCAGGGACATGTGTAGCCTTGAAAAGCTGGAGAAGCGAATTTAATCCCGAAACACGGTCCTCAAAGCAAGGACTTTTACCTGAAAAGCTAAATCTATTTTGCGAAAAAAAACCGTTCTCTGTAGCGCAGTATGTATGGGTATTAACTATCGTGTACATGGCGGCCTGCCATTGTGAATTTTTGTTTGTGGAAAAGTCCGAAAGAATTTGATACTGTAAGCACCAAATACTGTAACTACAGTACCTGTATTGGTTTAAAAAAAAAAGTACATTTAAAAAATGAAAATATATTGTAGCCAACTGAGGATCGAACTACTGATACTGACATAGTGAAGCTGTGCCTCTACCCGCTAGGCCACTGTTGCCTGTGATTATAGCAATAGCAGATGGTTAGCATGGCTTCTGCACCAATTACATACATGACCATACGTCCCTGCGGCTGCGAATAAAATACAAAAACTCTGTCCGTAAAGTAAGGACAACATCCGTAGTGTAAAGTATGATACTGTAGGTCCTCAAATAATGTTTTAAGTAGTCATCCAGCAATAGCAAAGGTTAGCATGGCTTCTGTACCAATTACATAAATGACCGTACGTAGCTGCTTCTGCGAATAAATACAAACACTCTGTCTGTAAAGTAAGGACAAAATCCGTAGTGAAAAGTCGTGGCAGCCACTGTTTTGTAGAAGAGATTTTTACGCATGCGCTGTACTGTTTGGGAAAAGTGACATCTGGTGGTCAATGAGTGTAACTGCAGGTTACATTTACAAGATTACGTTACGTTATAACACGATCTATAACGGGACTTGAGCGCAAGGAGCAGGCGCGATCCATGCGCGATTTGCATAGCGCACTTTATGCGCAACGCAGCCACGATGTACTTGGGCATATCTGTAATTGTATATTTTAAGGTGTACTTATTATATTAAAAATATTAATCAAGTAAAAAATCTAATAACAAAAGATCAACACAGTGCGCTCTCTTTATTTTGTGTTTTTTGTTTACCAGCAAGGCTCAGTAGTCTTTTGTTGGGAGCAGCACATAAGCTGTGGATTTGAGTGTATATTTAATTTAATTTTTTTACCAATAAATTTACATACATAAGCAAAACTGCGCCTGATTTTCCCATCTGGGCAACCCTTTTCTAGATATAATGGATGACCATCAATGGTTATCCAAGTAATATTTTACTACTATCGATGGCAGGGTGCAAAATCGCCATCAATGCCAACCATCGATGGTGTCTACACCAATGCCCATCCCTACTCTGCAACAGGCAAAAGCCTTTACTACCCCTCATGCCCACACACCTCTATCACTGCCCTGCCTCCTGTTCTCCTGCCCCGTAACTTCCGCCAGTGGGGACCCGCTCACCCTGTGTTGCCCACATTACCCTATCATGCTTTACCACCCAGCCTCCTGCTCTCATGCACCCTAACTCCCACCCAGTAGGAGGAGACACTGACTCAGGCCACCGTTCTGCCACGCTGGACCCTCACCCACTGGCAGAAGCTGCACAGTGTCCCCTACCCTCCTCTTTAGTCCCCCTTATGCCCACACACCCCTATCACTACCCAGCCTCCAGTTTTCCTGTGTCGTGACCTCCGCCAGTGGGGAGCCGCTTACTCAAAAACACCCTACTATACTTTTGCACACACACCCATAAATGTCACTGTATCATCCACACTATCAATGTACATCTTACTCTGTAACCGCTTTTTAATTAAACAAAACAATACACACATCATATGCTCTCTATTCAACACATTTCACCTATAACTCAAGTTGCAATACAGGCATCTTACATACAATTCTAACCATATTTCTCATATACAAACGTTCACAAATTAGGGGGGCGCAGCCCCTTATGACAGTGTTAAGAGAGCGCCAGTAGGGTGTGATGAATCACCTAATATATATATATATATATATATATATATATATATATATATATATATATATATATATATATATATATATGGGTGGGTGATGTTCTGCGTAAGCAAAAAATCAGAGTCGGCACTCTCCAATAGTAGTAAAAGATCTTTAGTAAAAAGAATACATTACAGGTGCTCCAGGTGGCATCGACGTTTCATGGCCCAACCGGCCATTTCATCAGGATGTGGGCTGCGGGTAGAGGGTGTGCAGGTGCCCTGCAGAACATCACCCACCCATATTGACTCTGTCAGTAAGGCACCCCCAAAGCTGATACCCTTCCTCCAGAGTGCCAAAGCTCTTTTGTATGTATGTATATATATATATATATATATATATATATATATATATATATATATATATAAAACTGTACACCAGATCAGTCCTGCACATAAGTTTAAGTATTTCTGGCAAGTCTTATACCATGTTCTCATTGCGTCCCTGCAAACACCCAGGTTTTTGGTGGGGCACAGATGATCTCCGCTCACAGAACCCGTTCATAAGGCACCTTAGACCTGGGAAATTTCTGTGTCTGCCCCGTTCACACTGCTTCCCTGATCTGCCCTGCCAACAAGTGTGAGGAATCAAAGAACAGCTTTTATTGGCTGTTTAAAGAGCAGCTTTAATTGTCCATACGGGCACCACCACTCTTCCTCCGGTTGGGATCATGCACCATGGAGTACACACTGAGACACGACACAGGAAATTACTGGCAGTGAGAACGTGAATGTGAGTGGTCTGAGCGTGACCCACACTTATGTTAAGCCACTTAAATTAGCCAAACGTCAATAAGAAATACCCATGAAGAGGTCATTGGCATTAAAGGGGTTAATGGCTAAACCCCATAAGTAACTCAGCAAAATAAGCAGAAATTAGCATAATTTCAATCAAACAGTTCTAATGTTATTTTGTTTGTTACAAGTTTGACAACTGAAAATAAGAACAGAACAGAAAATGCAATTAGTTGGACTTACTGGTGCTTATCTGACTTTACTGAATAATCTCCTGACTGAATATCTAGTGAGACTGGGCTGTATATCAAATCTCCTGTATGGTTTTTAAGTCTGGAAATAATGTTAACGGATCGTATTAGGAGCATTTACTGACAACGGAGATATTATACAGTATATACAATTCTAAACATTTATGCATTACTGAAATCAATAAAAATGTTGGGCGTTCCCCTGTAGAAGCAGGTGTGGTGATGCCTGCTTGAGGTGTTCGACAGGCAGTGTTAACCCGCTCGCTAAGCAGCGAACAACCAATGCTTAGCAAGTGAACCTGAATCAGACCCCAAGTTTTAATGATATCAGCCATGGATATGCTCACAACCTCTACCATTGGGGTGCTTTAACCCTCTGAGTGTCAAGTGAATTTGGCAAAATACAGCTGGAGTCAGCCACATGCTTGCAGGGACTGGTGATTCTATCGCCAGCCCCCGCCTGCCGTCGGAAGGGGTGCGTGCGCACGAGACGTGCACGAGACGCTCACGCGGCCCATTTCGACGGAGCTCCTGGCCGACGCCTTCCCGGTCCCCATCGCCGGCCCCCACCGCCCCAACCCTGCCCATCTCCCTGAAGCGGAGACGGGCAGGGTCACGCTGCCCAGCCGCCGAGTGACAGACGCATGCTCCTCCCAGTCTGATGGAGTCCCTCTCTGCCAAAGCTCGCCAGCGGGGATGTTCTGGCGAGCGCCGGCAATGAAAGAGAGGGGCTCCAATCTGTAGGTGTAAAATTTGCCATGTAAACATTTTTATTCATCATAATGACCTGTAATGTTTACCTTATGTAGGAAATATCATCTTTTTTTCACACAATATTTTTTATAGTGAATTTATATAACAAATGTGAGCGACGCTGGCATTTCTAGTGGATATTTTGAACATCTCTCACAGAGATGTTGGCACTCAAAGGGTTAAGGACAGCGTTTGTGAATCACTGGGGTAGTAATAAAAAATTAGGAGATCACAACTCTATTCGGATCCAAAACAATAATGAAACATCTTTGCATAATTGAGAAGTGACCTTTTCTTTTGACATCCAACTATTGGCACCATAGTAGCTCAGCAAATCCTACCTAAAAACGGAAATGTAATGATAGTTTTCGCAACCCCAGTCCTCAAGACCCCATACCAGTGTACATTTTCCAGGTCATGTACCTGGTGCACAGGTGTATGACCAAGGTTAGAGATCCAACAGTGACCTGGAATGCATAAGCTGGCTGGGGTCTGGAGGACCAAGCGTAAAAAAACCCACTGGTCTAGTGACTACAATTTGCTGAAAATGTGTTTTTATGTTGCTGCTGCCAAGAAGAATATTCACAGGGACCTCTTGAGGGGCAGGAACAGTGCCACTCTATTCATAGGCACATTATCCGAATACAATAATATGACCAAATAACGAAATAATTTCACTCAGGAGCAAGCGCTATAATTTTCTCCTAATCCTTTATTAATTGGCCATATTCACCACAGCCAGGAGGACATGCCATGAATTAACCATGTATGGATTATTAATGTCTATTATTTCTCTTTGTACAGAACGTCTTATCTCCTGTACTTTGCTGAATACGTTATGCATTTGGAGACCTGCAGTTATTTGCCAGCTCGACGGGAGTGAAGTGAGACTTGTTGGACGCCACGGGTTATATCAGGCAAGACTTTTACATCTGTCCATGGTTTCTTACAAGCTAGAATCAGCCCTGATTTCACACTGTACAGCTGTAACGGTACAATTACCGGGACTTATTCACAATTACTGGCCACCTGCTTGGGAGCAGTGAATGGTGCTGTGCACAGAGCTTAGCTGTGGCCGCACAATAATCTACACTTTAATTAGATTGGTTGGCAAAGAGTACAGACCTTTTCCACTTTGATTAACAAACTTTCCAACAGCCGGAAATTACCATCGCCCACTATCCGTAAATGCTGTCAATTACACAGTGGCAATACATAGCAGTTAACATGCTTTTACATTGGATCTGTAGCAACATTCTATATATAAATAAACCTCATTCCTTCCACAGGACCAGAAGAACTTGGTTGCTTACCATGCTGACGTCAAGCCTGCATTTCACCTGGTTTTAATTTGCTACAGAACATGCGTAACTCCTAGGGTAGCCAACTCCAGTCCTCGAGAGCTACCAACAGTTTACATTTTCTAGATCACCTAGTTTGAGGCACAGGTGTATTCATTACTCACCGACACATTATAAATGATCCACAGGTGGAGCTAATTATTTCGCTTGTGACTCTGTGAGGAGACCTGGAAAACGTTAACTGTTGGTAGCGCTCGAGGACTGAGTTGGCTACCCCTGTCCTAGATTAAAGGGAAAGCTTGGGTATTGGGAAGTTTGGTCCAGTTGCAACTGCCTGTTGCCAACTTCCCATCTGTGTCTTCCATTATATTAAGCTGGCAAGGTGATATGCTTTGCCAACACTGCGGCTGACCATTATGTTAAGGCTTGATTTTGGATTGCCAGTTACTATTTCTGATTCTTAACAGTACTTGCCCATACTCTGTATAAGACACAGACCATATTAGACTACACGTGCTACCGCTCCTAAATTATTCTGCTAAGAACTTGGACCACCAGTATCAATATTCTAGCATCTCTTTTTCCACCACATATCTTCTGCTCCTATGATATCAAATTCAGTCCTTTTCTGAATCAGCTGAGTAACATATCAAACCTATTAATGTGACAATGGATTTCTATTAATGACCATGACCTTTGTGAGAAAACAGGAAAAAAGGATGAGTGACGATAGTGTGAAGGTTATGTCCACATTTGTGTTTCTACAGTACAACAGCGGTGGCATGGAAGATCTACACTGTCTAGAACTCTAGATAGACCCGTTCTAGCCACAAAACAGCCATTCTCTATTCCCTTCACTGGTTGCCTGTAAGATGGCGCATCATCTTCAAGATTGGCTTACTGAGTTTCAAAGCCCTACATGACCAGGGCCCAAGGAACATGAAGCAGCTTCTGATTCCATATTGTCCCACTCGATCACTTAAGCACACAAATATTGCAAATGTAATTTCCAATCTCACAGAAGCCCACAAGTAATCACTAATGTAATCAATATATTGAAATCATGAACATCTAAGAGCAATGAGGAAGGCAAGTCAGCCTAATGGGCAGCACGGATGGTGTAATGGTTAGCATACTGCCTTACAGTGATGAGGTCATGGGTTTGTTCCCAACATGGCTTTAACTGTGCAGAGTTTGTATATTCTCCCCGTGCTTGCATGGGTTTTCTCCAGTTTCCTCCCACATTCCAAAAATATACCGGTAGGCTAATTGGCTCCCAACAAAATTAACCCTAGAATGCTTGTGTGTGCATGTATATGTGGTAGGGAATATAGATTGTAAGCTCCACTGGGGCAGGGACTGATGTGAATGTTCAAATATTCTCTGTACAGCGCTTCGGAATATGTGTGCGCTATATAAATAACTGGAAATAATGCTTGGTTGCTTGCGGCCATTACTGTAGGTCTACAAGCATTAGGTCCATAGTCATTAGGGCAACCACTATAGGCCAACAGTCGACATATTATTTCATGTCGACTGTTGACCTATAGTGGTTGCCCTAATGACCATCAACCTAATGCTTGTAGACCTACAGTTGACATGCATTAGGTCAACATGATCATTAGGTCAACACAAACAGGTCGACATAGAAAAGGTCATTGAGTTACTCATACTTTACTATCCAAGTGGGCATAGAGTGAGAATATAATAGTGCAAGAAGAATGGCGAGCGAAGCGAGACATACGAGACTGTGGTACACTTATACGGTGTCAACTTAAGTTGACAACAGAAAAAACTTTAAATAAACCCCCTCATGTTGACCTTTTTCATGTCGTCCTAATGCTTGTGTCCAACTGTCCACCTAATGCTTGTAAACCTATTTCATGTGTCGAGCTATAGTGGTCAACCTAATGACGGTCGACAGAAGTTCTGTCGACCCTACGACCCATACCCCTCTTGTCAGAGGTGGTAGAGGCTAATACAGTACATTTATTGAGATATTCTTGGGGTAGACATATGGTTGTCTGTACAAAGAACTCATTGCAAATCATAAATGGTGCTCCAGCCAATCAGCTCCTGTCATTTTTCAAACACGTGACAGTTAGGAGCTAGAACAGCAATGATATCAAGAATATTAATTGAATGTCACGTGTGAAATCTGCCCCAAGGTTCTAATAGGGAACGAGGTTAGAATGAGGTTAAAAAAGGGCCAAGCTAGAGTGGTTATGATCTGCTGCCATATTCAGGTTTCTGTGGGGCAGATGTATTAAGCTGGGAGAAGAGATAAACTGGAGATAAAGTGAAAGGAGCACCAGCCAATGAACTTTGTTTGAAAATGACAGTTGGGAGCTGATTGGCTGGTATTTCACTTTATCTCCAGTTTATCTCTTCTCCAGGCTTAATACATCTGCCCCTGTGTTTTTAAAATCCGCCACTATGGTTCTTGAATCATTACGCTTCGTTTTTTCCTCTGGAGTTGGGAAATGCGAATCATCACTAAACCGTGACATGCTTTCCAGTTACAGGGTAGTACTAACGGGTTAAATATGCTATAACCGCATTACAGACGTGCATGTTAAAAGAACTGAAAAGCGTGTCTGAGTGGTTGCTCCTTGTATAAGCATTGCCAGACAACAGACAGCTCTGTGATATATTACCCATCACACAATAGCATTCTGAGCATATGTTCAGCTAAAACTGTTCAGCAATCCGCAAATGGAAACATTTTTTATTTTGGTTTTCCACTATCAGTCAACGATCGAGACGACAGAAGAATAAAGGCCCGTACACACGGGGAGATTTCAGGGCTATCTCCAAGTGATCTGAGCATCACAGCGATATGCAGCAGCGATACTGGCTGCAGGGTGTTTATACAGGTCCCCAGCTAGGCAGATGCAGAGACTGAGGGGTGCTGACTGTGCGCTCTGGCACTGTTCGCATACCCCTAGTTACGGAACTGCTATTCAGATGGAATACATACTGTATGGATGACCAGCGTTGGGGAGGCCAGTGGTCAGAATGTCGATCCCGGCATCCCAATGGAGGAATTCTGGACAGTGGCCAGGTAAGTATATATGTTAAGGATGCTGTTAGTAGGGATTCTGGAGCTGGCGTTCTCATCAATGTCGACATTCCGGCATCACCCTCCTGATGGTAGTCTGGATGACAGTTGATATTGTAACTGCACATGGCTGTCCTATTCTAAGTTGAATAAAAATTGAGCATTATGGTAAATGGAAGGCGATGTTTCAATCACCCTAACTTGTGGGGGTATCATGGGCATCACATTGAAGCCCATGAACAAGCGAGAGGGAAGCTGGTTTTCTTGCAACTAGCACGGAACTTGCGCAAGTGCCTACAATAACATTGACAATAGGAAGAAGGATTTTGTCAGAAAGTGTGAACTAGAATAAGGCCCTAAATCTGGATTCCACAGATGACAGCACCTACAGGCACTTTCCCGGCGACTGCGAGTCAGGCCCTGCCTTCTAATTCACCCTCATGCTAGGAGACATATTTTTATTCCATCTTGTTCTAAAACCGGGCCAGGTTCCAGGGTAAGTAATACAGTACCTGCAATGGGGGAGTTTTCCAGTGCTATGTGCACCACAGAAAGGGTGAGATTTAATAGGATGAGTGATTCAGAAAGTGAGAGATTTGGTAAGAAATCTCCAGTTTTTTTAAAGGGGCAATCATTTACACTGCTAAACCAGATTGATTTTGAAGTGTAAATGATCGCCTCTTTAAAAAAAACTGGAAATTTCTTACCAAATCTCTCACTTTCTGAATCTCTCATCCTATTAAATCTCACCCAAAGTGTTTGCAGATGAATGCTTGTTAAGATAATGATCATGAATACATTTACCATTCTGATGTCATATTAAAAGAAGCTGGCTGGGCTGTGGCAGGGATCACTATGGCACGAAAGGTGTAAATAAGATGCAAGAAGCGTGTAACCATATATTCTGCACAAACAACTTCTCACATGTTCCCTGCTATAAAGCGTCAGGATTCCATGGTAAGAGGCAAGCTTGTTTTCAGCACTGAAAGCTTGGGCGGCCTCCAAGTTGGACACAAAAGTGAAATAATTACGTTTTTAATATGTCAGGCTTGCCTTTGTCAGTCTGGACAAAAGCCCAGAAAAATAATAAATATAAAAAAAAGAAAAAGGCAATGAATTCTAGTGTTACTCACAGGCAGCCCAGTCAGACGATACAGGGGCTATTTCAGACAGCTTTACTGAGTGGGGAGAAATGATCACTTCCACTGCCAGCATAAAGTACAGCCCAGATACCACATCCAGGGAAACAACAAAATCACTTTTAAATGGTAGAAAATTGGTGGCGCCATCTCAGCTGACAAAGATCATGAGATCTCATCTCAGTGCTACTATGAGAGTGCAGCCTTTCATCCAAGAGGATCTGGCAGCTCAAAATTGGGACTTTACTGTACAGCATTAAGCAAAACATGAGTTCTATGAACTGAGACATGGGCTTAAATCCGTCTCTGTTAGTCCCTCAGGGATACGGTTATATAAACATGTCTATATAGGGGCAGGCAGTGGTAGAACTTAGAGGTGGTGAGGGAGAACTGGCAATCCTCCATCACCCCTTCCAAAGTCTCCCAATGCATCGCTCTGAAGTGATTTGCTGGTGGTGCTGATCCAGGGCCTTGTAGGTGCTGAGGGACCTGTCCTACACACTGTTGTCAAGATGAATCATTATTTTGTATAACTTAACAGTGTTTTTTTTCTCAGGGGTAAATGTTCTAAAGCGTTTAAAAATAATAGAGAAATTATAGACCGAATTTGATTGGTTGAAATGGGCAACATCACCTCTTAGATTTTAGTGGCATTAGCAAATTCGCCCCTTATTGTGATTCAGAGCCAGTAGCGCACGCAGGGGGGGTTTCTGAGTACCCAGAAACCCCCCCAGGAGTCTAAGGGCCCTTTTCTGAAAGCTGAGGGTCCCCTCTTTCCATGGGTATAAGAATTGTAAAAATCGGCCCTTGGGAACCGGAGATATCGGACTTCGAAGTAGTGGTCCCCATCCAAGCCTGTTAATTGTTATTCCCAGTCAGATATTTCAGGTTCTGTCTCACTTAGAATTTTTCTGAGGGTATATTCCAAAAGCTGGGACTCTTCCCCTTTGAGGGACACTAGCAGCTTGTCTCTATTGTTCCCAAAACCAGAGATATCAGCCTTCCAGCAGCTGGTTACTGCTCCAGCTCCACACACCTGGTATGTAGTTTTATGTTCTCGTTGGCAGATTGCTCTGCCTCCTGAACTCTGATGCCCTAGTCCCCAATACCATTTGGTAGGTGGGATTCTCTAGTTTTTCCATTCCAATCTAAGAAATCTATTTCTGGGAACTGGAGATATCTGCAGTCAAGCAAGCTGTCCTCCCACCAGAAAATTATGAATAATGAGCCCACTCCACTATACACCCCTCCTCTGCATATTACACATCCTCTACCACCCTGGAAGTTATATATCAGAGCCCCTTCATTCAGCCCAATGCCTTCTTCTCCCACCTCATCTCGCACCATCTGTGCAGTAAAGGGGTAATTAGTGGAAATTACTGATCCAGGCCCTACATGCAGAGCGGTTGATATAATACCCCCTACCACCCGCAGGACATCAAATCTTTCCCCACCCCCTACCGCTGGAGGATCGGTAGGGGCCCCAATTCATTGCTATGCCCAGGGGTCATACACTGCTGTTGACGCCCCTGTATGTATGTACAGATGGGTCTTTTCCCATCTTGGCAGGGGATGGCGCTGGCGTCGCCAGCCGCCATCCCCCGCCAGCGCCATGGCGATCGTGAGAAGGGGACGCGCGCGCACGAGAGGCGCGCGCGTCCCCTTCCGACGGCGCTTCCATACGTTTCCCCGGGTCCCCGCCGGCTTGCCGGCGGTAACCCGGGGTCCCCGCCGACTGCCCGCACCCCCCCTAACCCCCCCCTAACCCTGTCCGTCTCCCTGAGGCGGAGACGGACAGGGTTTCCGTCGCGCCAGCGACGGAGACTGAGACGCGCGTGCGCGTGAGACGCACACGCGTCTCAGTCTCCCCGCTGGCGTGGCTGCTGGCGGGTCGCCAGCGCGTACGTTCTGGCGACCCGCCAGCAAGGATGGGACCTGCCCCATCTGTATGTATGTATGTATGTATGTATATATATATATTATTATTATTTATATACATTTGGTCTATCTATAATACTTTAACTGACCCGGCATATACTGGGTCACCTAAGTGTCCATCTCTGTGCTTTGCTCCACCCCTCTGGAAACCCCCTTCTGAAAATCCTGCGTTTGCCCCTGAGAGCTACAGACTAAAAGTGGCAGAGGATGAAGGAGACCTGTAGTGCCAAGGTGCCTGGTCTGTTGTAACTGGGATTATTTACGGTTTCACTGTTAGATCCGTCTCCAGGGAACTTTCATAATTGACAGTGTCAGAGAGAGGAAGGGGATTACAGTTGAAGGGGCCTCGGGGCCCTAGCTCAGCTGCTCCCCCCACTACCTGTTAGCTACCTTTTACGTTCGCAGCCTGGATTGCAGTGACTGCAAGGAGGCTGCTGCCAACAAGCGGCTGCAGGGACCTCCTCTGTCTATGTGGTGGAGGCGCTGGTGGCGAGGGGCGTTACGGAGTAATTACACGAAGTCCCACCCTCCTTGTGATTTGCTACTATAAAGTACATGCACCATTTCAAAGCGCCATAAATGCTATTTTTACTTATATTTTGGGGTAAAGAGGCAAATGCATTTTAGCAAGGTCAGCCCGGCATACAACGTTCCTACCATGACATGGACTTGAATGGGAATCTGTGTGCTCATGCGCCAAGCTCCTATACATTTCAATTTGACCCGGCTCCGATGTGAACACTCACAACGTACTGCGATGCGTTCACATTACAATCCCAATATAGCACACTGTAGAGGGACACATCTGTATTATAACTCACCCATGAAATTTACCAGACAAGACAGCCATTTTCTACATGCCATATAGGTTACCCTGGGAGACAGAGGCAATGCCTAGAAGATATTAAACAAATTGGGGACAATGCAGTGTACTAAAGCTGAAACCTCACATAACAATAGGTTCATAGTATATTTCATTCCACCCAGAGGCATACCAGGTGATGCAGCATCTGAGCCATACAAGAAGCACAAGATATATAGGCAAGCTGGCCATAATCACTTACACACTGTGCGCATAGAATAAAACAAGGATATTATTCCGTAAACTGAGTTGTGCATATCTATATGACCATCCCGCTCCTATCTGTACAATTGCAAATTCCTTCCTTGGTGGAAGAGATGCATCTGAAAAAATAGTGTAATTATGTGTACACACAACTCTTCATACCCTACCATTCCTCCACACTTGTCTTTACCTATGTGCAAAGGCCCCTGTTAGGGATGCCAACAAGGTGGTATAGGTGGCGCTGTTGCACTTGCCCAGGAGTCCTTAAAGCCTCCTGCAGGTTAAGGCTTCACCTATAACAGCCACTTTTGTGAGGGCAAATTACCCTTACAGGGACAAGGCTGCTATAGGAGGATGGGCAAGGCAAATACAGGATTGGAGCCAGACTGGGAAAAGGAAGGACCAGACACACAGGACAGAACAGAACAGAACAAAGATATACTACAATGGCATCGGACCATTGTTGCGGATGTTACCCACTAGTGACACTGTACTGTAGACATAAGTACAGAGTAGTGAACCACAATGGCTGGTCACTAAAAGGGGTGTGGTATAGGGGTCCAACAGTTGAGATCCCGACAGTCATTATCCTGACGTCGGGATCTCGACTGGCCGGACCCAGACAGCATGGTGAGCGCAACTAAGCCCCTTGCGGGTTCGCTGCGCTCGCCACGCTGCGCTCGCAATGCTGCGGGCACGGTGGCTCACTACACAAGCCACCTATTCTATTCTCCCTCTATGGGGGTCGTGGACCCCCACGAGGGAAAATAACCGATGGCAGTCGGGAACCCGGCTGTCTGTGTTTTGACAGTCGGGATCCCGACGTCGGGTGAATGCCTGTCGGGATCCTGACTGGCCCCCACTAAAAGCATCTAATACCCCGTTCTCACTGCAGGAAAATTCCTGGGTCTAGCATGTTGACCCAGAAATTTGCCTTTTAACACTTTTTTTTTGCAGTGTGAACATACCCGGACGCATACCCGGATCTCATATACGGGTAAAACCCTTCTTTTTACCTGTATTTGAGATGCGGGTATGCAGACACGGGTTGACCCGTTCTGACTGCATAAAAACCCATGTTAAAAGGCAAATTACCGGGTAGAACTTCTCACTGCAAGGAAAATTCCCGGGTGAAGAACGGGGGTCCGTCCCTGCAGTCCGCGGCATTTTAATGCCGGGTAAAAGCCATGTATTTCTCACTCGCAGTGAGAAGACAGTATTAGTGTAGTACTAAGGGACAACACACTGGAAGACAAAAAGACTGGTTACAGAACCCGCAAACGCAGAATAGACACAGTGACACAGAGGGACATACAGCGAGTCCAGACTGTGGGGCAGTACTAGTTACAAACAGGACACCGGAATAATCCCAGGATACACAGCACAGGCACATGAAGGGTTAAACAAACGGTACTTGTGTACAATCACGGCTCCCACGATGTGCATCGTACAGGGAAAAATCGCATCGCATGCGATCTGATGCGATGCGATGTCATTTTTCACTGAAATTATGGACAGGAGTTAAAATCATGTAAAATGCACCCCAAATGTCATTTTTCACATTGTACCACCCCCACTATCAACGCCAACCCGAAGTGTGGCGAGCGCAGCGAGGGGCGGCGGTACGCGTCCTACGACCTTTTCATACCCCCACTATCCAGGTCGGCGTGTAGTTGAGAATACAAAGTGTGACGAGCAACCAAGCCCCGCAAGGGGACACGGATACCTGTGAAGCCCGCAAGGGGACACGGATACCTGTAAAAGGTATCCTCATCCACTCGCCACGCTTCGGGCTCGGTGGCTCGCTGCGCTCGCCACACTTTCTATTCTCAACTCCATGCCGACGTGGATATTGGGGGTATGAAAAGGGCATAGGACGCGTACCGCCGCCGCTCGCCACGCTTCGGGTTGGCGTTGATAGTGGGGGTGGTACAGTGTGAAAAATGACATTTGGGGTGCATTTTACATGATTTCAACTCATGTCCATAATTTCAGTGAAAAATGACATCGCATCGCATCAGATCGCATGCGATTGTTACCAAAAATGCATAAAACCACAGTAAAATCGCATCGCATGCTACTACATATGGCATGCGATGGCATGTGATGGGAGCCGTGAAAGTACACAAGTACCAAACAAACTTTGAGAAACAGAATGCAGGTAGGTGAACACAGGACTGGATAGGATCAGGGTATACAGGCAAGAGCTCTGTATGATCTGCTGCAATAGCTTAAAACAAGCAGCATATTCAGCCCAGAGGGCAGGCTGGGTAATATAGGGAGCAATGTCCAATCAGAACAGCTAGAATGGACAAGCCTTCTTAATGAGGAAAGTCACTGCAGGTGAGCAGCCTGACACACAAGGCAGAGTGCTAATTGCCTACTTATATGACAGGTGAAACTGAACAAATACAAGAGTCAGGCTGCATTTACAAAGACCCACCAGAGGCGGATCATAACAGCCCCATTGCCACCCAGCTACATCCCTTCAACATCAAGTAACGCCTGCAAGATACGTGTTGCGCCAACCCTGGCATCAGTCATTACAATAAGTACATAGACATTCTATTTAAACTCCTCTCATTATAAGACTCCTATATAAATGATTCAATATTGCACAGAAACAAGAAAATACATTAACATTTGAACTTTCATAATACTGTACTGCAACAGTTGTATATAATGTGTGGGTCGAATGTCCTTTCTAATTACTACTCAACTCAAAGCATGCCGTGAGAATGGTTCCCCAAAATTACATGTTCTTTTTAACCGACTAATAATGTGGGTTTGTCACAAACACAGTGTGAGATACTGATCTAGCCCTCACAGCACAACAGGAAGGGTGTGGAAACCAGGGCCTTTCCTTAGCTCTATAACCTAATCATGTTTATAATTCAACAGCTACAGCAATGAGCACTATTTCCTCTGGTGTAACAGAAGGAACCTGAAGTACAAGTGTTCTGTGCCCCTGCTCTTGGTACAGTACTCAAATTATTTCACAGTATAGAAAATGACATAGCCATCTGGAAGTGTCTGAAGTAGTAGTAGTTTGTTTATTTATAAGGCGCCACAAAGTGTCCGCAGCACCGTACATAGCAAACAAAAAAACAAATGACAAGGTAACTTACAGGGTGTGTTGAAAAATACAGCATAAATAGGGGTATAGCTGGTAGAACTAAAATCAGCATCAGTTCTGAAGTAGGTGTCGAAATTGTCGAGGAGACTAAAGATGAAGTAGAGGAAGGGAAGAACAGGGCAGGAGCGCTGGTGAGGTAGAGAGGTAGGGTGAGTATGTGAGGAAGGAGGGCCCTACTCATAGTTAACAGACTAAAAGAAGGTGGGTGGACGAACGAAAAACAATAGGATAAGTAGGAACGGATGGGAATGGATGGAGGGGTAGACAGTAGGGCACGCAGGGGGGGTTTCTAAGGGCCCTATTCTGAAAGCTGTGGGTCCCCTATTTCCATGGGTACAAGAATTTTAAAAATCGGCCCTGGGGAAACAGAGATATCTGACTTCAAAGCAGTGGTCCCCATCCAAGCCTGTTAATTGCTCTCCCCAGTCAGATGTTTCAGGTCTGACTTAGTGTTTTTCTGAGGGTATATTCCAAAAGCTGGGACTCTCCCCCTTTGAGGGACTTTAGAAGCTGGTCTCTACTGTGCCCAGAATCAGAGATATCAGCCTTCAAGCAGCTGGTTTCTGCTCCAGCTCCACACACCTGGTATGTAGTTTTATATACTCGTTGGCAGATTGCTCTGCCTCCTGAACTCTGATCCCCTAGTGCCCAATACCATTTGGTAGGTGGGATTCTCTAGTTTTTAATTCCATTCCAAAATATAAGAAATCTAGTTCCGGGAACTGGGGATATCTGCAGTCAAGCAAGCTGTCCTCCCACCAGAAAATTATGAATAATAAGCTCACTCCACTATACACCCCTCCTCTGCGTATTAAACATCCTCTACCACCCTGGAAGTTATGCATCAGGACCCCTTCATTCAGCCCAATGCCCCCTTCTCCCACCTCATCTCCCACCATCTGTGCAGTAATGGGGTAATTAGTGGTAATTACTGATCCAGGCCCTACATGCTGAGCTGTTGATATAATACCCCCTACCACCCGCGGGACATCAAATCTTCCGCTCATAGCACCCCCCACCCCTACCGCTGGAGGATAGGTAGGGGCCATAATATATTTCTATGCCGAGGGGTCTACACTGCTGTTATGTATATATATATATATTTTTATATATATATATATATATAATTATTATTGTTATTATTATTTATATACATTTGGTCTCTATAATACTTTAACTGACCCGGCATATACTGGGTCACCTAAGTGTCCATCTCCGTGCTTTGCTCCGCCCCTCTGGAAACCCCCTTCTGAAAATCCTGCGTTTGCCCCGGGTAGGGTAGGCAGGATAGGAGGAGCGAAAGAGGTTAGGAGGAGGAGGGATAGGCTAGTCGGAAGTGGGTTTTGAGGGAGCGCTTGAAGGAGGTAAGTGAATCAGAAAGCCTGATGGGTGGCAGGAGGTTGTTCCAGTGCAGGGGGCAGCGCAAGAGAAGTGTTGGACACAGGAGTGGGAGTGGGTGATTAGGTGTCTAATCTACTTTTTATTTATTTAGCACCTTCTAGAACATAATAGACAGGATCTGATTGGTTTTCCATAGCAACATCCAGTGGCAAACGCAGGATTTTCAGAAGGGGGTTTCCAGAGGGGCGGAGCAAAGCACGGAGATGGACACTTAGGTGACCCAGTATATGCCGGGTCAGTTAAAGTATTATAGATATAGACCAAATATATATAAATAATAATAATAATAATAATAATAATAATAATAATAATAATAATAATATATATATATATATATATATATACATACACATACATACATGCATACATATACATACAGGGGCATCAACAGCAGTGTAGACCCCTGGGCATAGCAATGTATTGGGGCCCCCTACCGATCCTCCAGCGGTAGGGGTGGGGGAAGCGTTGATTACATCAACCACTCAGCATGTATGGCCTTGATCAGTAATTTCCACTAATTACCCCTTTACTGTACAGATGGTGGGAGATGGGGTGGGAGATGGGGTGGGAGAAGGGGGCATTGGGCTGAATGAAAGGGCCCTGATACATAACTTCCAGGGTGGTAGAGGATGTTTAATATGCAGAGGAGGGATGTACTGTATAGTATAGTGGAGTGGGCTTATTATTCACAACTTTCTGGTGGGAGGAAAGCTTGCTTGACTGCAAATATCTCCAGTTCCCGAAAATAGATTTCTTAGATTGTAATGGAATTAAAAACTAGAGAATCCCACCTACCAAATGGTATTGGGCACTAGGGGATGAGAGTTCAGGAGGCAGAGCAATCTGCCAATGAGCATATAAAACTACATACCAGGTGTGTGGAGCTGGAGCAGTAACCAGCTGCTGGAAGGCTGATATCTCTGGTTCTGGGAACAGTAGAGACAAGCTACTAATGTTCATCAAAGAAGCAGAGTACCAGCTTTTGGAATATTTTCTCAGAAAATCTCTAAGTTAGACAGAACCTGAAAGATCTGACTGGGAAGAGCAATTAACAGGCTTGGATGGGGACCACTGCTTTGAAGTCAGATATCTCCGGTTCCCAAGGGCCAATTTTTTAAATTCTTATACCCATGGAAAGAGGGGCCCCTCAGCTTTCAGCCTAGGGTCCTTAGAATTCTGGGGGGGGTTTCTGGGTACTCGGAAACCCCCCCTGCGTGCGCTACTGGCAACATCCCATGTGAAATAGAATGCCTATCTTAGTAAATTCCCCCAATATTGTGAGGAGAAATCCCATACACCAGTTAACTATGAAGTCTGGTTCTTTATCCTGAGCAGGTAGACAGCAACCCAGGATAACAGAATGGCATTTTTTAAGTTACAACAATGGCATTTCTGCCATTGTTGGCACTAACTGCCATTGGGAACACCAACCTTCTGTCATGAACACACATATAACAGGAAGCACCAGCTGCTGCTAATCAGCCAGAGATTCCCAATACATCCCAGGAAAACCCGGTATGGATTTCTCCAGCCCTGCTGCTGTTCTAATTCCTGGACTGGATCTTCCACATTACCCTCATGTGAAAGTATGCTGTCCCTGCCACAATATACTGTATCACATACCATCACAAACATATCTTTTCCCATTTCCTTTCTATGCACATAGAATTTTATTTAACGTTTCACAGTAATAACTCTACAAATACCCTTCTGTTTCTTACTTTCCTTCTTCACCTGCAATACTCCAATTCTTCCTTACTTTGGCAAGAATTTAGCAATGGAGCAGGTGACCAAAACAGCTCAAAGGTGAAGAGGCGACCATGGTCATGTGTAAGAATTGGAATGTGGGGGCAATGAGCAACAATGAGATGGATGTAGTGATCATATGTGTGAATAGGGAGGAGAAAATTCATCATATGTGACAATGGGATGGATGGTGGGTTCATATGACAATGAAAAGCAGGTTTTACAAAGAGAGGGCTCACGGGAGTCGCATGTCACACTGGGAAGGAGGTTGAGGCGTAATGGGTGATAAAGACATCTGGCTGTATGATACGTCCTTGGCTAATGTAAGCTTTTACAACATGTCTAAAATATATTTTGCAGTACATTAAACACCTGCAGAATGTGGCATACTGTAAAATGTATGTTCAAAATGTTGTTGTGACTTGTAGCTGTCATTGTGAGCCCAAGGCCCCAAACTGGAGTTGGAACCTGCTGCACCGAAGATACGGTAGCTGCCAAAACTCCCCTTGGAGGGGTAGGCGAGCCTGAGCATAGGAGCGCAAAACCTAGCACTGCGACCTCCGTTTTTGTCATTTTGGGGGCATGCCTACCACTCCCTGAACAGCTAGGTAGTATTGGGCTCCCCTCCCTGCACTAATAAAAGCTCTGGCTGCTTTTCAAATCAGAGCAGAAACCCACGGGTGATACAGTGGGACAGTGTCCAATTAGTGTTATTGTCACGCTGTAATAGGAACAGTGGGGAGGAATACTTTTGGCCTTTTTAGGTCTTCCAATACTGCAGATAACATGAAACGTTCAATAGAAAAAGACCAGATTGATCTACACTGCAGTGTTCCTTCCCAAGCAATAAAATATATTGAAAAATTAACATATAATAAATATGTCACACATTTGAAAGGAAATTAAGTAGCACCAGTTAATATTAATTAATGTTACCAGCTGCGATTCTCAGCTAGTAATGAGAGTTACTATAACTCATGTTAGTCACAATACAAAGCTCTCTGAATGAAACATTAATCTCCTTTACTCTGGGCAAAGAATGGTTTAATGGGATTCTCATCAGCAGGCCTCCTCTTTGGTGCTTGTTTAATTAATACCAGCCATTTATCAACAGACCTAGGCTTCAGAGGGAATACTCTGCACCAATGTCTATGTATTTATGAAGACATTACATCACAACATCTACAGCTGACATCACATTTTCCAGACAGAGCTCCTCGCACAGGGAACCGAGGAGAATATATGTCTTGGCCACAGTTATTGGGTGCAAACATGTCTATTACATGTCCTCAATAATCTCTTGAGAAGACAATCAGGGGTGGGCTTGAGTGGCCCCTTGGTAAAACAATCAAATAAAGAAACAATAGCTTTGAAGTGAACTAAATCTGCCCAATCAACTGAAATCACAGAGAAAATTGTAAAGACTTATAAGAATGGAAAGAAATCGAACCATATCTAAATATGCCAACATCCACATATGCATACCTTCCAACATTTGGAATTGGTAAGTCGGGACCCCTATGTAAAAGGGGATGTGGTTTGCTAGCCACAACACCCATATTCGTCATGGGTGGGGGATGCCCAGAACTCTGCTCGGATGCCCCCAATCCCTCTGTCTCCCATGAATAGACACATTGTGCATATGTGTACAGCATCTATTAACAGCTGTGACAGGAAGCCTCCCAAGTAGGGTGGCCAATCCCTGGATCAACCGGTTCCCGGGATTTCAATCTTGAGATTTGAGTTCCAATCCCGTGCATGCGCAGTCTAATGCCGGGCAGCGCCTGAGTGGGTGCTCATATGATGCCCGGCTTCTCCCGTCCCCAGCAGTGTGGCTCTGCGCAGCGTGACAATGTCAGAGGTCCGCACAGCACCTCCATCCTGAGCCACACAGCTCGCCCACCAGCCCTGGCTCCATCAGCCCGGCTCACCCACCCACCCAGCAAGCCTCCATCAGCCTGGCTCGCTCACCCGGCCTGACTCCACGGCCCACCTTCCCGGGGTGTTTTCTTTTTTATTAGGGAAGCCAATCTCAGTGTAGCAACCATCTTATTCCAATCGCAGATGCATCAAAACATCACTCTTTACATTAGAGATGCTGGGCTATGACAAAGGCGCGTGGGCTTGTGGGGATGCTGTGACTGCAGGTCACGCCCCCATTCTCCATCACTACGGAGGCATGGCCAGCGCTGTGTAAGCTGCTGGACATGCCCCTAGCCCCTCTGCCTCTCTGAATAGACAATGTGCGCAGTGTCCATTCCCCACTGGCAGCGGCAGACAGGGGGGACTCCCAACTGCGGCCCACCACCACGGGACACTGCCGGGCAGGCAGGACATGAGACTGGCCCCCTCCAGAAAAAAAAACCTGGGATGGTCCCGCGAAAAGCCGGACAGTTGGGGGATATGAACATGTACTGTACATATTAACAGATGAAGTGGCATAACGCGAATATTGGCTATATCCGTGGGGCATAATGTGAATTTTGGCTCAATCCGTGGGGCATAACGTGAATTTAGGCTCAATCCTGGTGGCATAATTTCAATTTACTCTTATTACAGATGGCATAATGTAAATGTTGAGTTATTCTATTTGGCATCATGTGAATTTTAGCTCAATCTGTGTGGCATAACGTAAATGTTGGCTCAATCCGGGTAGGCATAATGTAAATTTTGACTTATTTTATGTGGAATAATGTGAATTTTGGCTCATTCCATGTGTCATAATGTTTAAGCGGCAAATATCAGGGGGTCTACTGTTGTGTTGCATAATGTGTATAAGGGGTGTATATGGGGTGGTACACTACATTAAAGGACACACCCCTTTTAGGAGGCCACATCCCCTTTCCAGAACGTGCGCACATAACTACACCCTTCACTTTTCTATACCCCCCACTTCAAAATTTCCATTTCAACCACTGTTTTACTGAGAATTTGCATTCACTTTGATGAGACAAAAACGTGACAGTAGAGAAAAGATTGTAGCCCAATAGATGCCGATTATATAAAATACAAAAGATAATCACATTAAAATAATGAAACCTCTTTAATATTCCTTCTGATTTGCTTATTTTTGGTGATAAATATTTCTGAACAACATAGTTCATTGGACTATCCAATAACCAGTAAGAGGTCAATCATTAAAATATATAGGGCGAAATTTACTAACAAAAATATGCATAAAATAGGCGTATTCGTATTTAAAAAATGCCTATGTTTTGCGTATTCATATTTTCGGCATTTACCATGCGGAAAATACCGCAATTCATATTCGTATTCATTGCACATTCATATTCATATTTACGAATACGAATGTATACGCCACCGAAAGAATACGAATAGGAATCACCGTTCAAAAGAATGGTGATTCCTAATTTACTAAGAGGCCGTATACAATATACGGCCAGTAATAAGCAGGATATGGCAGCTAATTGCCAGTAAAATATGCCTTGAAAATACACTTTATTTTCCAGGTATAATAAGAATGACCAAGTCGTATTCGCATTCTTAGTAAATTTCCACCCGCATAGTGTTAAACCATTGATTCTGAGATAGTACAGTACTGTATGTGGCTGTTATCCTCTCTCTTACAAACACACAGCCTCAGATATATCATTTACTTTATAGCAGCTATGGAAATCTGTGGAGTAAAGCCCAAGTATGTCCTGCTGGCCAAAAGCTACAAGATATAGAAAGCCACAACTACTGTACTTTACCACAGTTATGGCTTCCAGAATGGCGCTGAATCTTTACTAGAAACCTCAATTCTAGACTCCAGTTTGTTGTAACCCTTTGAGTTCCAACATCTCTGTGATAGATGTGCAAAATATCCGCTGAAAATGCCAGCGCCGCTCACATTTGTTATATAAATTCAAATAAAAAATGTTGTGTAAAAAAGATTGTTTTCTATATAAAGTAAAACTTACAGCTCATTATGATGAGTAATAATGTTTGCTTGCCACACCTATTTTGACAAAATACACTTGGTACTCAAAGGGCAAAGTCAGCGGATACAATCATAGAAGAGGACGTTTCTGGAGATTACAGAAATCAACCTTTATCTTCTCCAGATAGACAGAGGAAACAACAATGTGACAGTGTGGAAGACACCAGGCAGTATAGACTAAGATGACACTACAAAGTACCAGGCATTAACCTGTCATACGAAATGATCTTTAATTCTCAAGCCAAATTGCATAAAAACTTTGCCAGCGGTGGTCTAAACAGCAATTGAAAAATAAAAAAGGTCAATATTGAAGTATCCAACATCATGACCTCCCAAGGGCCCAGGAATTCCTCCAGTGATGCAGTCACCACTGTTATCAGTATTATCCAACAGAAGAGATGCGTAGATTGTGTCTACCACGTCACCGGAGGGAAGAAAATCAATATTTCAATAAGCGGCAATGTCAGCCCTAATCACTGCGTGTCCATGAAGACCTGACGACAACACATTTCAGCTAATTGTATTGATAAGCCTCAAAGAATAAATCTTTACACAATAAACCTTTTAAAGGCATGCTCGTCGATCTTGAGACCCCTGCTGACCCCAGCAATACATATCTATTATCACCAGCTAGTGAGATGACAAATGTGTGATACCGTACATCATTCTGGAGAACATTTCATCCTGAGCTGTAGGGAATGTTGAGGTCTGTATCTGAAATTGTATTAACACAGTGCCTATATATATATATATATTGGATGTCTTTTCACTTGCTGTGAATACACTGTTTTTTTACAAAGACCCTCGAGTGCCAGTCTGTTTCTTCCTATATATATATATATATATCTGGCCTGATTACTGTACAAACAGCTAATGCCAGAAGTGGGATATAAAACGAAACACGTGAAACTGGCATCTGTTGTGGTAACAATTCCAGTGTGTCCTATGACATAACCCTATGCATGTATACTGCACAATATGTACTTCTGCATTATAAAGATGTGCTTTATTATATTTTGACTTACAAGCAACGTTGTCTCAAACACGCAGGAAAAATCGAATCAATAAGGTATCAAAAATATTTCCACTCCTACAATAGAAACGATAACAAACTTGGGACATAGGGGGTTATTCTGATTCACTCGGAAAGGCACAATCACTCTCTAATGGGCAAATGCACTGCAGGTGGGGCTGATGTAACATGTGCAGAGAGTTAGATTAGGGTGTTTTATTGTTTCTGTGCAGGGTAAATACTGGTGGCTTAATTTTTTACACTGCAATATAGATTCACTTTGAAGTACACCCCCACCCAAATCTAACTCTCTCTGCACATGTTACATCAGCCCAACCTGCAGTGGATATGGTTTTGTCCATTAGAGAGTGATTGTGCCTTTCCGATGGAATCAGTATAACCCCCATAGGTCCTCTTATCATCTTAGTGTAAAGTATAAGCAAACTAAGGGAGAGGTTTAGATCATTGCAAAAGCCAGGGTCAATAAGCGTGCAGGAAAGATCTTGGCGGACAAGCTACACCCTGGCCACAACCTGTTTGAACCCCTTCCGTCAGGCAGACGTTTTAGGTCCATCCCAGCAAAGACGACAAGAACTACAAAAGGCTTCTTCCCAATAGCTGTCCACCAACTAAACCGTATTGAACGTACCAAATACTAACTCGAACTGTTCTAGATATATGTGAAATGTATGTGATGTATGTTTATGCCTCTCTTCCCACCCCCCTTGTGTTCCCTGATTGATGCTGCACTGTTACCACAAAAAAATTCCAAGCATACGCAAGTATACCTGGCCAATAAAGAGGATTCTGATTCTCAAAAGCACAAATCCACAGGCGATTTCTTATACAAAATAACTTTTGTAAGGAGTATGCATGTACACATATTAGATACTGAGATTAATTCACTCACTTTACCATACTTTTTAATTTAATTTTCTTTGCCATGTATTAGAACAGCAGTTTTCCCTCCTAAATGATTTGGGGGTACATGAGACATTCACATGCTTTAACGAGATGATCAAAATGGCATTCGCCGCATTGCTTTGTACAACAGGTCATGTGACTGGCAAAAACATGATAAAGATTAACAACTCACTCTCACTTCCAAACAAAGCAATTGTACAGACATTATAAATAAATATACTATAAACTATATACAGGTTGAGTATCCCGTATCCAAAATGCTCGGGACCAGGAGAATTTTGGATAACGGATTATTCCGTATTTCGGAATATTTTAATATTTCACTGATGTATTTTCAAGTATCTTGCATTTATGCTGTATAAACACATAATATACACACAAATATATTTTATTACCACATAAAATACACACAAACATATTTTAATTGTTCAAAAAACAAGGTTTCAAAACGTGAAACAAAATGTGTGTACTATCTCAGCACTGAATTTGAATGCCAAGCAATCATTGTCTTGCACATATATAGTGCCAGTTACATATCATGTTCCCAGTGATGCTGTTACATATGTCCCCAGTGAGTTTTTAGCAAAAAAAAAAATTTTTTTCACTTTCTGGAATGTCCGTATTTCGGAATAATTCGGATAACGGATATTCGGATACGGGATACTCGACCTGTAGTAGTATATTATCTAAGCAGCAAAAACATATAACTTAACGCAGTACACAACAGAAATCATTACAGAAAAATCTACTCACTGGAGCTTACACTCTATAGACAAAGGTAAAAACCAACCCTGCACTCATTGCTCGGTAACACAATATTCTGATCTGCTATTATTACTGAAGTAGCAATAAACAGAATACTGCTGAACACTTATAGGACATGTGTATCATATTTGCATACGGTACTGTAGAATACATAAATGCTCTACAGAAAGCTTTGTCATATTGTCCCCAGAGACATAGTACCACACCAACACTGTCCTGTATACAATTGCATAAAGCCTAATGCAATGTAACCTCTGTGTAACCATAGTGACCTGATGACTGGCACTTACCCAGTAGTGATAGGGTATTTGGACAGTACTCTGCTGATTTGTCCCTCTGTCAACTCATCACAGCCACATCCAGCTCTCCATTCCGAAGCAGAGACCACTCTTTTTTAGGAAGAGTTTATTCTGCACACCCAGTACCTTAGAGAGGCATAACTGGTCCCTGTGTGGCAGGCTGGTGGCTTCTTATACGTGAAGGAGGAGGGATGGTTGTAACCTGTAGGCTAGTGCAGGAGCCCATTTCCTAGCATACGTCGTCTTGTGTGATGAGAATGGAGAGTGCAGAGGGACTCTCCCGCCCCAGGGCCCTCCCAGACGATGTCACGAGCTGGGATTCCTCAGGGAGCCAGCTGCAGGTTTAAAAGTCCTGTGCCAATTCATTCAGCGCTTCCAGCCAGGCAGCACTGACGTCTCATTCTAAATGACAGTGTATAGATTTTGTGTGCAAGGCTGGCTTTCGCAGAGTTCCCTCTGCAAACATTACCTCACACTTGTGACCTCTGCTGCTTAAGCAGGGCAAACGGAAGACCACAAGTGCAGCTATGAGGTGTGACGAGGGCTAGTGGGGAGTAAGTGGGGTCCTGCACTAGCACATTATTTAAGGAACCTTTTCTTTTTGCTTTACTGAGTGCTCTTGTTGAGGGTGGGCTCTGGGGTATGCAGCGCTGGCACCTGTTTATTTGTTTTTAATATCAATTCTAATTCTTCTAATTTAGTTCCAGAATCAGAAAATAAATCAATTAAATTAATTCAGAAAATAATAAATATGTATACACATTTATCCTAAAGGTGGAATCTACTGGTCTCATAATAACTTAGGGCAGTATTATAAATTATTATATTTTATTTATAGGGCGCTACAAGTGGTTTGCAGCACAATACATTTGGCACAGATTAGAACAATACGGGGTACACAAAACTTAACCTTAAAAGTAACTGGCACCTTTTATAATAGAAAATAAGTATTTGGCTCTATTGTTCAAGTTACTTTCTCCTTACCCTGAGAGTAAGGGCACAAGACGTTCCTGGAAGAATACATACTCCAGACTGTGCCCCACCACCAGCTAGGCATAGTAGTTACTTTATGCCATAGCACCAGACAAATACACAAGAAAATTAAGCAAGGGAAAAAGAATGCAGACTTAGAAAATATGCAATTGGGAGCTCTGTAACCATTCTGGTGGAGGGACTGTTAGACATGAAATGGGCACCTCTCAGGGGTAATGCAAGATTCAGGGTAATGGATTTAAAATGATGCTACTCCATCCCATCCACTTAGCATAACTGACATAAGTAATGGAGACTGAGGACATCATGGAGGCCAGCAAAATGGATGCAGGAATTATGCATAGTTCTTGCAAGTACTGCTCTTGCAATAAGTGGACTACTATGCTAGAAAGAGAATTTTGAACCCATTGGGATCTCAATTAAATGTATCCGATGTACAGGTTTTGTTATCAACCCTTTACCCGAATTCCAACTTGCATTTTGAAATTTGTGGTGTGCATTCTCTATTAGTTGCATTACTGGCCTGGTGTTGAGGTTACCACATAAATGGTTGGCTTTTTTGTTTTAGACATATGAAACATTTTAAATTAATCTAAAAGTATGTTAGATTTATTTTAAATGGAACCTTGGAATAGTACGGTTTGCAGCTCAAAATCCACCATAAAAATTTTTAATTATTCAAATTTAACGCAGATTGTAAACTGTCAAATCAGCTTAAACAGGGTCATAATGGCTTGAACATTTCTTTACCTCTGGTTTCTATGCTCTTTACCTTGTATTTATATTATCAGAGAGAGAGAGTTGCCCAGGGATAAAACATAAAATGTATACTTGATAGAGAGACTTACATGGCAATAACAATAAACAACACTTCCCAAGTTTAGAGGGGATACGGTCATTGGGTCACCACCAAGCACGTTGACAAGCATTAGCTCAACATGGGTTAGGTCGACAGGGTCATTGGGCTGACATGGGGATGGTCAACAGTTAACAGGTCCACATTATTTTTTTTTACTGTTTTTTGAGCCGACATGTGCCAACAGGCGGTATTTCATGCCCTACCATCCACTAGGGCGTGGTGGGAGAATAAAATAGTGTGCTGAGCGTAGCGTGGCACCGCGTCTGAAGTATGGCGATCACAGCGAACCATGCGAGGGGACTCAGTACTACATTTTAGTGTTTATGTCTACAGGACATTTTACGACAGGCGGTATTTCATGTCCTACCATCCACTATGGCAGGCATTCCCAACCACGGTCCTCAAGGCACACCAACAGTGCAGGTTTTATAGATATCCAGGCTTCAGCACAGATGGTCTAATCAGAATCCCTCAGATACTAATTAAGTCACCTGTGCTCAAGCTTGGATATCACTAAAACCTGCACTGTTGGTGTGCCTTGAGGACCGTGGTTGGGAATGCCTGCACTAGGGCATGGCGGGAGGATAAAATAGTGTGCCGAGCGTAGCGAGGCACCGTGCCCGAAGTATGGCGAGCACAGCGAACCATGCGATGGGACTCGGTACTACATTTTAGTGTTTATGTTGACTGTGTCGACATTAGGGAGATAAAAAGTCGACCTTTATACCCCTTTCACATCGCACTTTTAAAACGGTAAATTGCCGTTTTTTTCCCTTTTTAAAACGTTTAAGCCTGCACTGTGAATGCACCACAGCCGATTTACCGTTTAAAGTTAACTGGCATTTCGAACCGTGTAAAAAGCAGAGTCCTACACGGTTCCTTGCCGTTTTTTGTGCAATGTGAATGTGTACAATGTGTCTGAAACTGTATTTCAGGCAAACAACTCAAGCTACAGAGCAAAATGACAGGCAATGTTGACACTCTGGCTTGAAACGTGTTCGTGATGAACCGGTTTCACTGCTATGTTGAATGAGACTTAACCGGTATTTAAAACGGTAATCTGCGGCAATGTTAAGGCTCTGACCCGTTTCAATTACCGTTTTAAAATACCGGTTTTTAAAACGTGTCGGCGATGTGAAAGTGGTATTACACTGTTGGCCTTACGTATGTCGACCTAATGACCCTGTCGACCTAACCCATGTTTGACCTTTAGTCATGTCAGCCTTTCTGCATGCCGACCTTAAGTCATGTGGACCTACTTGCTGGTGACCTAATGACCCATACCCGTTTAGAGATTGTATTTGTTTTAATGATGTAGTTTGTAATAAATAAGTTAAGAAACGCCCAAAAAATAAATATATTGAAATATTGCTAAAAACTGCAGCCAGTTACCAGTAGGTGGCACACAAGAGTAATAATCTAGTGAAGTTTATCGGAGGACACATGAACTAAGGCAAGTTCTGAATGATAATTAAGTCAAATTTTAAGTGTATGTTAATACTAGCTTTAGAAGTTGCCCAATGTGTTGTAAACTCAATAATGTGTATTTAGTAGCACAATGGGAAATCTAAATGCATTGAGAAGCCCAAAATACACAGCAATAACAGGCTTGGCAGGTGCACAGTCGGTTATAATGTCTTCAGCACCTTTATATCAGGTATGAGAAAAACTCCCTATCTAGTGTTTCCTGCGCCTCTCTTTGAATTGCATGTAATGATAAATTGCATTTGTATTTGAAAATACCGTGTGACAATTTACTTGAATAATTGCTATATTTACAAAGTCATTTTTTATCATTTTAATACATTTCTGCACTATTCCCAAATCACCAACACAGAAATAAGAGACAATACACACACAGATTGCCCTTCACACATCCTTATTAAAATTCCCAGCTTGCTGGTCCTCTCTTCCATTCCCCAACACCAGCTACAGGACCCTGATCATTCATGCAGTGAGATTCTGCCAGGCGGCCTAGTGTCTCAGTTATTACCAGGTGTACAATACAGAGGCGTAACTCTGGGAGACAATGGAGTCACCTGCAGCCTGGCTTCAATATCACTTCTGTGGCTGACTTCCCCTTCAAGTAGGACCGTAGACATCACACTCTATTTTATACATAACATACATACTTACACACATGCATGCATACATACATATATTTATCTAAAGTGCTGTGCGTGTGTGTGTGTGTGTGTGTGTGTGTGTGTGGGGGGGGGGGGGGGGGGGGGCAATATTTATCTTGCCTCCGGGCAACTGGGGCGAACTTACGCCACTGGTACAATAGTAGTGAATATAAGTAGTAAGGTTGGTTGTATGAGTAGACTGCATCTTCTGACAACCGACCAATGCCCTTGTACATAGCTAAGGGGCGCTACTGTACTGTGTTGTCCTTTTACAGAGGCAAAAATACGGATCCCCTAAATCCAACTAACCTCCTCATTGTCAGCCAGTGTATGCTTGTCACTGGTAGATATTGCAGCATACAATAATAGAGCTTATTTCTGTTGATTTGGGATATATCAGCTTTCTACTGTACTTTGCATTTAAATAAGCTGGGTATAAATGAGCACACATAAGATCTACGCCACTAAGGTGGATTGTACTTCTCCAAGATATATGCCCTTAAAGCAGGCATGTCCAACCTGCGGCCCTCCAGCTGTTGTGCAACTACACATCCCAGCATGCCTTGCCATAGTTTTAGCATTCCCTAATAGCAATACTATGGCAAGGCATGCTGGGATGTGTAGTTTCACAACAGTTGGAGGGCCGCAGGTTGGACATGCCTGCCTTAAAGGAAGAAGTGATATTTAGCAATTTGATGATGCTATATTGGAAACTCTGATGGAGGAATATATAACTCACTTAGGGGCCCATTTAAGGAGGATGCCATATACAATGTGATTTGGGTGAAATCTGATCACCCAGGATCACATTGTAACATACGATCCTAACATTCAAATGTATCTCCCTGCTGACCCCACTGGTGATGCGGTAAGTAGTCCATCGGCTACAATGGGCTACCACCATTTCTGATAGTGATAGCCCAAATGGCGGTACTCCAGGGACCTGATGTGATGCTGCCCGATATTGAAACCTATGGGAGATGCGGCTGCCGGTGAGGCAGGAGGGACCGGTGCAGGTATCGGAAATAACTGCTGCGCACTTTTCGGGATACATGCACTGGGGGACTTGATATTCACAGCCAACCCCTGAAAACTGATGTTTTGGGGATTTAGCTGCAGGTATTAAATGATAAATGGACCCCTTAATGGCTTCCTTGTTGGAATAAAGAAAGATCTTCAATTCAATTAGGTTTTATAAAGCTGCATAATGATGGAAACCCCAAGTATAAATGAGAAATATTGTACATGTTAAATTGCATGTTTCTGGAGTATCCCAATGAGGACACCGGTAAAGTAGACTAATGCAGCCCTAAGTAATCCCCCAAAAATATGGTTTGGCCATTTTTCATAGAAACATAGAATTTGACGGCAGATAAGAACCATTTGGCCCATCTAGTCTGTCCCTTTTTTACCCTTCAGGTAAACTCAACCCTTTTTAATCCTTATTTCTTTGTAAGGATATTCATATGCCTATCCCAAGCATGTTTAAATTGTTCTACTGTCTTAGCCTCTACCACCTCTGATGGGAGGCTATTCCACTTATCCACTACCCTTTCTGTGAAGTAATTCTTTCTAACATTTCCCCTGAACCTACCTCCCTCCAGTTTCAGTGCATGTCCTCGTGTTTTATTACTTGTTTTCCTTTGAAGAAAATTTCCCACCTGTACTATGTTAAAACCCTTGATATATTTGAAGATTTCTATCATGTCCCCCCTTTCCCTTCTCTGCTCCAAACTATACATGTTAAGATCTTTTAGTCTATCCAGGTAAGTTTTGTGATGTAGGCCTTGAACCATTTTAGTTGCCCTTCTTTGTACATTCTCCAATGAACTGGACACAGTATTCCAGATGAGGTCGTACCAATGACCTATAAAGTGGCATTATTATGTCTTTTTTTCTGCTACTGATTCCTCTCCCTATGCAACCAAGCATCTGACTAGCCTTCCTCATTGCTTTGTTACATTGCCTCCCTGCCTTTAAGTCACTTGAAATAGTGACTCCTAGATCTCTTTCCTCCTCAGTAGTTTCCATTATAGTACCCTTGATACTATATTGAGCCTTTGGGTTTTTGAGTCCCAAGTGCATAATTTTGCATTTTTTAGCATTAAACTGTAGTTCCCATTCTCTTGACCAATTCTCAAGTTTACTTAGATCATCAGTCATTTGATTTACCCCTCCTGGTGTGTCTACTCTGTTGCATATCTTTGTATCATCTGCAAAAAGTTGTAGCCCATACACCAAAACATTGTGATTCTCTCTAATTCGATATCTTGATGCACTAGCACTTGCCCAATTTAACGGGTACTAATCACACAACCAAGACTCCATATTGTCTAATCGCCACAAATTCCACATACATTATGGCCTGAAGAGCTACTTAGAAAAGTGTTTGTAAAACCGCTCTGCTAATTGAACAAAAGGACATCATTTTAATTGTTAAAATTAGAAGGTTTGTGGGGAATCTCAAAAATTATATTATAATCATAATTTGGCTATTTTCATTCATATACAAGAGGTAATAATAGATCTGCTTTATTATATTATTTTACAATAGTATAAAACTGAACGGCGAATGCAATTTTTACTTTACAACATATTCTTGAACAGTACAGTTGTAGCCACGCTCATTGTTGCAGCGATCCAGCTGTCTGTGCTGGTTTGGCTTGGGCAGTATAAGAGAAGAGAATAACAAACACATGTGGTCACCAATGAGGGGGAGAGGCCTAATATTGTAATTTTAGCCCTGACCCTCACTGAAATATGCATGAATTGTGGCATTTTTGAGTGAGGGGGCGGGGCTTACTAGCACAACTAGCCAGGCCCTGACCCCATCTCTGCCTACCTTCATCTCAGTTGTAGGTAAGCATCATGTATGTATAACTTTGTGCAAGTACGACTGATGTAGGCCTTGCATATATGCTACTTGTGCAAACTAGGGTGCATCTTGTAATGGGTACATCTCGGCTTTACTTGAAGATTTTTTTTTTTTTACAGTACATACAATAAAAGATGCAGCCAACTAATTATTGGACTATACACTATGCAATTCTCAGACCAAACATCTGATAACTTGGATAATCGTATGATTTTTACCATGATTTAGGCTCTCAGATTAGCCCATAGAATAAAGCTTGGTACACGCTTGGCCAATCCTCCGGGATGCAACTCCAGATCACTTAACAATATTAATACAATGAAGCCTGCACAGATCATAGTGATCTGTGCTGTTCTCACACCAACTTGACTGCCAGATGCAGGTCTATTGTTTGGGTCGAGTTTGCAGTTGGCTTTGTGGGGTTTCTATTCATTTAGCAGTAATGGCTTGTGGGCAGATGTTCTAAAAATCGGCCATTTTGTCAGTTACTTTCAGTTTTGTTTTGTTTTTGTATAGTGAATGGATGACTGTATTGCAAAACCAAAGGAAAATTGCCATTAGGTTTGCTCCTACCGGCTGTGTCTTTATAAGTGCATGCTCCAGTAGTGGCAGGCTCATATCAACCAATAGCTACGAGGATCCTCTGCAGCTTCAACTTTACTTATTGGGGAGTCATTTAATTAATGTTGTATATTTGTGCTTCATTTTGATGACACCAAGGAGCACCATCAACCCCAAAGACTGAGATATTTACATCCCAAATTATAAATCCATGGTAGATCCTATAGGGTCTCTAAAGTTTGGCAATTCCCTTTTCTGTTATTACATTAAAGTCACACATGATAACAGATATGTGTGGAATCCCCCTGTAGAACTATAAATTATGGGATAATTAGCTGTGTGATGTAATGTCCCATGTCTGAGTGTGGGTGCTGCACTGTGCCTATGCTACTTTATACCACCGTGTACCCAGACCCCCATTAATCACTCATCAACTCATCATCATATTTCTGAATGATGCAGAGCACAGCTGCATGCAGGGAAAGCACAGGCATCTACAGCACAAGCCTGGAAAGTGGAGAGGGGTGAAATCACTGACATGTGATATGCTTGCAGAATTGGCAGAGACTTATTGCTTAAAGCGTATTGTTTCCAAAACATCTTGCTCAAACACTGACGTTGGGAGGGAAATTTAGCCCTGGGCTTTATTGTTGGAATAAGACAAAACACAAAAATGTCGGCAATAGCCAATAAATTATAGTTGCAGCCAGGATGGCACAGACATAGGATGATAGATATAGATCTATATATATATATATATATATATATACATACACATACACATACACATACACACACACATACATGGTAGGAAAATGTAAAGTGCGCTACTCTCACCTTAATGTACAATTGTTTTTAAATAAATACAACGGTTGATAAAAAAAACAAATTTTTATTAAAATAATTCGAAATTCAGTATCTCAGACATGGTGATTTTCAATCTGTTTCATAAAAACATGGGAACAGACCCAACGCGTTTCGTCACCAAAGTGACTTCATCAGGGATAATAGTTCCAACACCTTTAAATCGCACGGCATGGGATTGGACCTTTATTGGCACCTCAATGTTCAAACATACGTCACATGAAGAGAGTTTCTATAAAACAAACATCAATGCTGTATGATGTCACATTGCACTCAAATGTGTTGTATGGTGTCAAATTACACCTCTATGACAGTCTCCAGTGTCTGAATACACCAATACTGGAGACTGGAGACTGAGACTAACAGCACTACTGGGGACATCTATAACAGCACTACTTTTTGCAAACTTATTGCTTGGGATTCAAATTCAGTACCAGAGATTGTACACAAACTGTTTCATGTTTAAAACCTTGTTTTATGCACAAATAAAATATATTTGTGTGTTTGATGTGCTTATACAACATAAATGCAAAATACCTCAAGATACATCATTGAAGTATAAAAATATTCTGAAATCCAGGATAATCCGTTATCTAAAATTATTCTGATCCCGAGCAATTTAGATAAGGGATACTCAACACACACTCACATACACACAAACACACACACACACACACACACACACACAGTTCTGCAGCTCCAATGCCCACATTACCTGGTGTCAGAAATCTAGCATTGATAGCAGCAGGTTTCTAACGCATTGATCCACTGATTGAAACCAACGCTGTTGCAGATGTATTACTCAAGCTCAAGAAGGAATATTTCATTCACTGCTGTACTGGGCTCTAAGACAAGTCAAATGTTCAGGCGAATACCCTGCTAAATATATGGAAGTATGGAATCCTGCTTCAGCTGAACAGTATCTTTGGATGAATCCACTTTCTGCAACATAGGCTTATCCACCGCCCGTAACCTCCCAGGAGAGAGCAGTGACTTCCAGACCATACGTCGGTTTCTGTACTGTATTTCAGCTGACAATCAGGAGGCATGTGCTACGTAAAATAGGGGCCAGATGCATCAAGCTTTAAAAAGCGATAAAGTGGAAAGTTAGAAACAATCAGCCAACCAACTGCTGTTGCTTATTCAAACCCAGCCTGTAACATCAAAGTTAGCAGCCGATTGGCTGGTGCATTATCATTTTCCACTTTTTGAAGCTCGTGCATATGGCCCTGGGAGTGAAAGCATCGGCCAACAGCATGTGGCATTGACACTGCATTTTACATAGAATCATGCCCATAGGGGTACGTGCACCCAGTGTTGAACTGGGGCATAAAAGGCCCGCCCAGTAGGGTGGTAGCATCCCATGCTTTGGGGTGTGCCTGGTCTCCGGAGGGGGGGGGGGTGTCCAGATGGCACAGAGGTTTGGATAACCATTAGAGAGTGTATGGTCTGGGCCCCTTCATACATATAGTAAATACTGTTAGTCCATGTATGATAATGTACCAGATTATTAACAGCAATGCACTGTAGAAAATACATCATAGTCCTGTGTGTCAGAGTAAGGTTACCTACAAAATATAATTTGAGGGAACACTAAGGATGTTCTGGGTAGTGCTCCACTTCCTGGTATCGGTGGCACTGCCCCATCAATGGGACATCATCAGGTTAGAGGTTTGGGGCACGACGTTCACAGGGCAAGAATGCCTACTCTTCTAAAAGTTGATCACCCAATTTTTGGGCAGTTTCCCACTCCAACAGAAGAGTAGATGAATCTCCAATATCTCGCTTGCTTCCTAGAAATGCAGGCCTTCTGTGTTACTTCCCAAATTTCCCAATTTTGGCAGGACAGTTCCGTCTTCGAGCGTCCCACCCACAGACAGCAGTGTCTGCGATGGGGTCAGTTGGGAAAACACTGTTCCTTGCTGCTCTGCTCAGCTGTGTGCATGCACACCGCATCTATTCATGGGAGACAGAGGGACAGGGGCATGCCAGCAGCTCATAGAATGCTGCTCATGCCCCCATAATAACAAGGCCATGTTCCCTTTCTGCCCCCCCCCCCCCAACAACAATAAGAGGTATGTCTAATGTACTATGACACATCAGTTGTACTTGAAAACCTGTTTGTTTTATTTGCTTTGTTTATTTGACCGCATGCAATTTTTTTATTTTTCATTATAATGTTTTTGAGAATGAATTACAGGTTACACCTTTCATTTCCCAGGCATTGTGGCCAGTGAGATTTCCATATGAACTTATTGTACAGCTTAGTTTATTACATCTGAATGTCATATCTCCTCGCACTGGGTTTTCAGATGGCATTCACATTCATGCAGATGGAAAGCATAATATTAATTTGAAACTGAACGACTGTATAACAGATAATGCCACAATACCGTGTACAATGCCCATTCTGTATATTTACGACTAACAGGCACAAAGTAATGTAACCAGTTACAGGAATATTTTGATCTCTGTCTTAATGAGCCGGTTCTTCTTGCAATTACATACGTAAAAAGGACGCCAACTGCGATAAGGTCTGACCGGGTTCAATGAGATGATGATGAGGACTGAAGGGAAATAGGACAGGCAAGGACAATTTATACAAGTAATTTTGGATTCTCATTAGGCCGTCTACACAAAGCATAAAACACATTTCCAAATTATATTAAACACTCTAGAAAAAAAAAACTAAAGAAAAACAGCTGAACGAAACTCACACACCTACAGTAGTTTTTGGCAAGTATCTGGCAGACACCACAACTTGTGAAATTCCTCATTCAGTGCTTATACGTTTTAGGGCGAGATTTATCAAAAATTGGAAATAGAGCTAGAGAGATAAAGTACCAACCAAACTTCTACTGCCATTTTACAGGAAGTGTTTGAGAGCTAACAACTGATTGGTTGGTATTTTAGCTCTCAAAGCTTTGATGGTAATGGGATGAATGTATAGACAGCAACTAGGTCGACAAGCATTAGGTTGACACCACTAGGTCGACATGGAAGTCGACATGCATGAAGGACAACATGACTGAAGGTTGACATGAGTTAGGTTTAATGGTCACTAGGTCAACACAAGCATTAGGTCAACATGGGGAAGGTTAACAGTCAAAATGTCGACTTGGGACACTGACATTAGTGGCGACATGGGCACTGTGCCCTTGCTTCAGGCACAGTGACTTGCTTTGCTTGGCACACTATTTTATTCTCCCACCATGCCCCAGTGGATGGTAGGGCATGAAATACCGCATGTCAGCTTAAAAAAAAAGAAGTGAAAAACCCCATGTCAACCTTCTGTCTGTGGACCTTCTCCATGTTGACCTAATGATCAGTTGACCTAACCCATGTCGACCTTCAGTCATGTCAACTTTCATGCATGTCAACCTAGTGGTGTTGACCTAATGCTTGTCGACCTAGTTTCTGGAGACCTAGTGACCGTATCCCCTTCAATGAATCAATGTTCCTTTAGTCTAAAATATGCTTTTTCATAAGTGCACACCCTTCATCCATATGCAGATCCAGATCCGCCTTATGCTTCCAACTTCTTACACTTGGGTGTAAATTTACTAACGCTTCTAAAAATGAAAAGTGGTGACGTTGCCCATAGCAACCAATCAGATTATTTCGATCATTTCTCTATTGCATCCTAGAAAATGATCGACAGAATCTGGTTGTCTGCTATGGGCAGCGTCACCTTTTTTTTCTTCATTTTTACAACCTTTAGTAAATATAGCCCCTTTGTGTGTGGTGTACAGAACCAAAAATACCAAACTAATGTCTGGACTTATCTGTCCACTAGGCAGGGTGCGATTACCAGGCTGGACCTCAGATGCATTATGCATCAATGACTTCAATGCTCACTATTTGTGATGGAATTTCTAAATGAAGCTATTATCTGATGTCACCCTTCACACACTCTGGAGAAACTTTACTCTTCTTAGCTTCAGTGAGTAATGGAATAAGTCCAAACACAAATTAAGAAGAGGTGGGTGACATCTGCAGACAGAGCAAAACCCTTTGTAGCTTTAATGAGGTCTGCAATCCTGTTTATATTACATTGTATCTTTCATAAAATGCTCATCTGCCATCTTCTTTCTGATTACTCTTCCAACATCCTTAACCATATATACAGCCTATTTTCTCCACTATCAAGGAAGGAAGTGCATTCTTCTACCACTAAATTCCAACTATAAATGTTACACAAATGCCCTTATTCAGATCTGATTGCAGTGCAAATTTGTTCTCAAAAATGGGAAAAACCATGTGCACTGCAGGTGGGGCAGATGTAACATGTGCAGAGAGAGTTAGATTTGGGAGAGTTATTATGTTTCTGTGCAGGGTAAATTCTCGCTGCATTATTTTTACACTGCAAATTAGAATTCAGTTTCAACACACTCCACCTAAATGTAACTCTCTCTGCTCATGTTACATCTGCCCCACCTGCAGTGCACATGGTTTTGCCCATTTTGAGAACAAATTTGTACTGCGATCAGGTCTGAATAAGGGCCAAAAAACCTCCTTCTCCTTTAGGGCCTGATTCTGGTTCATTCGCAAAAGCAAATGATCTCTAATGGACAAAACCATGTGCACTGCAGGTGGGGCAGATGTAACATGTGCAGAGAGTTAGATTTGGGTGGGGTTTTTAACTTCAAACAGATATCTATATTGAAGTGTAAAAATAAAGCAGCCAGTATTTACTCTGTACAGAAACAAAATAACTCACCCAAATCTGACTCTATGCACGTTAAATCAGCCCCACCTGCAGTGCACATGGTTTTGTCCATTAGAGAGAGAATTTGCTTTGTAAGTGAACCAGAATAAGGACCCTTAGTTCATCAACTAATTATTTACATTACAATCTCATTCTTACAATCCACAATGCCAAGCCACGTCACACGCCCTCCAATTTAACCACTCAATCTACAATCACTTACAATTCTCATTGATCCACTTTGGGGGACACTGCTAACCATTTATCCCAGAGATACTGTGGAGATTACAGCTTATATTACAGATGAGCTCAACAGTACTATAGTACATTGTGATGTAAGATAAGAAGAGTGTATAAATATGTGTAACATTTGCACTAGACAGGAACATGTTGAACATCTCAATACCCACAGAAAATTTGGACAGACTTCAATAAGCTGTTACATTCTTCTAATACCTATTTAGCATCAAAAAGACAGGTCCTGGCCCCCATATGTACCAAGCATGATGAAAAGACCACCTGGGACCAATGTGTGCAATAGATTCTATCTAAGTGATCAACAATTTATAATATGGACCTTGTGCCTGATTCCGCTTTGTTGGCAAAGAAAAAAGTATGAAACTGGGCAAAACCATGCTGCATTTCAGATGGGGCAGATGTAACATGTGCACACCATTTTGCAGGTCTCCATATACTGGTTGTTGTCTAGTGTCACATCTTTGCTGTTTCTCTGTTGCTCCCCAATCACCCAAATCTCTCTATGACCCTTCTTCTTCTCTGTACCTTCCTATCCCTGGCCTGCTGGTTGCCGGGTCATTCATTAGTCATTAGTCACAGTCTCTGAATGACGACTGAAGGTGCTGGGGCCTGTGATAGGGAAGGTGTAATATGATTGGCCTTCCAGACAAACACTAGATAATATTGAGGTGAAAAATAGTGCTTAATGTTCTAAAAACTTGTTCTCAGACATGAGCTCTTAGAGGTAACAGAAGTTGAAGACATTTTCCCTGGTATTGTAAGAACAAGTAAAAGGAATATGGGAAAATCTGGTTCTATTGGCAAACACCATCATTGAGTAAACAAACAATAGCTGCACCAGGTCACTCAGAGATGTTAGAATATAGATCTAGTTGACAAGAAAACAAGTTTCGTGTCTCCAGACTACATTTTTTTGAGGTCATAAATTTGGCATCCCCCTTCAGTAATCAGGCTGAGCATAAACATGTTTTGGCATTTAATACTCTATTCTCCTCTAGTAGCCGGCAGAAAATACAATATTACACCATCAACATGACCGTCTGCGGCTTTCCATGGATATTGTCTGCAGTGTAATCAAATACTTTTAGTTGCTCGCAATCTAAAGTCTATTAGCTGTGTTTATGTCTTGGCTTCTCCCACAGAAGGAATGTTACCATTCACTCTTCAATCAAGATAAGAGAATAGCCGTGAGATGAAGAATACTTTGATGAAAATTTAACCTGTTCAGGGGCAAATTTATCATTTTAGAGATATAGAATAAAGAAAAAATGTTTTATTACTTTTTATTGAACAGATAATAAAGAACGGTACTTATATGTTAGTTGGGCGCCCACTAAGCTATTTGCTTAGTTTTCCGCGTACGCTCGCCGCGCTTCGGGCTCGGTGGCTCGCCACACTTTAAAAAATCAACTCCGCGCCGACATGGATAGTGGGGGTATGAGCGTACTAACTATAGTGGGCGCCCAACTAACATATAAGTACCTAAAGAACAATTAAAAAAAATGTGAAATGTGGAATATTTTCAAGATCCGTTTTTCTGTATAATGGTGCAGATTCAGAGCGGATCGCCCAGCCCTGAATTTGCAGCGGCCAGAGTCCAGTTAAGATGCTAGAGTGAAATCCCGCCTAGCGAATTAATGTGCCCGCTGTGCCGGACAAATGTGCATGCCTCCGTTTTTTTCTTAGCACTCCAACTAAATGGCCAGTTACCTCCCCCAGACGCTTACTTCCTGCCAAACAAGCAGCCCATGAGCATATTTATGCTTGTGCCATCAGGTCTGTATTATCCTCAATGTCCAACTCCATCCAATGTTATATCAGCTATAACCTTTTGACAAACTTTTGCTTTTTTCGGTAGTGTTTCCACCTTAGAGTTAGGTCTTCCATTTTTTATGGGTGTTTTTGCCCATTGGAATTAATGTTGCTGTAATTACCACTTTGAATTCTCATATTTATTTTCTCACCATATTTGAAAAGGATCCATATGTTTTACTATGGAAACATTAAGAAAATGGAAGGCAATCCTATAGTACAATTTGTGATATTTGATTGAATGAGTGTAGTGAGAACTTATCCTATTGCAAATATCTACTCCCCCCCAATAAACTTGTTGTTTCGGGAGTCAGCAAACAGCCTTGTTAGTTGGGTTTACTCCTTTAATTTTCTGTTCCATCTGGAGACAATGTCTTGCAGTTCTATTTCTGCATATGTAAGGCTCATACAGATGTGTCCTCTTAGATCTTTAATTGAGCTGTAGCACGCTACGAAGTGTATGCTGTGAAAAGATGGCCCTCACTCTTATAGGCTGCTGTTCAGCAAATGAGAACACTGAAAGTTTTGATTGTCTTTGTCACTTTCTCATAGAGCCAATCAGAGCATAGCTTTTACCCCTGCAGCAGCAGCCAGCTATGAAAACACACACATACCTGTCACAGTGCCACACTCACCATGATGGCATGAGCACTGGCAAAACAAAATACATATAGAATATATACTGACACAAAAATACCCACAAGAACAAGCGAGGGCCAAATCGGCATGAGAGGAGTTAAGAATCCTGTTTGTTTTTTCTATGAAGGTCAAGTGACAAGCTTGTCACTGGGGCAGAACTGGTTAGGGTTTTCTGCCTGTCATGGGGGCTAGTCAATCCCAGTCAGGGGAGGTTACTTTGAGTATGAGTTTATAAAGAAGCCCTCAGAGGCAAAAGGTTTCTTGGGAATATTCCTTTCCTTTGTTTTTCTTACTTGTCACTACTTTGTGTTTGTGCCGGATCGGGGGAACACTGCATTTTTTGTGGCTTTTAGGACATATATACTCATTATGAGGCATCTATCCTCAATTCATTTATCCTGCTCGATGTGAGGGGACCTGGTCATTGGTTGTGCGGTTAACATCCGGTCTGGTCCAAGAGGTGCTAGGTGAACCCCCGCGACGATAGATGCATCAATTGAGGAAGAGGTTTTAGTAGTCCTCTAAGGGTAAACCAAGCTAGAGCAGGAATGCAGCGTCTCCTGGCCACCTTTCCCTCATTAGGTCAATTACCAATTTGAATTAAAAGCGATTACCTTTTTAAGTCAAGCCTTAATGTGTCGGTGTCAATTATTTTACACCTACCTGTACATAAGTTTTACATGGTGGGAATCGAATGTTGTTAATCTTAGTGTTGGTTGTAGTTAAAGGTTATGCGTTAGGGATTCAAGGTTGAATGTTTTATAGAAATTAACTATTGGAGCTCTTAGCGCTAAGGGGGTATTTAATCCCGGGTCACAACTGCTGGAGCGTCACGTCAGGCATGACCCTGGCCCATTCTCGGCCCGCTCGACTAAGATTCGGCAGACGGGATTCATTCTACCACCTGCAGAGCCCCGAAAAGGGGGCATGTCTGCGAGAAACGGCTGTGGATCGTTGAGATACGGCCCTGAGCTCGACAATCGACAATCCACGGCCGTTCTCGATGGAACGGGTCCGTTCTGCCGAGATGCCTGTTCAATGCTCTCTGGAAAGACAGAATTGAATAGGCACCCGCCGGTATTTCCCCCGTCGGAAATAGCGGCGGGGCATTGAATACGCCCTAAATGTCCCCAAATGTAGATATTTACTATATACATTGAATTGAATAGACACTATAAAAATAATCTGGTAGTTAAATATATTAACCATTCCAAAGCATACCTAGAGTACATAACTTTAGTTTATTGAACAAAATTTTAATAGTATTATGCTGAAAAATATACATCACTTTACTGTTGCCAATTATTATTGAATATTTGTAATGTGTTCCAATCAAATCTACAGAAATTATTAATTTGATTTCTGTAAATAGTGTATACATCCTTTGTTTATGATCTTTTAAGGGCACCGGTAGAGGGAACATCCAATCCTTTGTTGCTAGTATTGATTATATTGACTGATTAAGTTCTAAATATATATTCAAACTTCAAATACTTTTGCAATTAAAACTAACCTTTCTTTTTTAAATCAAAGTAAACACCATAAAGGTAAAATACATTAGGAGAAAAATTTACGAATGAACATAGTACAGTACCGCTGCACCAGAACAGTTCACCATTTCCCCAAGAAATTGCACGCTATTCCTCCTCTCTTCTGAGAGGCCTTGGTCATTTAGAAATGCGCTAATGACTGCGGAGAGAAATAAGAGGCTCCCTGCACATGGAAAGATCACTTCTAATCCTGAGTATACACTAGACAATCACCGTTGCCGCCAATATCGGCGGCAGCAGCAGCAGCAACCCAGTGGGGTGCCAGCATCAGCAAGTGGAAACACTCTCCAATGCAGGCAGATGACAAGCGATGGTGGGGGAAGCAACTTGGGGCCATGCTGCATTCTGCAGTATAAAGGAGCTACTGACAGTATTGCTTAGCTGCTTGGCAGTTCTTTTTTTTTTTTTATTAAGAAAAATGCACACAGCTCTTGCTGCGACTGGGCTGGTGTTAATAAATAATTCCTATGCCTTTTGTTTTAGCTGGCTTCAGTCACAAGGACTATTTCAGGTGTTGCAAGGAGGGACCATGGCGCGCCTCATAGGCGTGTGCCCGAAAGTAGGGGATGTGGCTCACCACGTAAGGGGGCCTGGTCTATAATTGTGACATCAGTGAGGCCACGCCCCCGTGAGGCCATGCTCTGTGAGCCTCTAGCCATGCCCCCAGCTCCTCTGACTGAGCATCTATTCAGCGCTGGTCAGCAATTTACAGGGGGGACACTGCTGGCCACGGGAGGGATGCGGGAACGTCCCCGGAAACCAAGGATTTGGGACAGTTGGGAGGTATGCAATGACATTACACAGAGTTTTCCTCAAATTCTATGGATGCTGCTACTCTAAGTCTCCAAATGCATAGAGCTAAATAAATGACATAAAAGCAGTGTTCAGCATTGCAGAGCTGGGTGTTGTCATATCCCAGCACGTGCCTCTGCCAGCCTGTAGTCTTTTATTCAAGTAATATATGTTGCTGGTTGCACTCAAGGGTATAATGGCAATATTTATATACAATGGGGTCGATCCTATTAGTTGCAATTAATTTGCCAATGCGAATCATGACAGCAGCGATCGCACTTTATGGAGGCCGGAAATTGAAGAAAAGTGTGTTTTTTCAGTGAGCAATTTCAATGAATTGAGGCTGAAACCGTCTGAAGTTCACAAAAATCGGGTGCCATTGTCGGCCTTTAAACGCTGTTGGAAAGGCACCTCACACCCTATGCAGATAATATGATCAACTCCAATGTGGTTTTCGCATCAGTTTTTAAAGGGAGCAGTACAATGTGCTATTTATTTCCTGAACTCTGCAAAGCAAAAGGTAACAAAATCTATAGACATTATGCCAGCAAGAGACATTCTCATGTAAAATATGTTACCCTTTTCGGTCCAGTGTTTAAGGGACACAGCCATCAATATTTCACATTCACATAATAACCAGAAACCCTCTCTCACCCAATATAATAATTATGCCTATGTGGAAATGTGTCCTGGTGCTGGGAAAGCAGGTTTGCTCTCAGCACCTAGAATACAGCAGCTGCGGCAGAGGAACGATTCCGGGAACATATATTCACAGCACCGAACTTGCGATGGAGTCAGTTAGTACCGCAGAATCTCGGGAAGGATGGTTGTCATCTGCTTCCTTCTAGATCCATGTGTCCATGTCCAGTTGGTATACCAGGACTGCCTGTTACTCATATGGGATGAAGGTGAGAGTGCAGGTGTAGTAAGACCACACCTGCAATACAGCAGGCCCTGCACCCTTCTCACACCCACATCCCATTACATCATGATGTTCATCACCTCAGGAGGTTTTAGAACTTTTTCCAATTTGTATTTCAGTTTATTTTCTAAAAACTGCTTTGCATGCTTACAGTTGTACCACACCTTGTTCCATTATTGGTATTTGTATTTATTTGATCGTGTACTCATGTTTATGCCCTCCATACCCACATCCTTTCACTAAATCACTGGGGGCGTGGCCTAATTTGGGGCGTGGCCTATACTCGCGGCTCTCCCGTGAGGCCACGCCCCCATTTTGCAGCTATGGGGGCATGACCCAGAGGCTCTGTGAGCCTCTAGCCATGCCCCCAGCCCCCTGGCTGCGGGAATAGACGCTGTGCGCATGCGCACAGCGTTTATTCCCCGATGCTTTGCAGCTGACAGCGGGGACTCCCAACAGCCCCCCCACACCGCGGGACACTGCCGCCCACGGGTGGGACAGCGGGACAGGCCCTGGCAATCGGGACTGTCCCGATAAAATCGGGACTGTTGGGAAGTATGTACATGATAAATATGTAAATAGCTGTACACAATGCACTGGTCTCATTAAATGTGTAATAATCAAACAGTACCTCGTCATGAACACCTTCTTCAAATTCCTGTGCAATCGTCAACAAGGTGACCAGGAGTTACACCTGTGATAACAGAGGAAAGCTAAATATTACCGACTGGCAGATGCTTTCAGAAATTCTCAAACATCCACCTCTCAAAACAGCAACATTTGTACGTAATAATAAACATTATCAAGCATGAAAAGAGGAGTTTCATAAACATGAGAGGAGCTACACGTGAGGAGAGGCTTCATAACAATATACATTTGTATATACGAGTAGGTGCATCACAACACAGGGTATACTGTATGAGAGAACTCTCATAAAATAACATACATGAGAGGAGAGGCCTCATCACAGAACATATGTAGGAGGGGGGCTCATCACACAACATACATGTTAGAGTGGGCATCATCACAGAACATTCATGAGAGGAGGAGCATCATAACGCAACATACTGGAGATAAGGGGCCTCATAACGCAACATACATGAGGAGGAAGAGCATACAAAACAACATACAAATTAAAAAAACATGTATATTTTTGTTTAGACAATTAAATTAATTGCATTCATTTATTTACAGTATATGATACTTCCTCGTTATAAAACATGATTGTTGCTATGGGAGACTTTTCAACATTATCTATGGTCTGATAAATATTTTCCTGTATATGAACATGTATGAAACAGTAGGGACTTGTGCTGCATATTGCTCAATACTCATTACAGTTACCTGTATTCTACTGTATTCAATACAGAATACTTACTTACACACAAGGCCATAAACCAAACTGCACCAACGTACATCTCTTCTCTTATCTCAAATTATCTTCCAACCCAACCTCTTTGATCCTCACAAGATCTACGTATCTCAACCACTCCCATTCCTGATTGCAGGAATGCTCTCCCATGCACAAGACTCTCCTCTAGTCTCCAAATCTAAAAGCGTTCCCTGAAAACTCACCTCTTCAGACAAGCCTATCAAATTCCAGAACCAGCCACATACCCTTCATATACCTTTCCTATCAATCACATCCCCACTGTACAGACCACACTTATCCTCTCTCTTTCTTTTTTACACTTTCCATTCTCCTGAACCCTGGCCAAACTGATAGGTCACCGAATCATACAGCACACCAGGAACCTTTGCATTCTGGTAGACTTCATGCAATAAAGGGTACTTGTTTAGTTTCACAGCGGCAGCGTCTCAGTCGCAGCAGCGTCTGTGTCCCCTTGCGGAGCTCGCTTCGCTCGCCCACGCTTTGCTTGCCCGCGCTACAGGCTCGGTGGCTCGCTACGCTCGCCACGCTATCTAAAATCAACTCCATGCCAACGTGGATAGTGGGGGTATGAACCAATTCACGTTGGCATGGACTTTATTTTAGATAGTTTTCCGAGCGCCGAACCCGGAAGTAGCGGGCGGCCATGCTGCCGCCGTGAAACTAAACAAGGACCCAATAAAGAATATCTATGCTTGTGTATCAATGCTAATTTCCCTATGGATTGTAAGCTTGAGAGCAGGGCCCTAATACCTTCTGACTGTCTGTTAATACCCAGTTTGATGTATCACTGTCTCCTATTGTAAAGTGCAATGGAATATGCTGCGCTATGTAACAAACAGACTCCTATTCTCCCCTGCAGGGAACAAACAGCAGTGCTCGAGAGAGTCCTTAATCTGTACACAATGCACACTGACCGAATGTCCGCGTTTTCATGCGAGTGGATGTGTACGCTTACATATCATTTTGCATGCAGCCGAGTGGACGAAAAATATTTCCATGGTCGCTGACTATCAAATGATTTTTCGATTTTCCGTTCGCAAATAAGTCAGTCTGGAATGTCTTTTATTTGCCATGGATATGGCGGAATTCGGGGCAGGCGCTGACATGATGTGACGTCAGCAGCTCACCCCAAGCAGGCTTCGACACGCCGGTGTTTGCATGGGGACACACTGCGTTTTTCTGGGCGCACCCACCATTTTGGTGGAGATGCCCAGGAAACGTGTTACCATGTTCCAGCCTATTATCCACCACCATCCAACCCCAATCGGTGTGAAAGCCTCAACGAGTGTGATACTTGTCGAAGGTGTTTGCACAGCGGGTCTGCACATGCGTATTTTTGCCCATACGCAGACCTGAAACATTGGTCCCTGGACAGAATTCGCTCAAGACCGTGCGGACCTAAACCAGTGATTTTCAACTTTTTTACCTTGCGTCACACTAAATAAGATTTTAAAATTGCCAAGGCACAGCATGAGATCCCCACAGGGCAAAACACATTGCCGCCCCCCCCCCCCCCACAGGGGAAAAAAACCTATTGGCCCCCATATAAAAAAACAATCACACTGGTCCCCACAGGTAACAAAACTAAAATACATTGGCCCTTTACATGAAAAGAAGAGTCCAGTAAATAACAGTTAAACTGGTGGTGGCATCTCTAGATCTGGGGGCACAACTGTACAAAAAGAAAATCCATAGCACCCAATTTGCTGCTATGGTTTACAGCCATGTTCCTACGCATGCTGTGAGACTTGCTTTTTTTATGATAATAATTCTATCAGGAGGTTAATGTATATTTTGGAAGTTCCCTTTTTCCTGTAGAAGAATTTGTGTCATGCAGTATATCCCGTGCATGCAAGAAAAAGTCAAAAAGGTATCTCTAAATATAATTGAGCTACAGTTTAAGAGACAAACAATAATTGAACAACTCATCATTTTTTTTTCTGTCTACAGTGTCAATAGCAATCACAGGCACAAACACTGCTCTTGTCTACAAACTGGGTTATTAGGGGGTGTCTCCTAACCCCATTAAGCTGTCAAACACTTCAGTACTAAATGGCTTTAATGTAACTTACAGAACTTCCGATTATCTGATCTGATGGAGCTCCTGGGTAGTAAGGTCAGTCCCTGCATTCTTTTTCCTCGCTACACCAGATGCCATTATGTAAGTGCACACAGCTCCTGCCATTTGAGCTCTGTTCCTGTATAGGCCAATTACTTACACCTAAGTAGCTGCATTTAAATACATTTATACACTCCAGCAAACACCTGCACTGGATCCGCTGCCTGCCAAAACCTTTCTAGCCGATTGCACACTCAGGAGGTATAATTACTAGGTATAAGGGCTTGCACGCCATGAGTATTGGGTATGTACAAAGAACACTGACCCCCCCACTCTTGGGAAACCTGAAGGAGTAAAAAACAAATCTTTAATTACATACTAAACCTTTTTGTTTGCATTCTTGAAATACTCTATGTGCTTATTTAATAATGCTTCTTCTTAAAATAAGAAGAACAGTGGTAAGTATAATAGTCAGTATTGCACCTGCATTTTGTTGGGTATACATACAGTACATTGTTATTGGGTTTACAATTTTTTTTTAAACTAATGGAAATACAAAATAATTTTCTGCCAGGAGAATTGTGTTCTATACATTCAGGGAAATGATGCCCTAGGACCGGCACAGAAAGAGGGGGAGGCATGGCATGGCGAACTTGGCAAGAGAATGTAATGTAAAAAAAATGGGAATAACAGGGGCGAGAGTGTGTGATCACTTCATTGCTGCCTAACTAAACAATGCCTCTATTATTGGCATTGTGAGGGAGGGGACAAAACATTAACAATGGCACGATTCGGCATGAAGAGCGTCATCAGACTGCCTACTTCATCGGGCAGTGTTGGTTACTGTGGGAGATTGCGGGCAGGTGGCTTCTGACTGTTACACCAGTCCAGTCTTCCGGGAGGCCAGAAGCACCACCTGATTTTCCGGAACCTTCCGGCTGTTCTGGGAGCATAGGCACGTATGATCTGAATGAAGTGCAGAGAATAGATTGATTACTGGTACTTGCTGGCTGGCATGCACAATGTACTGTATAATGGACACTAGTTCAGTAGCATGGTCAGTAGCTCACTCAGCGCTGGCCATACCCCCACAGCGGCAAAATGGGAGCGTGACCTTGCGATAGTGGCGATCTCCACAAAGCAACACCCCACTTTATGGCAGCCACGCCCCTTTCTGGAAAACGCTTAACATATGAAAATGTTTTGCGGTATGGAGACAGTCTTATGTTATTTCACCGTGTATCTGAATTCTGAGAGAGCAGATAAGATTGGCAAGTGTCTAGCAAGTCTGGTATCCATGACTCTAGCATAAAAACACGATAAGTCGCATTTTGGGAATATTTCTTACAACTTCCGAATAGAACACAGTACTAGGGAACAAACAGCTGGATAGAATTTGGTTGGTGACAGAAGAGACAGGCATGTCACCCTTTGTATATGTACCTCACCTGAGAGCATATTATCGCTTTGCTAGTTTAGCGGTACAAGCGCCTATCGAGTTGTCCCTATGTTTTTAATGATTTATTCATGCCAAGATATTCTGTAGTGGCAGAAATGTTAATAGGAAGATGTTAAATTAGTTTCTTTAATAATTGAAAGCTTCCCAAGTGCTTACTGGAACATCAGTGAGCAAAGAAAATAATATGAATTCTATTACCTTTGTAGCTACTGTATGCTGTTACTATGTGATAGAGTAATCACTGATTTTCGTTGCTGTTTGGCATTGTGCATGTGCACTATGATCCAATGCATACGCAGTCTTTCGATAATCGGTCACTGTGCGAATTTGCACAGCACCAGTCAGGTCTGAATAACCCCCACAGACAGAAAACTGAACCTGTCCTATGGCAGTTTCAATAGTGTGCCTAAAGATGCACAGGTGGTAATTCAGCATCTATGAATGCAGAAAGTGGGCGTCTAAGTCTGTGCACATTCAGATGCACAGATGTACCCCCGGGAAGGGGTTTATCGTGACATTAGCATAAAGCAGATGTGACTCCACCCAAAAATATGACATTAGCACAAAGCAGATGTGACTGCACCAAAAAATGCAGACATGGTTGCGTCTGCTTTAGAAGATAGCTATACTTAAGGGCAACTGAAGAGCTTGGATTCACTACTTTTTGCTAACAAGAATTATCCATCTGTTGAATGCGTGGTATCATGTGTGTTCAAACAGACACAGGTGCCGCCCATTAATTTAATGGCAGACGCCACAACTGACATCATTACTACAGTAGGATTACCTTCCAGTTACCCAAGACACAGAACCACACAAAGGGGTAAATTTACTAAGATGGTTAGAGTTCTACTGAAGATGGGATCTTATTGATTGCTATGCTCAACATCCAACCTTAATAAAACTCCCATCTTAGTAAATGTACCCTAAAATGGTCAATACATGCCTAAAACAATCCCATGATACTCCCACAAGTCTGGTTAAGTGCATGGAAAGACAGATCCAATCAATCTGCATCTGCCTAGTTGCAAAATTCTAATCATTCAATCATGAGGCATACATTCAATGTACTGTACTGTATAAAAGCGTGTAGATATGGTCAAGATGTTCAGTTGTTCTACAGATCATATACCAGAACAGACAAAAGAATGCAATCGAAAGGACATTGACCGTAGAATGATTGTTGGTGCTAGCGGTGTTTTGGGTATCTCTGAAACTGCTGATCTCCTGGGTCCTTCACACAAAGGTCACAACTGATATGTGCCTTCTATTCAGCATGATTAAAATAAAACTGACAATATCAGGGCTTGGTTCAGACATACACGAATACATTCGTAACTGTGATCCCATATGCAGCTAATGTGGGAAAATATGTCCATGCTGTGGCCATCTGGAAAAGTATTGAGATGCCGATCGGTGGCTTTACAGATCCAAAAAACTGCATAGAAATACATGGCCTTTGTTATAGATCCTCATCATCAACTCAAGTACTCTATGGTCATGCAGAATGGCCACAGGACATTAGATGCCAGCGCCATCTTTACTGTGTACAGGATTGTAGTTGTTGGGCAGCGTGGAACACATCCTAGAGCTAGCCACAGTTCTGGATTTACATGGCTGCCCCCAGTGGTGATTCTACAACCATAGTATTAGGCTCTATAATGAACACAACATGACTATGGCATTGACGCCACTCCCCGTTACCTCTCCCAAACCGACCCTGACTGACAATCGCTATGCAAATATGCCTACTTGCCAAACATCATCACAAAGATACCTCAAACTTGCCTTATCTTTTAGATCGGATAGGAGGCTTAAAAAAAAAAAAAAAAAAAGCAGGTGTCAGTCCCGGAAAGAAAGACAAGTCTCCTGTGCCCCTCCACCCCCCCTGAAGCCATCCATGAAACTGGATGGTCCTGTGAGGCTTCTCCCCTGCTAATGGTAATATAGAATTGAATAGAAGGGGGCGGGACCCCGATGATGCAGTCATGAATCCACGCCACCCCCCACACCACCCACCTGTTGTGAGGCCATGCCCCATGTTTCCCCAATTTGGCTGCCCCCTTACACACAGGGCAGCTGGAGAGTGGGTAAGTATGAGTTAACTTGCCCAGTGCGACCATGACACATGGCCAGTCGGGCGATGATCAGTAAATGCCGTAAATATCAGCATTGTGTACATCAAATCTGACACTTTCATACAATTTCCTTATACAGTATATTGTACTAAGCTTCACCCTTCATGAAGAAATCACTTTCTAAAGGTTAGAAATAAAAGTATACAATCAATAGGATAGCTGTATTCCCTGCGCTCTTAAGTTAATAAATGATTAAACGTGGTGGGAAACTGTGAATGCTGGTCACAATGACCTAAAAATAAGGATTTAATGCTGAGCAGTCCAAATAATGAAGTAATTGATCTTCTAGAGTGGGCTTAAGAGACATGTATTATTAAAACAAGCCCAAAAGGAAAATAAGGAATTCAATCTAGACAACTTTGGAACATTGTAGTGAGGCAATGATTGGTGTGTCAGTGTTTGTTGTAGGATCAAATAAAGTTTTCTCTTTTTTTTTTTTTTTTTTTTGGTGAGGGGGGGGGGGATCTTAACACAATGCAAATATACAGTTTTTACATTTTTAGTGATACCCCTTTCACATCGCACTTTTAAAACGGTATATTGCCGTTTTTTTTCCCATTTTAAAACGTTTAAGGCTGCAATGTGAAAGTGCCAGAGTTGACTTACCGGTTAAAGTTAACTGGTATTTCAACACGGTTAAAAAGCAGAGTCCTACACGTTTTAAAGCCGTTTTTTAGGCATTGTGAATGGCTCTATTTCAATGGCTTGAAACGTGTCCCTTGGGGGTTAAACGGCTTGAATGTTTGAATGGTATTAAATGATTTTTAAAACGGTTTTCACCTGCAATGTGAAAGGTCTCAAGGCTCAGACCCGTTTTAAAGTCCCATTTAGGAATACCGTGTCATTACCCATTTCTGCAATGTAAAAACAGTATTACAGTTTATCAAACGAACCTCCCTTCTAAGATAAAACAACAACATTATAGTTTGGTAGGGCGGAAAAAGATACATGGGAGAAAGGTGAAACCATTCTACAGTAAGGATGTAACACATAATAATGAAAGAGGGCAGATATTCAATTCCCCCCTATACATTTTATATGCGTGGCTGGGCCAGGAGCTGCATATTCTGGCAGTTCTGTAGGTCATTCTGAGTAAGCTGAGTGCAGATGGCCAAGGTCTGTGAGCACCGCAATTGATAGTCCCGACAGTGATCTGATGCTGCACCGTCCAATGCATCTTTTGTCAACAGATGACTCCAAAAGCAATACAATATTTTCTTATGAAAGATGACCATATCTGAACCAGGTAGAAATAATAGAATTTCTATATACACAGTTCATGCCCTAGACTGTTTACACTACAACGTGGAGACTTTCAGGAAATAAGTCTAAGGAAAACATGTGGATGGTTTCCGGAGCTACATTGCCTTTCCCTGCTCGACAACACACGTATTTCTTATCTGACACAAGAATGTTATATTAGGAAACTGGAAGAAAAGCCGCCAGAATGTATTGTATAACCATTGCATAATACGGTCTCCTTTGCACAGACATGTTCTTAAATCCTCATGTAAATCTATAAAAATATTTGTTAACTCAATCAATATCGTTCATGCTTTGTTAGCATTAAAATGCTTTAGAAATGAGTGCTAGCCTTCTGCTCTGATGCCTTGGGGCCATTAATTCCTCTTACTGACATACAGACACCTTGAGCTCGCAGTTGTCAGATTCTCATAGACCAGGGAATATGACAACATAACTAATCCGGTGTCAAGGAAAATGAGTCCTTTTTGTAAAAGGTAAGCAGACAGACCTTTTCTTGACATTGACGTCGAGCCTGATTCATATTTGTAAGTAAAGAAAATTCTTAAGCAATTGGGCAAAACCATGTTGCACAGCAGGGGGGCTAATGTAATGTGCAGAGATATTTTGTTTTGGGGGAGTCTTATTTTTTCTGTGCAGGGTAATTACTGGCTATTTTTGCATGTAGTCCACAAATGTTAGGCAGCTTTATTTTGACTCTACATCACATGTAGTGCAGCATGGCTTTGCCAATGATTTGATAATCTATTTGCTTTACTTGCAAACATAATTCAGGCCTTTAAGGTGTACATCAGTCACTCAGTACTAGAACCTCAAAAAGAATAGTAATGGAGTGACAGGGATATCACCTTATTCACCCACAGAGCGGGGCGGGGGGGGGGGATGAGGGGTCGGCCAGCTGGTGGCAGGCAGCGGGGTCCATCCAAGCAGCGGCTGGGTGGCTGCTGAAGCTTGTAGCGGCATTTTGCCAGGTGGTGGGATACGGCTGCTGAATATTTTTAAATCAACGGCCGGCCGGCCAGCCATTTCAAAATATTCAGCAGCCGCATCCCGCAGGCCGGCAAAATGCAGCTACAAGCTCCAGCCGCCACCGCTCAGACGGTCCCCTCTGCCCGCCATCACCACCAGCTCGCCGCACCCAGCTGCCCTCCTCCCGCCACCGCAGCAGCTCTTCGAGAGAACTACATGCAATAAATTGCATGCGATTTATTGCATGTAAAAATGGCACATCAAGTGCCAGATCGCATGTGAGCCTCAAGGGGAGGCTAATATCTAAATATCAGGTGTTGATGCTCCTATCTCTGTTTCCAATATCGTATCAATTTAACTGGTGAACGCGGTTAGACTGCATATTGGAAAAACCCACAAAATGGCTTTCTCCACTCTGTGAATGTGTGTGTGGTCAGATGAATTTATTTTTTCTCCCTTAAAATTCTCACTTAGAAGAGAATGTGCAAATGTAATGTGGCATTCATATGAAAAATAAAAAGGGGGAATTATCCTAGCTGGGTAACCTGAATCCTGAGCATTTCTCCCATTTCAATAAGAACTCTCTAATCCTTTTGGTCTCTGCTTCCCTATTAAGCCTGTTCCAGGTTGTGGGCTCAGCCCCCTCACCCCAATTATATCAGCAGGGCAAGGAATGGGACTTGGCATGGAGAAAACCCAGATTGTGCCGAGCGACAAACATTTTTGACAACATTCCACAAAGCAGATTTCTGCCAGGGAAGAAGAAGCCAAAGCAATGGTGAGAATGCAGCTCGGATATTAAAACACAAGGTAGGTGGGTGGGTGTGGGGTAGGGGGTGAAGATTAATTCCAAATTACTGAGACAATGGCACAGTGCTTACTTTATACCTGAACAATAAGGCTCATATTTACAGCCTGATGAACTACAGTGAAATTACTCAAAAAGTCTCCACGTGCAGAGTAGTGTATGATGTATGCACATCCTGGGGTACATGTAATAGCCTGCAATCTGTAAGCATCGCCGGGATCCCGGAGAGTTTGTTTTAAGGTGACAATCACTTAAAAGGAAAAACTTAACTTGGCAAGAACCCGTCAATGTCTGCAGCTATTGTTTATTACTTTATTATGTTTATTATGTAGCACAGCAAAATCCATTGTGCTTTACAATAGTAAAAAAAAAAGTGGTAAAACAAACTGGGTAGTTCCAGACTTATACCCCTTTCACATCGCACCTCGGACCCAGTTTATTGCCAGGTTGGTGACGTATGGACCCAGGGCAAGGTCCGATGTGAATGCACCAATGCTTATACCCTGGGTCGACCAGGGCTATAACTAGGTGTGTGCCAGTGGTTCCTTGCCCACAGCGGATCTGCACTGTGGGCACATCCGCTGGCACACACCTAGTCTGCAGCCGGCTTCAGCAACAAAACACAGATCCCACAGTCGTCAAGAGGAGTGCGCCTCCCCGCTGGTGTCAGAAGGAGGGTTTCCCCTGCCGGAGTCAGTAGCAGCATGTGTGTGTCATCACCCCCCAGAGCAGCAGCGCGTCTACCCCCGACACAGCCAACAGTAGTGCATTCCCCCTGCCCACGTCAGCAGGAATGGTGGGAAGCAGTGCAGAGTGAGGATGCTAAGAAGCTGACTCCTTACCCAGTCCTAGCCGAGCCTCTTCTTCTCCGCTCCCTCACTATGCTCCATCCCCCGCCGGAAGCAGGGCCATGTGGGAAAGCAAAGAAACTGCCTCTTCTACCTGTTCATGGTCCAACAAAAAACCCTAGTAATGGGCATGAAAACCCTAGCAACGAGCAGGTAATTAAAATGTTTTAAGTAGGAAATTCTCCTCTAAATCAAGAACAAGGTGGAGATGCATACCTGCTTCTCTCCCCTGGACTGGCTGCTGAGAGGCTCACAAAAAAAACTGGTGGGTCTAACGCCCCTCAGAAGAGTGGGAAAGTCTCCTGGATTGTCGGAAACCCCCACACCGCACATAACCCACAGTCAGAGGGTTGATGTGATTTGGGTAGAATAGAATGTTACTTGTACTATAGTACCACTGGCGGTTTTGCAAACCCAAGCGACTGAGTAGAATGTTGCAGCATCAGACACAGATCAGTTCATTAATGGCCTTCTGTCCCATAAGCCTATAAAATGGTTGCCTTTCTAACCACCGCAATCTCACTGTTACCGTCCCCAAATGGTCCCTGTCATATTGGGTCAGATGCACTAAGCTTCAAAAGTGTTAAAATGGAGAGTGATAACACAATCTGTGACATGGCAGGTAGGAGCTGATTGGCTGGCTGTTTATCACTCTCCATTTTATCACTTTTGAAGCTTAATGCATCTGGCCCTCACTCTGCGTCCAGATCCTCCCTGCGAGCAACATCACAAAGGCCCTGCGACTCAGCCACATGCACAGTAATACAGTCCTTGGCTAGCTGCATATATATCAGTACTTCATACATCAGGCACTTTATCAATGACCAAGTGCAAAATCTACTGTTAACCTGAAGGGGAGCAGTTGTTACTGCGGTCTCTGCTTTCCAGAAGCTCCTGAGAGAGAAGATAAAGTCGCAAGCTGCATGGTTTATTAATAGCTGCTGAACGATGTATTTCCCAGAAATGGAACAGGGACATCCTTATGGCATGATAACATTTCCTGTTTCCTTTTCTCATGAAGGTGATACAGTTACTTATTCAACCTATTTACACATGCAATATAGTATGCCAGGATCAAGTAACGGAATAACCAAATTTTGCAGTTCAGGTGTCACGATGCTTATAGCAAGTAGCTTAGTCAGATCACAGCGGGAAGTGACACACTTCTAACACAAAACTATTCTGCTTAAGACGATTATTAAAAAAATAATGGGGTTAAGATGAATAATTGATTCTTGCTTATATAGTACTGAGCTTTAAGTTGTGATGATGTTGAAGGATGATACAAGGGGACATATTTACAAATAATATCCTTTATGGCTACAAGCATTTTTAATCAGTACTTTACTGCCTCCTCCACCTCCAGGAGTGGGCAGCATGGTAGGGACATAGGGGGCGCGACCAACAGGAAGGTGGGCTGTCTGTGGGTGTGGTATCATGATTAAGTGCTGTGGGGGGCCTGGACAAAAAAGGTCTGTTGTGGGGCCCCCCGACAGAGGCACCACAGCCACCCACCCCCCCGGGACTGAGGCATTAACACTCCCCCCCTGCACCGGGGCAGCGCAGGGATCCGGGCAGCGGGGTCTGTGTAATGCTGGCGGACAGGGGGGCCCTGCGGCAGATGGGCACTCAGCGTTGGGGTACCTGCAGCAGATGGGAACTACTAGTTCCCATCTGCCGCAGAGACCCCTTGTCCGCCAGTGCCACCAGACTCCACACTGACAAAACCTGATGCCTGCCATCCACTTGCCACCGCAGCAGTGGGTGGTGGGTGTGGGGGCCCCAGGGCAACTGCCCGTCATCCCATGGATAATCCGCCACTGATCCAAACCCCAACTGTCAGACCTGGAGCGGATGTAATGCACGCTGCCCTAAAACGGTCAGGCATGCCTAGCATTCTCCCGTATACTCCCAGGGTTTTCCTAGGCACGGCTAGCGTTTTTCTGAACATTCCCATGAAACAGCTGGTTTCCGCCCCAGACGCCTACATCCTGTCAATCACCTTGCAAATGCCGCACGGATAGAAAAATTATCAGAATTTCATAGGAACACGGCCTTGCCATGCGTGCTATGGGATGTACGTATGCGCAGTTGATCGATAATCGCCGCTGTGTCAATTTCGGGCCATGCGATCAGGTCTGAATGGGCCCCTTTGTGTAGGGAAGGATAAGAATGATATAAATATGCCAGCAGCTGTGGCTGAAGAAGTCCGGTGACTTTTATAGAAAGGGACTCTAAACCTACCCAACCAAGTAAAAGGAAGCCTATACTAAAAGCAAGATTTATCTTATGCAACTGTTAAGATCTAAAGCAGTCATTTATTTTACGGCAAAATGAACCTGGATTGGGATCAGAGGAGATTTCTTTCATATAGAATAAACAACAGTTTTCGCTCCCTCCATGATCTTGTCTCTAGATGCCGGGACTGTCAGGAGATACAGTAGTTAGCAGGCATCAGAGCTGTTCTCTGTGGCATATGGGTATTGTGTGAAAAGTTCACACAGCCGTTTATTAAAGCCCGGGGGAAGCTGGATGCTTGGCCTTTGCACCTTCTTTAATCTACGAGAGAACTAGAGTTTGCTAAGAAAGTTCTTTTTATATATTTTTTATAGATTTCAGCTGCAGCTCAGTCTCTGTGGGCCTTGTATCCGCTGTCTGATTTTCTATTATACTGAACACTGGGAGAGATGGGAGAAATCAGCTTCATGTCACCTCTGCAGAAAGTGTCAGACAGTCCTATCACTTAAGCGGTAAAAGTGTATGTTAGCTTTGGAGAGACACACAATCATTAGGTCCCTGCTTACATGTGTCAGTTGTTACCCCGGGATGTTGTGTGCCACGGCCCAGCTGCATTGATTACTATGTGTGCCTTGGCGAGGAGAGAGATGACCTGTTTAATCCCTGCTGTCACTCAGGTGCCCAAACACGGTTTAAGATGCTGAACACGGCAACACTAGAGCCTCCGGGCATCGATCACGGAGCTGGCAACACAGTATCTAACGGATTATGGGGGAAATTTACTAACAAAACCACGACAATTCATATTCGTATTCATGGCACATTCGTAATCGTATTTATGGAATACGAATAAATACGCCAACGAAAGAATATGAGTAGGAATCACCATCGAAGGTTGATTACTTATTTACTTAGCGGCTGTATGTAATATATATATATATATATATATATATATATATATATATATATATATATATATATATATATATAAAGTTAAAAAAGTTAGAATAAATTAATAATTTTAAAAAACGGCATGGGGTCCCCACGGCCATAACCAGTCCCCGGCCCAAAGAGCTGGTCCTAGATTTCAAAATCCAGGGAACAATTTAAGTAGGGGTTCCCCGTAATTTTGAGTCCTCTGTATTTTGAGAACCAACACCAGGCCCTACCAGCCAGCAGGGTAATGGCACAGCGGGAGGACACTTATTATATAGGGTCCCTTGGCCAAACCATTAACCCCCTGATCGGTCAGCCCAGGCAGGGATCCTGGGGGAGTGGGGACCCCCTCAATGAAAGGGTCCCACCCTTGGGGCATCGGGACCAGCACCGGGCATCAGCATGGGCTGACCGGTCAGAGAGAATAATGCTTTGGCCATGGAACCTTATATATTGGGCCCAGTGCTTGTTCTCAAAATAATGGGGACCCCTACTCATTTTGTCCCTCGTATTTTGGGAACCAGGACTGGCCCTTAAGCCTGGTGCTGGTTTTAAAAATTATGGAGGGGGGGGGGGGGGTATTTTATTTTTTTACACTGAAGCCTGCACAGATCTGACTTATGCGTGCCGACTGTCGTATATATGGCTGCCAAATACAAATAAACCTCCATACGACATCGAAAATACGAATCTCAACAATCCGACACCTTTGTAAATTATCCACCGATAACAGTCATATTCAGTCGTATATAAAAGATGAATACGACCAATATGTATTTGTATTCTTAGTAAATGTTGCCCTATATGTTTTATTCCAACTACTAAATACTTCTAAGTAAAAAATGTGCAGTCATACATGTGGTCAGAGTCCTGTGACAGCAGATGTTATTTTTAGATCAAACCTCTATGGTCAGGACGTTGGCCACAATCTATACTTTTGTGTAGATTATAGACGTGACATTCTGTCACCAAGGAGAGGAGTTACGTGACATTGTGGCCTTCTAACAAAATACACCCCTGAAGTGCAGGTCGACAACAAATAGGCCGACAATCAATAGGCCGAAAAACTATTGGTCATCAGGCAACAGCGCAGCACTTGAAAAAAGTTGACATTCCTTAGGTCGAAATGGTCAAAAGGACGACACAAGCAATAGGTCAACACTGGGGAAAGGTCCCCATGACATGATAAGGGAGAATATATGTCGAGTGTAGCGAGCCACCTTGCTGAAAGCATGACGAGTGAAGCCGGCCATGCGAGCGGACACGTGTCGACCTTTCGACATAAGCCACATCAACCTTTTTAATGTGTTGATGGCCTGTCACCCAATAGCATTTGACCTACAGATGGAACGCCTCTCTTTCAGCGCCGGGGATCTCCAGAATGTCCCCGCTGTCGATCGCTGGCGGAGAGGCGCTACATCTGACTGGGCCGGGGGGTGGGAGGGGAGTTGGGGCGGCAAGGTGCACCTTGGCGGGAGCTGGCGATAGTTTCGCCAGCCCCTGCAAAGACAAGGCCGCCTCCATCTGGAATGACTGTCGCCCTTCTTGTAGTCGACCCCATGACCCATACCTGAAGTACATTTGTTACCCTGAAACGGAGGAGGATCAGAGACTGCTGTATAAAGCCAACAATTTTCTATTGGTTCAATGGAAAGCATTCCATATAAAGCACACAACAAACAGTAATTTCCATTTTATAAATGTTACCATTCCCGTTCCCACTAATGATCCAGCCAACTGCACATGTGGCCTAAGATACCGCACATGCATGGCCATATGGCTCACAGTGCGGAGTCTGCTTAGGGATCCTATTCGCAATACTGGACCTCCTTCCCATAGATGGGGTTGGTTCCAGCAGGTAAAATTCAGAGATCATTGAATACTAGGCCACTTCTAATTAATCATGCCATTACTATAAATATGTGGAAACCACATATGTAACGGGATTATACTAGATGATTTATAGTACCCTAAAGCACTGGATGATCCATTTAATATGAACTCTTGGCACTTGATATGATTTTTAAGTCTATTATTTATTCAAATATAATTCACCAGTCATTTAAAATAACTGATGCAGTATTAGAATTTTCACTCTCATTTTAAAGGCTAATTTACCTGAACATCAAACACATGTAACAATGAGTTCATATTAATTAATTCATCATTGCAATCCTGCAACTTTCTCTGCAGCACCCATCTCTCTAGATAGATTTATCTCATCAATCAGAACTTGGGGTCATATACCAGGAACAAAAAAATAGGGTTAGAATATTATCAGCAAAATCCTGTTATGCACAAAAAACAGGTGTGAAAAACAGGTTGTTTTGCACTTTTTGCCAATGTTTTAACAATGTTTTTTTTATCAGTTAACTAATTTGGATTGCTTTTTAAAAAAAACACAAGTTCTTTTGAAAAAAAAACATGCTCAGTGATACCTGTGTGATTTTGACTGAAAACGGGACTGCTTTTGGGGATTTTGTTTTGCTTGCATCAGGCAGGTGAAACAATAACCCTGATAAATCGTGGCACGTCTGGCTTTTCGGGGCTAATTAAATATCCCAGAGCAAGCATTTACCCATGATCAGCAGTATTGTTTTGCCTGCCTGGGGCAGGTGAAACAAAATCCCAGAAAACAGGGAGGTCGAAAACATAGTTACATAGTTTCAACTGAACCTGTGTGTTTTCGGGAGAGCTTGTGCTTTTTATCAGGCAAACCAAATAGCATAGCCCGGCAAAAATAAAAATAAATACTGGTAAAACATTGGTAAAAAATATAATTTTTTCGCACTGGCATAATAGAATACTGCTGATAGAAAATGAAAAACTGCAGGAGTTACCCTCATGCTGATATATGTTAGAAAAAAAAATGTATATATATTGTAGTCTGTATATCTGTCATGGCCAGTGCAACCAGTAAGTAAGCGATCTGGAATTACACTAAGTAATATAGTTAAAAGGATCAATCATTTGAAGTCCAATACATACTGGTATGTTTGGTTTTAAGGCTCTCCCACAATGGTCCCAAGAGTCCAAATAACTTGTTCACTGCTCTAGAATGAACATGTCTAATGGCTATAATATTACTAATGTAAAATGACAGATCAGCACTAAAGATTTGCAGCGGCGGGATGGTAGAACTGTACGTCAAGCAAGACAAGGAGACTATCATTGGAAACTAGACTTTTCACGTGCTGCTCCTTTTCACTATAATTCTCTACCTCTCCCCATCAAACGCTTTGTGAAACTTCAAACAGGCTCTCAAGACCCACTTTGTGCTTTTCTTTCTCTCACTTAAACCATTTTCGATGGCACCAAATCCTGCGTTGTTCATGATACTTATTTCAGTGTCTGCTGATGCAGCTATGTTTATGTACCATGTACTCTCCAGTCTCGGTTTCCTGTTTTGCTTACTCGTATGTGCTCTGTAATTGGGCGCTGTGGATACCTTGTGGCGCCATATACATAAAGGATAACAATAATGATAAAAATAATAATAATGATAATCTCATCATTTCTGCACACAACTGTATATTAGGATCTATTATGAATAAACATAGTAAAAAAAAAAACAGTGGAGAAAAAAAAAACAAAGAAGTTTAATAAACTTGAACTATAAATAAACTATTTTAATTATTGTGCACCCTGCTGAGAGTACTGTAGGCTGGAACCTAACATGAAAAAGATCTTATTAGCTTTTGAAACTATGCAAAAGATATAATGGACTAGCAACCCCAGTTAGTGCATGTCTGGAGATGTTGTCTGATTCTCTGGCTTATCAATGTATATCACCAGCGTCAGGGAGTTTAGGATGAGAAGACAATTATTCAATAAGAAAAAGACGCAGAAAGTGTACACAACAGAGCCTTCACAATACAACCAGAGGCGTTGCTAGGGTGGAGCCCAGGCTCCGGGCGCAGGAATGTCACCAGGCGCCGGAGCTGTGCACTTTGCCACCGGCTCCCCAGCCAATGCTCGCCCACTCCCCAGTAGGGATGGCCATCGACCATCGATGATTCAAAATCATCGATGGTTCATGGTCGATGTCGAATACTTTTGCCATCGATGGGGGAGTACCAGATGGTTTCCCTCCATCGATGGAATAGCAAAACGATGTTTTGCTTTTTTTTTTTCCAAAGTGCTGGGACACGGAGCATAGCTCCGCCCCCGACAACCGCAAAGTCCCGCCCCCGTGTTTTGATTGGCCCACAGGCCTATCAATCAAACACAATGGATGACCATCGATATGTAAAAATATTGATGGTCATCCATTGCATAGTTAAGCACTATCGATGGCCAGTTGCCGAATTGCCATAGATGGCAACCATCGATGGCAATGGCAACGATGGCCATCCCTACTCCCCAGCACCCCCGCTCAGTGGCGTAAGCATGCTGCCTGCAGGGAGCGCCAGTGAAAAAAACCCCGCTGTGCAGGGATTCGGGACACGCTGTCCCAAGCTGTCAATCAGCGGTGCCGACTGCTTTAACCGTCCAGTGGTTCCCAAACTGTCACAGGGGTGCCGCACCATGTATAGCGCTAGCCGGCGGGAGGAGGTGGTGGAGTGTGAGACAAGTGCAGGGATGTGCGCAGCTGAGCCGGAAATAGAGAAGGGTCGTTCGTGAACGAAGCAAATCCTTTGAACGGATCCCATTAAAGAACGAGTGAGCCGCCGATCCCAAAAAGGTGATCCGTCGTTCTTTTACTTTCAGTTTCGTTTTTAGTTACAATGCATTTGCCTATGCTCAGCACTGCCACCTGTGGCAGCTGAGATGTACTAAATCTAGAGATTGAGTTCAGTGCTGTGACTGCAATTAAAAGAAAGAATAACAAGGCTGCTGCTGCTAGGGATGGCCATCGGTGCAGACGCCATCGATGGTTACCATCGATGGCGATTCTGCACCCAGCCATCGATGAGTGTTTTACTCGGTTATGTATGTTCTTATTTGTTCAGCTCACTGTTTAAAAAAAAAGTAAAAAAAAATGGCAATAAATGATTGTAAAACAAATTTATGCTTCATTATTATCAAATTACCCCATCTTTCAAAGTGAATCGTTGGCCCGCCTAAAAGATACGGATTTTTTCATTGACTGATCTGCTGGATCCCAGCAGCTCTCATTAGTGACCCGTTTTGCCCATCTCTAGCCGGAAAGCTGTCACACATGAGGCACGTCCCCCCACCCGGCAGCAGCGTGCCGCTGACCCAGAAAGCTCTCATGCCAGAGTCCTGTCTCCCTACCCAGCTGCACCGATGAGCAGGTAAGCTGCCACCAGAGTCCAGTTCCCCCACCTGGCAGCAGTGCTGAGCTCCTGTTGCCCCGGCAGCGCTGAGCAGGGAAGCCAGCAAACCTCAGCCTGCAATAGCACTGAGCCAGGAACCTAACACCCCCCACCCCCGTTTTTACCCAGCAGGGACACTCAGAAGCACACAGATTTGGTAGGGTAAATGTCCCCACCAGAGATGTAACGGTACTCTTTACTTAGCACGGCGCCCATCGCGGCCATCGCGGGCATTGAATGCACTAAAAAATCGGGTGCGACGCGACCGACGCGATGCCCGCGATTTCCCATAGGGAACAATGTTAAATGTCTCAATTGACCCGATTTTCCTGTTCAATGCCTCAATTGACCCGATTTTTCCATAGGAAAATATGTTAAATGGGCCACAGAGGCCAAATAGGCACCCTGAAGTGTGAAATGGCCCCCACAATTGTTAACGCCACCCCACGATTAACGTGAACCCGAAGCGTGGCGAGCGCAGCGAGCCCGCGAGGGGCGGCGGTACTCGTCCTACGACCTTTTCATACCCCCACTATCCATGTCGGCGTGGAGTTGAGAATAGAATAGTGTGGCGAGCGCAGCGAGCCCGAAGCGTGGCGAGCGCAGCGAGCCCCGCGAGGGGACGCGGATACCTGTGAAGCCCGCGAAGGGACGCGTTTACCTGTGAAGGTATCCGCGTGCGCTCGCCACACTATTCGATTCTCAACTCCACGCCGACGTGGATAGTGGGGGTATGAAAAGGTCGTAGGACGCGTACCGCCGCCGCTCGCCACGCTTCGGGTTCACGTTGATCGTGGGGTGGCGTTAACAATTGTGGGGGCCATTTCACACTTCAGGGTGGCTATTTGGCCTCTGTGGGCCATTTAACATTGTTTCCTATGGAAAAATCGGGTCAATTGAGGCATTGAACAGGAAAATCGGGTCAATTGAGACATTTAACATTGTTCCCTATGGGAAATCGCAGGCATCGCGTCGCACCCGATTTTTAGTGCATTCAATGCCCGCGATTTTTTTACCTGCGATGCCCACGATCAAAATCGTGGGCGCCGTGCTATGTAAAGAGTACCGATGTAACTAGCAGTTTGCCTGCGCAAGTCGCCTCGGGGTTCTGGGCAAGGAGCATGTAACCCCTGTGGAAACAAAAACTTAACACTCCTCCCTTCCCCCACAATGGCAAAGAGCATGTAACCCCTGGCTTTGAGCAAGAAACTCTGGGAAACAACCTGGAGTAAGCAGGCTAGGTACTGTGCTTCACAGAGCAAATCGGTGCCCGGGAGGTGGGGGGGGGGGGGTGGGGGGAGTGAGTGCAGGTATGTGCAGAGCGGCTGGCTTGCAGCTTGGGTGAAGGGGGTATAACAGGAATTATCCAGCATATCGCATGCAGCATGCGCGTAACCAGTGACTGGAGTCGGGGGGGGGGGGGGTGTATGCTGTGCTTGTGATTGGGATGGTGCAGTGGTAGTGGGTGTTTCCTGTGACTGAAGTCAGCCGGCAGGAAGCGCAGGTGCCAATGAGTGCGCTGGGAAAGGGTCCTGGTGGCTCATTGAATGCCCCCTTTTTGCCGCGCAAGAGCCCCATCCACTACAAATCGGGGGGGGGGGGGGGGGGGCGCGAGACATGCCCTTGCTCCGGGCACCGTGGAACCTACCTACACCACTGAATACAACACAGAGTGACCTGACATTATTAATGGCTACCACTGCAGGAACAGAGATCTCTGAATGACATACAGTAATAGAAATACAGCTGGACTGGATCACTTTAGAGATTGCTGCAGAACCCAATCACAAAGCAACAAAAAGTATAAATCATTCTACAAGTGCATCATAACAGCATTACAGATTGCACCACTCTGTCCTTACTGTTAATGACATACTGTACGGTACATCTTGTTTTTTTTACATTATGTACTTTTTTTATGTTGAAAACAGATAACTATTTTGCTTTAATCTTAGGATATTATTATTACTACTACCACCAAGGCCTAAACTAGGTGTGTGCCAGTCAGTGGTGCAGAGAGGGACGGGCACTTTTTACCCTGGCCCGGGTCTGATGCAGGGGCATGTGTCCCACTCCCTACCTCCCCTTCTGCAGACCGCTGGGCAAGTGGAAGTAGACAGGCTAGGCTGCCGCTGTAGCGCAATCTCTCTCTCTAGCCCAGCACACACACTGATCAGTGCTGCAATCTAAGCGGGGGAGAGAAGCAGCTGCAGCAGACTGTCCTCTCTCCCTGAACGGGTGTACAAATTGCAGGTCGGCCTAAAGCCTACCCACCACAGCCCCCTGCTGTGTTTTTCTTTTACAGGGGTGTGACCACGCCCCTCTCCCATTGGCTATGCCCCATTTTTACCTGGGCTGGGTGGCGCCCCTGATGCCTTGCACACAGCGAATCTGTACTGTTGGCGCATCCGATGGCACACACACACAGTCTGCAGAGCAGGAAGATTCCGGCTTTCTCCGTTGTAATGGACAGTGGGGAATCACGCTGTCACTGTGCTATAGAAGCACTCAGCCTTGATTGGCAACAGCCAATCAGGTCTGAGTGCTTCTAAAGCACAGTGACCGTATGATTCTCCATTGTCATTACAACAGAGGAGGCCGGCTCACCCCCACAGTCAGTGCAAGGTGAGCTGCTGCAGGGGAATTGCTGGAGCCTGGATTGGTAAGTATAGTGGTGTAAAATTAATGTGTGTATAATAAACTTTAACTTTTCTCTGTGTTTTTTTTTAAACATTCTTTTTACAGGTGGACTACAGGTCCAAGGGGGCCCATTAATGCCCCAAATGCTGGGACTTGTGGTTTGTCAAGTCCCAGCATGGTACGGCCGGGGGACCTTATGAAAAAAAAAAGTGTCCCTGGCTTTGGCATGACACCGTGGCTGTTGGAGCCCGGTGCTGGTTCCAGTTTTTTGTCCCCCATATTTTTAGAACCAGGACTGGTCCAAGAGTCCGGGGCTGGTGTCAGAAATACGGGAAACGCCTACGTTTTGTCCCCCATATTTTTGGAACCAGGTCCAACTCAATGAGCCCTGGGCTGCTTATGCTCAGGAAGGGGGGGGGGGGACTCACTGCCATTTTTTTCAATTTTTTACACAAAAACGCACATTACCATGTCCTCAAACTCGCACGTTTTCATGTTCAAAATGTTCATGACTAAAAATCGCACCATATCGCAGTTTTTGTCGCAACTTCGCATCTCATTAAGTAGTCAAATTCATCCAAAATTTGCAATTTTGAAAAATGCGATAAAGTGCGATTTCGGAGCCTTACTAAAATCGCTTCCCATTTAATCTCATCTGTGTGTTTCTTATAGTAAGGGCCCACCATGTACCTCCTAAGGATGAAAATAAAACACAAGTAAAAAAAAAAAAAAAAAAAAGACTGCATCCTATAAACTTTTATGATATGTGTGACTAAACTACGTGTAGAAAGTGCAGCACTGGTATTCTAATGCATGTCTACGTCAATGAGTCCCACAGGACCGCCAAAAAGTCTGCATCATCTAACCCCACAGCTGTAATGGATAAGACCTAGTGACTGCGGAATTACGGTTATGTTCCTAGAACAATTCCAGTGCTTTCCCAGCCTTGTTAAATGGGGCATAATCTTGCTGAAAAAGCCCATTCACAGATGGGTGCACCTCTACTAAGCTGGATAATCCTATTCTGCAAACATACTCTGATGTCCTGTGGGACTCAAACATTGTTCAACAGACCTGACCTATCGATTGTAAGCTTACTGGCTTCTTTCCCTGATCCCCCTCTATATGTGCAGCCTCAGGTTAGGGTTACTCTATGGATCCTCAAATATAAGTATAGGATGTAGGGTCAAATCAGTGTAGGAGCCTGTGACACCTCTGACCTGCCAAAAGGAATGCTTTGCTACCCAATCTTAAGGCCCCCATACACTACGCGATTTGGGCCAGATTTCACCTGATTCTGGAGGATCAGGCCAATAAATCAAGTAAAATTTGATCAAATCAGTGAATGACACGGTATCGGATCTGATTCATGGTCCCATGCACATTGGATCGGAGTCAGAGGTCGGACAGGCTTTGCAGCCATCAGTGGCACTAGGGATGCCAATCCCGGGATCGGCGGGATCCCGGGATTTAGGGCATTTTTTACCGGGCATTTTTTACCGGGATTATGGGATCGAAATGTGCATGCGCATTTGATCCCTTCTCCCGTGTAGCACTGAGCAGGCCAATTTGGTGCTGGATGCAGCGGGCGGCAGAGAATTGAAAATTCCTATTCAAAACGGATTGGCTGAGAGATCAGTATTTACCCTGCACATAAACAAAAGAACTCCCCCAAATCTAACTCTCTCTGCACATGTTACATCTGCCCCACCTGCAGTGCAGCATGGTTTTGTCCATCAGCAAAAATTGCAGCCTTGCAACCAGGTCTGAATCAGGCCCTTAGACGTGACCTTGCAGCATGCATGTATAAAACGCAAAGGACGCTGGATGCTGCTCGCTCCTGGGCACACAGAATCACATTATATTTGATGCTTTTCCCAACTAAATTAGCCTTGTTTGCTAAAAGGTTATTTATTTTGAAAATACTGTATACCCTTTGCTATAATGAGATTGTAATATCGTGAACTTTAAACACATTCTTCAGTAGGACACTAATACATAATTGTGCAATACAGGATATTAAATATCTAATTACAACAGAAATTAAATGGCACAAAACACTATTATTACTATTTCAAAATAAGATTTGTCAACAGCATAGTGTTTATGTAAATTGGAGATACATACAGTAGTTGAACTCTTCTAGACTTAGGGCCCCGATACAGGCCGTATATTAGCTGCCTATTAACGCTGCCCCCCCCCCCGCCCCCCTTTACCGGATCTCCTTGCTACGCTGATTTTTCCGCTGTGCAGTCTCATGCAAGTGGATGTGTAAGAGTACAAGAGGCCTCCCCAGCCACAGTGATGTCCCACAGCAGCTGCCTAACACTTGTGTAGAACATGGTTGTGGGCTGCATTTAATGTTGAGGAAGGTCCCAAAATTAAAACGAATAGATATAATAGACGAGGTGCACAGTGTTAATCTGAGTACATGATAGATGATTAATTGGACCGTATTGCACTCTGATGCAGGTCTTAACAAAATATCAGGCACAAAACTAGCGACCATGCTCTCCTTGGGGTCGTTCTCAGAGTCTTCCAGTTGGGGGCCTGCTGGGAATGACGCTATGTATTTTAAATGCGGCAGGCAGGGATACATTGCATAATTGTCCACTGCATCGCTTAGTATGTAAGGATGGCACATTGTATTGTGCCAGGCCCAAAGGATCAGTGCAGCTGTTGGCAAGGTTGAGTAGATGATGGTGTAAGCAGGAGAGGGAACAGCACATGAGCAAGGGGGCCCTGCACATGAGATCTTACAAACTAAATGGGAGATCTGTATTCCATGGTCCTAGCATAAGCAATAAATGAGCCTCCTGACAATTACTACAACCTCGAATAACTTTATATATTTGCATTATATATTTAGTATATGTATTAGCTTTAATATCTAATATACTGTACTGCATCATGCATAAATCCTAACACAGGACTTTTCACTTCGATATTGACTTAGTTTCTATTAACAGAGAAAGTGAATGAGCTGAATTTGCAGAAATTCCAATGACGGCTGACAGTGGCGTAACTAATAATTCTGCGCCCCCCTGCCGAAAATGCAGGGGGGCGCCCCCCCTAGGGTAAACAACCCCACCCCCCTGGTCCCGGCTCTCCCGGCTACTGCTGCTACTGAAAAGTGACACTTGGAAAATGTCTGCAGTATGGGGGCAGCCATTTTCGAGTGTCACTTTTTGTATTAGCAGCGCTGCAGCAGTTGCCGGGAGAGCTGGGACCCGGCACATGCGCTGGCAGTGAGTAATAATAGTCCTGCAGACCCCCCGGCGCCCAGAGCCCCTCAGCGCCTCCCTGCTACCGCGGGGGCTGCGGGGCTATAGCTACGCCACTGCGGGCTGACCACACATGTATAGCGGAGAGATGGCTCATTATCATATACAGTAACCAGGTAAATCAGGAATTTGAATTCACGTGTTGACCATTGCCATGCCGACCTAGGCAATTTCGTGCCTATCGTCCGAATCCTTATTCACAGAAGTGCATTCGTAGTATTTGGGAAGAGACTTATGGAAAACATAAGATGATATCTGAACCAATTTCAAGCATAAGTCTTACAATATTTTATAATATATATATTCAGCCATAAAACAGCAATGCTTAAAGTAAAAAAAAAAAATCTAATCTTTTAAGGATATTTTCAAAAACGAGAAAATCAGAACCCTTGATGCGGATAAAACCCGCCACAAACCTGTTCTTCTTGCAGATTATAAAAGACCACGACAAGCTGAGGAATTTAATTGCATACTAGCCGCTAGCCACTAGCCACATATCATGTTTTAATGTTTGTATATCTTTCAAGCATGTTGAACAAGGATGTTCATGACCAATGATCTGACACTGGTGAGACCAATATGGTGCCCACTCACATCTACGTATGGGGGCACGGACTGGGAAAGTGGGCTCCCCTCAGTTCTGGGTAGAGATGCATAGTTCTGTAACTTATATCCAGGTCAGCGGCTTCAGCACATCTTGTATTAACGACCACTCGTTCCTCTCATATGACCCACCTACACTCATACACCCCACTCCAACATACGACATAGAGCAGGCCATGGCTAATTTGTAGCTCTCCAGATGATGTGAAACTACATATCTCAGAATGCCTTGCCACAGTTTTAGCACTCAGAATAGCAAAACTGTTACAGGGCATTCTGGGTCTTGCAGTGCCACAACAGCTAAGTTAGTCACAGGTTGGCCAAGCCTGGCATAGATGATAGTTCCCGTGTGCATGTGATGGATCCTCAGTCAGAGATTGTTACAGCTTATGAGCATATTGTTACACAACTCCCTCCAGCTTAATGACCTCAGGTGATAAATGCCCCGATGGGGCTCCGCTCACGGTCATGGTAATGCACTCGACACGGGCTTTTTCAGTATTCCTGCTCCTGTTTAATGATCTGTCCAATTAATAATGCATCATTAGGCCTTCTTGGGCTATCCTAATTGCATTAATTTATGTCCCTCGGCAGTATTCACACATAAGGCATGAAATTTATACCCCAGGCTAGTGCTCGGCAGATCAGATGTTGAAAGTCTTCCCGACCAGAGATGAAACTAATGCAGAGCCAGCAGCCATTATTTACCTAAAGCAATGTATGGTACACACATAGGGGGTTATTCTGGTCCGTTCGCAAGGACGTACATTCGCACAGGGACTGATGTTTTGCATATTGACAGACGCATTTCTGCACATGTGCATATGCCACGGCGAACAGACTATTCGCTGGATGCACGCACCGTGGGCTGTGGCAGATAGTTGTGCACATGGGAATGCCCAGCGTTTCATGGGCGTTCCAATGAATACACTGGGCTTCTCCATGAAAGTCAGCTGCCCACCCACTTCCTTCTGAATGCCCACACACATCTACGGTTACCTCAGAGTAACCGTAGATGTGCGTGTGCCTTACATGTTATTTGATGGTCAGCGACCATTGAATGATGCGGGTGTTCCACATCCATTCGCAGCCCGTGTGTACAAACACGGCGTACAAAGGGGGGGGGGTCGTGTATCGGCATTCACAGGGCGGTGTCTGGTGAATTTGCAGCCTTGCGAATCAACCAGAATAACCCCCATAATACACAGATAATTGTTCCTGCTGGGTTATGCTACAATTCAGCACCTGACTGATCCTACACACATTTATCATAATGGGGGGAAATTATAATGGCAGATTCGGAGTAATATCAATGTAACCACACCATGGCGTTAGATAAGTACAAATCTACATAGTTTACGTATATATGCCTGAAAATGGAGTAAAGGGGAAAATCATTTATTTGAGGAGAGTGAACATAAAAGTTGATCTTGTAGTTTTATTAGGGTCTTTCATCATTTATTTTTTATTATTATCCACAATGTAAAACGGAATAATTAAAGTTTATAAAAAGTGCCTGAGAAATTTTAATCAGGTGTATGAAATTTGGGGAGATTTGCTGTACGATATGAGTGATGCTAGATCGCTCAGAACATTCAGCAAGATCGCTCAGCACGCAGCGATGTGTCAGTGCTGAGCGATCTGTTAGGTCCTGTGTTCTCCGGTGAGAACACTGGCCCTGCCAAGTGATATTACTAGATTTATCCAGCATGCTGGCTATTAATTGGCAAGTCATAGCAACGCACAGGGCTACGCTATCGCCTAGAAAATGCATCAAATTGTCCCATGTAGACCCCATAACTGGCATTTTAACATCTGTTTTAAAAATGCCAGTTAGAGCTGACTTAGTACTGTATCTCTCTCCACATTATTTTTCTCCAAGGTTTAGTACATCTCCCCCTAAAAGCAGCTGTCTGCTATTCTGTGTAAGCGAATCTGAGCTCACATTCTTCCCATCTAACCGTCTCTATGCAAGAAATGAAGTCATTGTTGCAATGCCATAACTTCACACACATGCAGAAGCATTTTAATTAAAAAGTGGTTACTTTATTTCTAAATCGATGGTAAAACACTGGCAGCGAAGACCCCCTTCAGAAAATCCCTTTGTAAGCGGTGAAAGGACAAATGACATTGATGAATCAGTCCGATGGGTGGCCATGTCTTGTTTAGCTAATCTCAAACTCATTACGGTCATTTGTTAATTGTAAGTAATACAGACGGTATCTGCATCTTTAATTATGGAGAAGTGGCCACTTATCGGCTAAGCGTATTTCACGGTTCGCACCTACGATCCCTGGAAACCATTGTGTCCCATTCTGGGGACAACACCTTCATTCATTTACAGTTTAGGTTTCTGTATTGAGCACCGCAAAGTTTAGCTTAATTTATATGTTAAAACTACCATATGTGGGGACAGAGAGTTATATTTGTAATGTGTTTCATTTGGGCACAAACCCAAAATACACAGCCACACATTCTGTACATATATTCTAAGAGAGGAAAAAGCACAGGTGGGGAGAGAGTGCCCTGCTTGTGAGAGCTTACATGTTAATGGAGAGGGGCACTCAGCAAGGAAATACCCCTTTTCACAGACCTGGAAATTGTAGCAGTCATTTATGAGGCACACGAAAGGCATGTAGTTAATGTGCCGACAGTTGGGGTCCCGGGGGTCAGGTTGCTGACGCCAATATTACAACTACCGTCATTACTGCCAGTCGGATTCCCAACAAACAGGGTCTACTCTCCCTTGTGGGGGTCCCTTAAGGGTCCTCGTTACGCTCCCCCACTGCCGGCATTCCCTGCTGTCGAGAAATCATACTGGCCCCACATAAAATGAGGTATTAACAAAAAAGAACCTACATGAAGTTACCCCCTACTCTCCGCACTCTGGGCCTAATTCAGATGTGGTCTATTCTCTCTTGTGGGGGGCCCACACAGGGTCTTGTTGTACTTCCCCGCTGCCAGCATTACGGTGGCCAGAATCCTGCTGGTGGGATTCCAACTGTTGGGAAATCATAATGAACCCACAAAATGTTGGATTAACAAAGCACCTACTATACAGGAAGCACTGTACCCTAATCTCCGCACTATGGGCCTAATTCAGATCTGGTTGGAGGTGCGTCGAATGCCACAAAGTACTAATGCTCTGCACTTTACACAATGCCTGCACAACCTTGGTGTACCAAGACGCAATAAGGAATAAATGTTACATCAAAGCTCAATCTCCTCCCACTGAATACACTTCTTTACATTACAGTGTTAAGTTTTCCTTCTGAAGGACTCAATAGATGTGGCGTAACTATTAATTTTTGTTTAGAGTTTAACACACACATCCAATTACAGTATGTTGCAATTTTGATGCAGTGTAGGCCGCGGCTAATGCACAATAACCCATAGGTCCCGGGTTAAGTGTCCGAAGCTAAGGAATGACCCCCACATGGTAAGTTCTCTGGGGCTTACCATGTTGGATAGCGCCAGTAATGGAATAGCTCAGGGCAAGTCCCATGGCTTATTGAATATGCTCTCCTGTCTTTTTTACTTTATGAAAACGTCTACCATATTTAGAAGTGTAAGATATGTACCCCTTAAAAATATCAATTCTTAAAAAGGAACAGACACCAACCAGTACAAGACCACTCTTATCTTAGGAACAAATATTAAAACCACAGTTATAAGTATGCATCCTTAACAGGCACTTTACCTAATTCAACGAGTCACCTGATCCCCAGCCGCTGCGCTGTTTCCGAACCACCATCTTTCTGCATGACATTAAATACATAATATAAAATTGATTATGAGGTTTTATTACAAGAAACACAGGCTCCCACTCTGTCCTTGAAACGTCTTGTAATGAAAATCAAACCCCAGCAGAAACAGCATTCCTGAATTACCAATAAGTTCATTTTTGGTCTTTTTTTTTCTCTATCTATTAAAGTGCCAAGCGGAAAGCCGATACTCCACTGACAAAGTCCTTTACAGTGAATGAACAGTCAGATGAAAAATTCCATCGGTCTTTTTTTTTTATCCCCTAAAATAACAGAAGATGCATTGTTTCAAACAATTTAGTCAGCAGTCGGATGATGCTAAAACAACTTCCATTTTTTTGAATTGCATCTTTTATGTGAGGACTTTAAAAGCAGTTGTAAAACGCTGAAACAAAAAGCAGACAAATAATAAAATGGTATAAAATGTGTAGTTCTCGTAAACACAAACAACACGTTCAAAATAATGGGTTCCATTTGATCAATATTCTGCCTGCGGTCTGTTATTATGGCTGAATTTTCCTGCAGGTGCGTTTCATACATTCTTGCTAATAAGAGTAAAACAAGAAACATTCCTTGTTTCATAAACTGCCATAATAAATAAGCTTACATACATATTAACACACACATAACACACTTTAAATACCCTGAACCAGGGCATTTCTTCTCTCGATTTAGCAGAATATAAACAGGGGCATATGTACTAAGGTCCGAATGCACAGGATGCCAGACAATTTCACACTTTTTTTTTTTTTTTAAAGCAGCAATCATTTACAAGGCATGGTTTTACTTTGTAAATGATTGCCACTTAAAAAAAAAATAAAAAAAAATCAAAGATGGGCCAGCATCCAGCAAACTTGGACCCTATTACATATGCTCCACAGCGAGGCTGGCCAAACCAGTTCTCAAAATGTACTGTACCAACAGGTCACTTTTTCCAGACCATATAGCTGGTGCACAGTTGTAGCCATTAGTAACGGTCATGTTTTCCATGCCACCTGGCTGGGGCACAGGTGTAGTCATTACTAACTGACACATTCTATCAATCCACAGTTGGTTTGAAAATTATGGACTGTTAGTAGATCTCGAAGGCCGGTTTGGCCACTGCTACCCCACAAGGGGAGAGATGTACGAAGCATTAAAAAGTGATAAAATGGAGAGTGATAAATGACCATCCAATCAGCTGATAACTGTAAATTTTCAAACCCAGCCTGGGACATGACAATTAGGAGCTGATTCGTTGGGAATTTATCAATCGCCATCTTATCCTTTTTCAAGCTTAGTACATCTGGCCCAGAGTATATTACCCAAATTAAGTGAATGAGGATCTGGAAAAGATATAGCCATTGGCTGGGGAAGATTTGGGGAGCAGTGGTGCAAGTAGAAAAAAACGTCTCAGTGGTACTGTGCCACGCGCCGAAGGCGCGTGTTGAAAAATGGGTTTGGTTAGGGGCGTGGCCATATGACAAAACTTTAAAACACAATGACATTTCTGTTTGGGCTTGTGCACATATATGCCCCCACAGTGCCACACATATATTCCCCCACAGTGCTAAGTATGCCCCCAGTGCCAGACATGCCCCCAGTGCACAGTGCCACACATGCCCCCAGTGCCAGATATGCCCCCACAGTGCCACACATATGCCTGACAGTGCCAGACAGTACCAGATATGCCCCCACAGAGCTAGGTATGCCCCCACAGAGCCAGATATGCCCCCACAGTGCCAGATATGCCCCCAGTGCCAGACATATGCCCCCACAGAGCTAGGTATGCCCCCACAGAGCCAGGTATACCCCCAGTGCCAGATATGCCCCCACAGAGCTAGGTATGCTATAAAGGTGGGTATAAAAGAGCTGTCTGAGTGCTACGGTGGACACATCTGATGGCCTCTTTTCAATGCTTGCCTCTCCCCAATGCTGCACTGAGTTGTTAACAAGAGCTGTACATTGTGCAGCCGGGGAAAAGGTATGGTAGTTGAACAGGGTGTTAAGAGCTGTGGTGCACTGTAAACATTTAGCAATAGTAGGAGGTAAAGGGTAGGGAGCCACACCAGCATCAGACTACATATATACGCTGTAAGCGCTGGCAATCTGTCAGGGGGGAGAAGGTACTGTACTGTAGCTTGGCTGCACAGCTGAAGCAATTGCTTCCCAAAAGCCATCTTATTCTGTTTAAGTGCCAGATTCGGCCTCCTAAACCTTTATAAAACGAACACGCAGGATATTAAAGAGAAGATTTGCAGATTTTTCTCTTTGAATGCTTACTAAGCCAGGGTGTGACAGAGCAGCCATTAACCTGCATTTGTGAATCTGTGACCCTAACAGCACGAGGCAGAGTCTAGTAACACATACAAACTAGTTATTGCGGATGTAATTGAGGTTAACGGAGCCGTTTCCAATATGAATGAGAATCATGACAGAGAACAGCCATATCTTTAGATGCATATTTTGTTCTCAGCCAACAGATTGTGCAATACAGAGCGTGCAATAATTACACAGAATACACACATCTGTCACACTAATCAGCATTCTAATATTTGTCTGTGTCTGCAGACGTGTGATGACAACATTCATAGCATTTGCGATCATTACATCAATTATATGCGCTGGATTACAACATCTTGAAAAGCAAATGCACAGATATAAGCCTCGGTATTTACATAATCTTTATCAGAAGAAACCTACATGGGTGTAATGCAATGTGCACTGGACTACTATAAACTAATATACAGATTAAGCCAGCTTCATCCAACCTCCACCATGTTGCAGGTGCTACAGAACATGCGTAGCCCACCTGCTGCTGTGGATGGGATGTTGTTTTCAGAATTTGTTCCCGATTCTCATATGTACCAAGCTCCAGGATGCCATACATTGGGGTGCTTGGACCCAGCGGGTAATATGTAATTGGTGTTACCCAATAGAAGCCTATAGGCTTCTCTTCACAATTTCCCCAGAGAGGGATCAAACTAGGTCCCTCCCAGCATCTACTGTGTCCCTTGCGTCACACTGTGCATGTGCATACGGGCTCCCGGGTCCTAAACCCGTAAGTGTCGCTATTGCAAAGGACAGCTCTTATCAGGAAATCTATCCTTTGCACATTTCTAGATACAGTAAATATCTGCATGATTAATGCCAGTACTGTATGTGCCTAAGAAGAAGAAGTCGGATGTACCTTAGAGCGGATGCAATGCTTAGTACATCCCGCCATGTATTTTAAATGCAACATATATTTTAATATTTCTATATTCAAGAGTAACAGCTGAACTTCATTGTGCAATTTGTGCTATATGATTAGTCACTTGGGTGCACGATAGCACTCGCATACAACTTAAACATGATGTTAAAGCCACATGACAGGAGAATGTAGAGACACTGGAATAAGCCCAGCATCCGTCACTATTCCTTCAAAGATGAAATGATGAAGTTACAATGAAATGTAAGAAAAAGCCATTATGCAGTATTGCACTGAGGCATATTCATTTCATTAACTCAAATCTTACAGTTTCATAGTGTACATTTATATATTATTTCGCCTTCCAAATATAACCTTCAGCCTAGCCTGCGTCATTGGGAAGATGTGCTCTAACTGGACTGCTGGAGGGATTAGTTTTTTTTTTTGTTTTTGTTTTTAAAGTAGGAAAATTACTAATTTCTTCTGCTATGGAATAAATGGGAAGTAACAGAGGGACAGATGTACTAAGCCTTGGGTGGAGATAATGTGGACAGAGATAAAGTACCAGCCAATCAGCTCCTGTCAACAGGCTCCATTTGAATAACTGCAATTAGGAGCTGGTTGACTGGAACTCCCCAGAGTGAGATAACGGGATGAGGGGATGCTGGTCCAATTGGGTTGTCAGCAGTATTAAGTGAGTCATAACTTAGGGGCCACAACTCTAGTTGAACAAGCAGTTTAACCTAACCTGATAGGAACAATCAAAAACTAGGAATTATATCTAAAATACAAGGACTTGGTTAGCATGGTCATGGCCTGTTTCGGAAGCCCTTTTACTTGGATCATACTGTAATTATGTTACAAATATAGAAGTGCCCCCCTCCCCCCAATACACTGACAGTTAAGTAAATAGTTTAATGCACGCGTTAAGTAAGCAGTACCGAATTAGGCCCTGTGTCGCTTGCAGAATGCATTTGGCATAGGGGCCAAATAGCAAGATAGTGTAAATCTAAAGTAAATCTGAAGTGCAGTTAGCCAAAATCGGTTAGTTAAAATTGCCCATTATCCCGATCTCACCACATGAACACTACACACCAAAAGACTCTGGCTAGGCCAGTTTTTTTAATCATAAAAACTGAGATGTCGGCAAGTCACACGTATGATAAAAGAACAAACATGAACTAATAACTTTGCAGACCTCATTAGACCTCTCGGCCTACATACAAATCCAACAACAATAAACATTGTGGAAAACTGTGACTTTCATCCGCTTCTACAAAATGTGACTTGGTTGAGACAGACAGAATTATTAGGTGTGCACGCGCATAAGTCACCAGGGACTTGTGCAGCTGCATGCTGACCTGTGTTTATTGCTCATTTCACTGCATCAGGTACGGGCTTTAGGCTCTTAATTACAAACAACGTGAAGTCATCGAGTGCAAGATAATAATCTGTTCGAGGAGAGAATTCAGTTCTGCCAGGCGAATACATTAGTGGTAATACAAATTGTCTTCATTAAGCATGGAATAAAGTGACAAAGCCTGGGGCGAGAGCTTGAACCCATGATGTGAAGTTTAATTAGGGGGAAATTAAAATGTTGAACTTTTTTGCTGTAGCAAAATTGTCGCTCAGTGTTTAATATTTTATAAAGAAATAAAAAAGTAAAATACAGATAAAGAGATAGCAACATGCATGTAACAACACGGAAATGTAATCTTACATATATAAAGCCTTTCAAACACTCGTCTATAAGACATCAATAAATCCAACTATAAATGGTATTGACAAAATAAGTATAACTAAAGCTGGGTACAAACTATACGTTTCGTTAACGATATCGGCGGAGCCCCCAGGCAAACTACTGCAAACTAATGCCGTGTTCTCACTGATTGGATTGCCAGTGCTCGACCCCCGTTCTCACTGCAAGGCAAATTCCCGGATGAAGAAGTTCTACCCAGGAATTTGCCTTTAAACACGGGTTTTTCGGCAGTATGAACGGGTCAACCCATGTCTGCATATCCAGATCTCAGACACAGGTAAAAAGAAGGATTTTACCCGTGTATGAGATCCAGATATGCGACCCATTCACACTGCCAAAAATCCCGTGTTAAAAGGAAAATTCCCGGGTCTACATGCTAGACCTGGGAATTTGGCTGCAGTGAGAACGGGGTATAAATAGTACATACATACTTAACGATTTCGCTCAGTGATATCACCCTGCCCCCGGGGCTGAACATGCTGTCTTTGAGGATATAGTAAAAATTGGACTGTTCAAATGACGGAGTATATCTTTAAACTGTGCAAGCGTCCATGAAAAGCGTACAAACTAGACCATATGCACTATTATTATTTTATTTATAAAGGCGCCACAAGTGTTGTACAAAGGAACAGTACAGGGAGACAAAGCTTAACATTACATTAAATAAATAACAGAAATAGATTACAGGTAAAATGATTGCCACAGTTCAATACGCATTACAGCTTAAATGTAAGTAAGTGAGGACTCGATCAACGTACTACTAGGGGTTGGTGGTCAAGGATGGACACTGGGTGTTTGAGTATGGGAAAGCTGTGAGTGAAATGTGAAGAGAAGAGGTTTTAGACGACAGGAGGGAAGAGGGCCCTGCTCTGAAGAGCTTACGATCTAGTAGGTAGGGGCAACAGATCGATTACATAAGGTGCAAGCAGGTGGGAGGTTGGTTGATGGCAAGATGTAAGCAGGCAGAGACGGTCAACGCGTGTTGCAGGGGTTAGAGGACAAGCCTCAGGACTAAGTTATGCATCGGAAGGGTACGCTTTGATGAATAGGTGAGTTTTCAGCGCCCGTTTGAAGCTTTGCAAGGTCTGCGAGCTAGGGAGTGCGTTCCACTGACGGGGTGCAGCACGGGCAAAGTCCTGAGCTTTAGCATGGGAAGCAGTGAGCAGGGTTGCGGAGAGTCGACAATCGCCAGTCGACCAAAGAGGTCGGGAGGGAGTATGAATGGAGATAAGGTTTGATATATATGGAGCAGTGGAATTAGAGACTGCCCTGTATGTGAGTATGAGGAGTTTGAAGGGGATTGCATGATATATCGTTAACGATATTGTTATTATAAATATCATTAATGATGGCGTGTGTGCACACCTAAAACACATTTAACAGTGATCAAAGTTACAGAATATATACTACATAATTTGTCACTTATACATTTTTATCGCAAGGTGCCCTATCACCACCCATACGGGATGATTCAGGTTTTATCGCTGAAAAGCAAGTTCGGTCGGGGACCGATTTAGGGTCGGCAAATATACACATGTGCAGGCTAGCTGTGCAAAAGCCTTTTGCGCGTATCACACTAGCCGAGGCTTTAATACAGAGGAGGAGCAGACAGAGGGCTATTGCATGGGAACACGCAGTGTTTCCTGGGCGTGACCACAAAAAAACGGTGAGTGCACCCACGCAAACGGAGGCAGGCTAAAGCCTGCGGGGGCCAAAGTCACCCACCCTGATTTCAGCCCTATCCGAGGCAAATAAAAGTCAGTCTACATTGACTTTTATTTGCGAACAGGTAAAAAAAAAAAAAATTGGATGGTAGGCAACTATCCAATGATTTTTCACCTGTATGCCCGCTTGCGAATTGATGTTCACAGGCATTTGGCTGGTGAAGGGGGGGCAGAAAAAAGAAAGTTCAACAAGGCAGCCACCCATTATTTGTGCTCAGCAGTACCTGGAATATTGTATGAAATCTGTAAGAGCGAGGCTATGGCGGAAAATCAATTATGTAAAAGAGAGAAGTGCGGAACGAGGGGCAAAATCAGAAGAATGAGCTTGTTAGGTGGGGGCTTCCATGTGCGCCAGTACATTTTGTTTAGGTTAAACTTCTTCCTTTTCTCATCTCCAAACTACATATTAATAACAGCTCTTAGCAAGACGTGATAACATCTATTCTTTTATCCCACTATCCTGGAACTAAGCCATGCTAACCTCTTCACATGTCAGGCATTTACTGATCCTATTTCACGGCTCATTCAAAAGGAAGATTAGACGGACTTTTTCCATTTCAGGTATTAAATGATTTAATTCGCAGAGGGATTCAGGGGACGCAGGCATCCAGAAATAGTCAACCTGCACTTCGGCGCGGCAGACTTGTTAGACATACATTTGCATACATTGCCAACTGTTTACCACGGAACGGATGCACTGGCTGACCCCAATATCCAATGTCACAAAGAAATAATGTCAGCCGGCTTCTGCGTTTTACATTTTATCCATCTGCCGCATATGATAATGTGTCTGTAGATAAAAAAGATCTTTCCATCAAGAGCATTTGAAGAAAAACCTTCTGTGATCTAAGCTGTTCTGGATCTTAATTCAGAAATCTCTTGAACACAAAATGTATTATCTATCAGACAACAGAAGAAAAAGAAAACACAGATGTTACCTTATTATTCACTCTTTTAGCAGATTCAGACTTAATTTTTTAATTATAGATTTATGTGAAATGAGAATGAAACCCAGACGGTAAAAGGGAGCAGCGTTCCCTGTGGAAAACATTTCTGAAAAGTGAAAAAGCTCATTGGAAACGTCCCTCCCATCCGTACCCGTTTTGTGTTTTCAGGGTAAGCAAATGCATTGCCATGTCACGCTTACCATGCCTGCCACAGATTTTGTTCAAGCAAAAAAAAAAGTTTATGGCATATAAAGTGCAAGAGTGACAAAAATAATCAACAAGAGGAGTCCATCAGACAAATTCAAATGTATCCAAAAGATGGGAATACTTAGCAGACATGGTTCTCCCCCACAGATAGGTCATTCCACAACGGCCGTTTCGGTGCCAGTATGCACCTTAATCATGTGCTATTGACCAGTGATACAACAAGGTAATATATACCCAGCAAGGAACAGTGTGATTGGCTGAGAAAACAAACACACCCACGTGTGTACGGCGGCAAAAAAACACGGAAGAACAAAACCGGAAGTGCCGTGATGCACATCCGGTAGCGGCGTCATGACGTGATCCCGCCGGAAGCCACGGCCCGCATCAGCCGATGCTGGGTCACGTGATGCTCCGGCATAGAGCTATCGTCATGGCAACCACTAATGTAAACAAACAGACGCTGTACTAAGAGGAGGAATCGGGCTACTAATTACCAAAAAATTCTGAACCAAGAGGCGCCACGAAAGATCCTTAAGTATATGTGGTGGGGTGGATGTTTTAAATGGCCATAAACACAAGTCCCCGCTGGGTATACACACACGCACAATGAACAATACACAGACTGACAGGGAGACGAAATACATGAAAAATACATAGAAAATACATGAAAAAAATTACAAAAAACAATTAGATCATAAATGTAGAAGAAAATAGTCAGATCATATATGTACAACCATGATGCAAAAAGAGCCATGCCGACCATCATCACTGCAGAAAATAATTCAGTGATAATTCCTCATTTAGACCGAAAGGAGCAACAGAGCGGAGCCTGTGAATCCACATACACTCCCTCTGAAGGAGGAGCTTGTCCCTATCTCCGCCCCGTCTCAGGGGTGGGACGTGGTCTATAGGCATGAAGCTGAAGTCCCGTAAGGTGTGTTTTTTGAGAAAAAAATGCCTAGCAACAGGTGGAGTGTTGCTATCAATGCTGGATAAAGCCTTTTTAAGAGACGACCTGTGTTGATTTATGCGCTCTTTCAAAAGACGAATGGTCTTCCCCACATAAACCATTTTACATGGGCACATAATGACGTACCGGGTTTCACATGTAAGGTGGAAGTGTATATCATATTTTTTACCAAGTGCGGGATCTGTGAAGGAGTCTCCTGAACGGATAAATTGGCAATTGACGCATCCGTGGCATTTTGTAACTCCTGGTTTTGTTATCAGCCAGGTTTGATTCTTATTGGTCCCAATGTCAGGCTTTGCCACAATATTCTTGATGTTATTGCTCCTTTTATAACAAAAAGAGGTGTATTGGCACAAGCCAGGCCAATCCGTTCATCACTCTGCACTATATGCCAATGCTTCAAAACCGTCTGGCAGATGTGCTTCGAAGCAATGGAAAAGGTAGTAGAAAAAAATGAGTCTCTCTCCTTGTACATCCTTGGTCTTTTTGGCAAGGGATTGTTCCCTAGGTAAGTTCATACAATGTGAAATAGCATCGTCAATTTCCTTAGAGTCATATCCTCTGTCGATAAACCGTGTCCCCATCTCTTTGAGGGCTGGAAACAACTCTTCTTCCTCAGATGTGACACGGACCACCCTTAAAAGCTGGGAAAGAGGTAGTCCATGCTTCAGGGGAAGGGGTGGAAGCGGTCCGCTGAAAGAAGGGTATTTTTGTCTGTCTCTTTTCGATAGATTCTAGTAGACAATTTATCCATTTTCTTGAAAACACACATATCAAGATAATTGATGGTGGTTTCACTGTAAGACAGTGTAAACCTGATGGTGGTCGGCAAGGCATTCAATGCATCAATGAAAGCGGTAAGGCGATCAACTCCCCCAGTCCACACTAAAAATAAATCGTCAATATTTCTAATGTAAAAATGGATAAATTGTAAAAACATGGGGTGTGACATAATATGTTCGATTTCATAGATGTACATGAAAAGGTTGGCATATGAGGGGGCCATATTTGACCCCATAGACTTACCCCTTAGCTGAAAATAAAAAGAATTCTGAAAAAGAAAATAATTCTTCTTCAAAATAAAATCCAAAAGCAGTAACAGAAATTCAATAACTGGACCCTGATAGTGTGGACTGGAGAAGACTGAAGCCCGCATCGCATCGATGCCCTCTTGATGCATGATATTCGTATAAAGGCCCGTAATGTCTAGGGTGACCAACAAGCTATTCTCAGGTAAAGTGCCAAGTGCATTGATTTTAAGAATAAAATCTGTAGTGTCTTTCACAAAGTACCTCATGCGTTGTACAATCGGCTGAAGCCAGAAGTCGATGTACTGCGACACTGGCTGACAGAGTGAGCCACAGGACGAAATTATAGGTCGTCCTGGGGGACTAACCAAGGTTTTATGCACCTTGGGAAGTACATATATCAAGGGCAACCTAGGATGACTTTGGGTAAGGAAAAAGGAAGTAGGTTCATCAATCCATCTGTTGTTCAACCCTAAGAGGATGATGGCATCTAACTCTTTTTTATAGGAGTACGTGGGGTCATATAGTAGCATCTTATAGCAGCCTTTGTCTGTGAGCCGCCTGTTAATCTCTCCCACGTAATCAACCTTATTGAGTAAAACAATATCGCCCCCCTTATCGGAGGGGCGGATGATTACATCATAGTTATCTTTAAGGGACTTAAGGGACAGGTTTTCATCCCTGGTCAAATTAGAGAAAGATACCTTCTGTTTGTTCATATAAGGAATGACATCCTTCCTGACAAGGTTGATAAATGTCTCAATCTGAGGATTGGTGCCAGGTGGATCAAATGTGCTCCTGGGTTTGAACTTAACAGGATCTACAGTAGTAGATTCTCGGGTACAAAAGTAGTCTCTGAGTTTTAATAGGCGATGAAACTTAAATAACTCGACTTCAAATCGAAGAGATCTTGTTTGTGGGTTTTAACAAAAGATAACCCTTTGGAAAGAACCGCCATCTCTGAAGGTGTGGGCGTGTACCCTGACAAATTAAAAATAACTACTTCCTTCTGTCTTTGTTCGTTGATTTTCTGGGGTTTATGTTTAATCCCTCCCCTTCTGCAAGGTTTGGCCCTTTGTACTTGGACCTTGTTACCGTACCCTTCTGAAAAGGGTGCTTCTGTGAGTCGGAATCGCTAGCTGAGGTGTGCGAATCGATGTCTGTATAATTCCTATTGACACGAGCCCTACGAGACTTGTTGGTCACCCTCCAAGGGGTTCTAGTGTCACCCCCTTGTAGCCAGCTGTAAACTCTCAACTCCTTATAATCGTCTTTAACTGCCCTATATTTGCTTTTTTTAAAGGACAGTAATTCAGCGTGAAATTGGCTTAAGTTGGTTTCAATTTTGTTGAGCCAATCCTGGGAGGTATCAGCTTTAAGGGCATCCAGACCTGATGTTTCACACAATTCGATCTCCCTGTCAAGTAGAACCAAATCAGCATTAACTTGCTCGATTACCAGAATCATTAATTGAAACGAACAGTCGTTTAGAATCTGGAACCACTGTGTGCAAAAAATAGCATTAAAACGTCCAACTGTTGGTTGGTTCCGGATGCGGAAACCGCGGGGTATGAGCTTTTCTTTAAAGTACTGAGACAGGGTTAAGCCATATATATATATATATATATATATATATATATATATATATATATATATATATATATATATATATATATAGATAGATAGACAATGTCCGGCGGCTTAGTTCCTGAGTGCCGCCGGACATTGTCTATTTGTGGGGACCGAGTGCTCCTAATTGCGGAGGGCAACAGGACCAGGATTGTGTTTATAGCGAGTGCCATTGTCCATTTGGACTATATATATATATATATATATATATATATATATATATATATATATATATTTACATGACATGCAAAAATGAAATTTTGTGGTACAGTATAGTCATATTCAACTGAGATAAGAATCTAGAAAGAGCATTTATAGGGGGAAGTCTTTCTTGTTACAAAAGCTACAAATGGACAAAATATTTGATTGGGAGTAATATGGCACAATTGTGGGGAAGAGCATGAATAGTGCTCTTTGGCCGACCCATAAAAAAAAACAACTAAAAACGCAGAAAACTTTCACACTCTAAAATCAGTCTGAGGTCTCCTGCCATTTTTTCCACAATTTTGTGTTTACAAATGGTGTACTAGTTATTTGCAGATTAAGCATAAGTATTTTGCTAGTTTGTGCCTTTCTTGTCTCTTAACTTTGCTACTTTTTTACTTCATTGTGATGATTTTTCCTCAGATTTAAGGCCCCCATACACACCTGAAATGTATTTAGCACACTAGCGTTTTTTTTGTTTGTTTACATACATGAATATATTAGAATTACTATGCTTACTTATGGATTATTTGATCTACTATTGTATTTTTTTTATCAGACATACCTTATACAGCACTATGGCAGCGGAGATCCCCGCTGTCATTAGTGCAGAGGAAGCCCCCTCACCCTGCAGTCAGTGATGTCACTGCAAGGAGGCAGCAGAGTGTCATTCGTTTACACAGGGGAACTACAAGTCCAAGGGGGCCCATTAATGTCCCACATGCTGGGACTTGTGGTTCACCAAGTCCCAGCAGATGGGGAGGCCTGCTGGTACTTGTAGTTTGACTGTAAAAAGTAATGTTTTTATTTTATTTAATTTTACACGTATAAACCCAGCGTACATTTCCTAGGGACGCCGGGGACAACTGGGGCTTTAGCCCTGGATGGGTGAAGCCTGGGGGGAACCCCTTTATTGAAGGGGTCCCCATCCCCCCAGGTACCCCATCCAGGGCTGACCAGCATGGCATGGCCGGGGCACTTTACATGCCCGCATTACACCGCGGGCTATTGGACCCCAGTGCTGGTTACAAAATATGGGGGACCCCCAGTTTTTCATCCCCCCGTATTTTTGGAACTAGGTCCGGCTCAATGAGCCTGGGGCTGGTTATGCTCAGGACGGGGGACCCCACACCATTTTTTTAACCCCTTCATGACAGAGCCAGTTTGTGCCTTCATGACAGAGCCCTTTTTTTCAAATCTGACATGTCTCACTTAAGTGGGGATAACTTTTTTTTGCTTTTACTTATCCCAGTGATTTTGAGATTGTTTTCTCGTGACACATTGTACTTCAAGTTAGTGGTAAATTTGGGTCGATACAGTCTGTGTTTTTTTGTGAAAAATACCAAAATATCGTGAAAAAATGGAAAATTTAGCAATATGCAAAATGTCACATTTTCTGCTTGTGAGACAAATAATCATACCACTCAAAATAGTTAATAACTAACAAAGACCATATGTCTACTTTATGTTGCAATCATTATTTCCACCCCCTTTTCATTTTTTTGGACACTAGGAGGCTTCAAATATGACTAGCAAATTCTCAAATTTTCAAGAAAATTTCAAACACTGATTTTTTTAGGGACCAGTTCAGTTCTGATGTGACTTTGAGGGACTTGTATGTGAGACACTCCCATAAATGATGCCATTTCAAAAACTGCACCCCTCACAGTATTCAAAACAGCATTTTGGAAGTTTGTTAACCCTTTAGGTGTTTCACAGGAATTAAAACAAAGTGTAGGTGAAATTTCAAAATTTCTTTTTTTTTGCAGATTTGCAATTTTAATACATTTTTCTAAGGAACACAGTACATTTTACTAGAGAAATGTGACTAAAAATTGATTCCCCCAATTCTTTGGTTTTCATAAATATCCTATATGTGGCCCTAGTGTGCACGGTGACCAAACCACAGGCTTCATAATAGAAGGAGCACCTACTTGATTTTGGAGCCTCCTTTTTATGAGATTATTTTTTAGGCACCATGTAGGTTTCTAGGCACCATAAGATGCTAAAAGTTAGGAACCCCCCCACAAGTGACCCCATTTTGCAAACTACACCCCTCAGGGAATTCATCTAGGGGTATAGTGTACATTTCAAACCCCCAGGGGTTTCACCAATTGTGGTACAACTGGGCAGTGAAAATGAAAAAAAAATAATTTTTCATTTTCACAGCTCAGTTGTATCAAAATTGGTGAAACCCCGGGGGGTTTGAAATGTACTCTATACCCCTAGATGAATTCCCTGAGGGGTGTAGTTTGCAAAATGGGGTCACTTGTGGGGGGGGTTCCACTGTATGGGTGTTTCGGGGGTCATTCAACCAGAATCTGTGCTGCAAAATCCAAAAATCACTCCTTCCCTTCTGAGTCCTGCCATGCACCCAACTGGTATTTTTTGGTCACATGTGAGGCATTGCCGTACCCGGGAGAAATTGGGGCACAGATTTTGGGGTGCTTTGTCTCCTTCATTCCTTGTGAAAATGAAAAATTTTGAGCCAGATCTGCATTTTTGTGTAAAAAAATTTAATTTTTTACACAAAAATGCAGTTCTGGCTCAAAATTTTTAATTTTCACAAGGAATGAAGGAGACAAAGCACCCCAAAATCTGTGCCCCAATTTCTCCCGGGTACGGCAATGCCTCACATGTGACCAAAAAATACCAGTTGGGTGCATGGCAGGACTCAGAAGGGAAGGAGTGATTTTTGGTGGTGGAATGAATGGCGGGTGCTATGTCGCATTAGCAAGACCCCCGAAGCACCAATACAGTGGAACCCCCCCACAAGTGACCCCATTTTGGTCACCAGCTTTGGGAGGGGGGCTGGCGCTGCGGCTGGCGGGGGGGTGGGAGGGGTGCTGGCGCTGCGGCAGCCGGGTGGGTGGGAGGGAGGGGGGCTGCCGGGTGGGAGGGGGGGGGGGCTGGCGATCGTTGGTGATCGGTGCGGTATACGCACACACACACACACACACACACACACACACACACACATATATATATATATATATATATGTGTATATATATATATATATATATATATATACATATATATACATATATATACACACACACATATATATATATATATATGTGTGTGTGTATATATATATATATATATACACACATTTGCACATTATTTTTTTATTTTATTTTATTTTTAACTTTTTCAGCAGCAGCATGATGCTGCTGCTGCTGCTGCTGCTGCTGCGGGGGGGAGGGGGGAGGAGGGGAGCGCAGCGTGCGCTCCGGACGTAGCGTTGGAGCCGGGGGAGCTGCTGCTGCTGCCGGGTGAGTGCCCGGCGGGTGGGAGGGGGGTGCTGCCGCTCGGTGGTGATCGGTGCTGCACCGATCACCACCGTTTTCTGTGTTACCGAGCGGCTTAGCCGCCGGTAACACAGGAAACGCTGTGATTGACTGTTCAGATTTGAACAGCCAATCACAGCGATCGCCGTCCGGTGGGGGCATCCCTGCCCCCCCCGGGCGGCGAGGGGGGATGTCTGCTGTCAGGGACAGCAGACATCACCTAACTGTCACTGCGTCTCTAGACGCAGTGACAGTTTGAAGCCATGACGTATATATACGTCAACGGTCGGGAAGTACTTCCCGACCATGACGTATATATACGTCAATTGTCGTGAAGGGGTTAATAAACTTTTACACGTTTTTTAATACAGAACCATGCACAATTATCAATGATCTGTGCATGGTCCTGTCAAGTTCGCCAGTCAGAACCTGGTCTATTTTGTTACGATTTTTGGCAACGTTTACCAAAAATCGGACCCTATTATATTTGCAAGTTGTATACTTTATAAGGGGAATAAATTTGGATGCGAATTGAAGTGTTAAGAAAAAAAAAAAGACAGTTCAAAATGTGCGATTTTCATGGCAATTCGCATCCTATTATATGTGCGATTTTCGGAAAATGTGCGAATTCAGCGGCTTTTTGCAAAAAATTTGCAAGAGTCTAAAATTTGCATTCTATTACATCTCGCCCCTAATGTTCAATATATTGCAGATTTTTTCCTCAGTATTTTTCGGTGTGTAAATGTTGCTTATATATAATTTTCTGTCTGGTTGCTCTCCAATTACCCACCATTCAAGTAAACAAGTGACCCTGTAAATTGCTAAATCCTCCCTGACTTGCTAATAATAAACATCAAGATAAATGGTTTAACTATAAATAAACTTGCTTTATTCCGTGCTGGGATTAGGTACAATGAGTATGCATTCATCAGTGTCTGCCCTGGTATAATACAGAGAACACTGGGATTTTAAGCTTATTGCAAAGCTGTCTTCCTATTGTCCATTTCATTCTAGTAGATGCGAGAACCTAGAACTGTTGTATACTTATTTAACATGAAATGCCATTATATACATATACTTATAATACCGTGCTATGAGGAGAAAGTGTTCAAATATTGATGCTAAAAATGCAAAAATACAATATAAAAGATCAAATTATTTATAACAAATAAGCACCATTGTCATTTATTCGAAGTAGTTGAAGAGTGGGATGTACTGTACTAAAGCCAAAACGTGGTAAAACCCCTGTTTTATGGTGTTTTACCGTATTTCCAAACGTAATAATGCCCCAACACTGGGGCTAAAGAAGTCTATAAGCTTCCTCCTGCTTCATGCTGTGTAAGGAATCCAATTGGATCCTCCCAGCATGCCCCGTGACCACTATAGTCACTCTGTGCATGTGCAGAGGGACTCTTGGGTCACAAACCTGCAAGTCAAGGGACTGAAGCTCATTGCAAAGGGCATCTCATCAGGGGCGGGATGTATCAACATACATCTCCGCCCTTCGCACGGCAGCCGCCGCGATGCTACCGCATATGTACTAACATATGCGGCCAGCATCGGGCTGCGGTAACGGAGACCCCCGCGATACCTGTGATGTGGGCTGCGGGGGTCTCCGCCACCTCCCGGCGGCTGCCAGCATCCCCCTGTGTCTCCTCCTCCCCCCTGAAGCCGGATGTCCTGCCGGCTGTGACACCAGGGGGAGGAGGAGATCAAAGGAGGACGGGAGGGGGTGGGCGCGCGGACGTCGGACGGCGAAAGAAGCCCATAGGCTTCTATAGGGTATCGCCACCCAGAGGGTGGCGATACCCTCCCTTGCGAAAACGGGGCGGACGGGTATTGATACATAGGAAAATGCGGTAAAACGGGTGTTTTACCGCATTTTCCCGTTAGTACAACCCGCCCCAGGAGAGCTAACCTTTGTGGAAATGATTTCATACTGTATGCGATTAGTATTGTCACAATGGGTGGCGGGAGACGACTGTTATCAGTTACAATTGGATAACCTGCGGTGAATCAATTACCCCACTGGTTCCAAATACGGTCATGAAGGCACCTCAACAGTCTAGGTTTTAGGAATATCCCTGCTTGTGCACACATGTCGTAATCAAACCAAGTGCAGTACTTATTAAGGGGGTTATTTAACGCTGATGATTATTGTTAGAATTCGCAAAGGTGATCAATTAGGCCAAACAGCGACAAAAATCAGCAATTACTTTTTTTGCTTTCCCCTTGCAACTTGACTGACAGGAAGCCAAGAGAACAGCTGGTTACCGCTAGTAACCACTGCATTACCCGCAATCAATGATCATGGGTAATTACATATACCCCTATGCTGGAATATTACCACTGCACCTTTCACATTCTTAATGCCAAGAAGAAACATGCCTGTTTGTCTTCATTAAAGATATCATTTACTCTACATATGGAAGATCACCTACTTTTCTATGTAGTAACACTGGTGAAATATAAAAAAAAAGAAAAAAACATAATAAAATTCACTCATATTGTTTTGAGTCAATCATAACCTTTTATTAAATATTTCAATGTAAAGATATGGTGTGAGAGGTATCAAATTGCGCTCCGAACTGTTGCAGCCTAGGCTTTCCTTTTGGGGTGATCCCTACACCCTGGGGAGAATATATGTCAGAAAAGGTAACAGGAAGCCAGTGGCCCAACGATGTATGAAATGGTAAAACATAGGTTTATTAATACAATAATGCACATAAAACAATTCAATAGTAAACTTCATAAAATGCAAAAAAAGCATACCCTATGTGGGAGGTGAGTGTAAGAGGGACAGCCAATAAGGAGTCCTAGGCTTCCTGGTGTGACACTCACAGGCTTGATATGGGTACAGTGCAGCAAAATTGACCAATTTTTTATATGCATTATTGTATTGTATTTTATAAATAAACCCATTTTTTACCATTTCATACATAACAAAAAGTTATATCAATTTTTATTAAATGTGCCACTGGTGCAACACCAGTGACACATTTAATAAAAATTGATATAACTTTTTTCCAGCTATTCCTCTGATCACCTGTATAAGCGCAACATGAATTTATCTCAAGGGTTTTAATGGGATATACAGTTGACACTTTTAACCTTTATAAGGGTGTACTGCATGTAATAAAGCTGGAAGGTAACATGTTATAACAGTTATTACCCACTTATGTAGCATATTTCTTTTCCCCAAAAAAAAATGCTTATATATTGGCAGATTGCTTCTATGATTGAATTAGGTAACTAATACAAATTATTATTATTATGTTCTGTTTACCATATGGAAAATTTTGGTTTTCGGAACATAGCGCCCATCATCATCAACTTTGATTTCCCCAGTAACTGCTCATCTGAGCAGCTGCTTCTGATGAAACAGGGGGGCTCATACAGTATACCAGAGCTTGAGGCCCATATCCTTGACACTCAAATACTCTGAGGATCGCACTCTTGTTATCTTGTATTCTAGACATAAGGACAAGTGGATATCCTCTCTTTGCAACACTCCAGAGAACTTTTAAAGTGGCTTGACTTGCCAACAGTCATCTAGGTATACCCACCTCCCTTATTAACAAGATTGTGGTAAAAACTACAACTTATTCCATCATTGGACTTGGTCACTTGGTAAATTATGCTGCCTAATGATTTGGAGATGGGATAATTAACGGAGTGGTCATCCATTTTGGACAACAATTTTCACAACTAAATGAGTGACTTTGGCTTGTAGTTTACCAGCAGATCTGTTATGATCTCTATCTGGAGAGTGGAAACTTTATCTATATCGCACCATTGTTGATCAGGCAAAGGATCGGGACAGGGTTGGCGGCCATTTTTCAATTTAAGTTAATAATATACTGAATTGAGTAATCAAAAGATTTACCTAGGAGCGCAATACCGATATTCCATCTATATATATATAATAGTAAAGAAAGCAGCAGCACTCACGAGACTTGTATGCAGGTAAACTGTAACTTTATTCCAACAGGTTTCGGGGTGGATACTCCGTCATCAGGGAGCAAAGTACAAATGGTCATACACCACATATAAAACCACACATAGGACACGCCTCCACCAATAGGGTAGCAGCCTTCACCGCAGTCACAACCAACTGGTAATTATGCACAGCTAGGTGAGTACCTAGTCAGTGCACACCCCCACCAGGGTGATCAGCAGCTCTGGCCACCACCTGTCACCAATTAAAATGACTCTCATAATAAAGAGTAGTTACAAAACATCCACATATCTTAATGCTTATTACATTTATAATTGTACAATATGTAGCATATAACATATCATATATATTCTTTAATAATAAATGTACGTATATTCATAACTGCATTACACTAATAGACAAATAAGCAAGTAGAGAATGGATTATGAAAGTGGCTACTTTTATAGGAAACAATGTAAGCCAAGTTTCTCATTAAGTCCTTTAGGGGACAATGTATCCAATCTCATAATCCATTTGCTTTCCATACGCAAAAGTAGTTTACTCCTGTCTCCACCTCTTTCTAATGGTGGTAAGTGGTCTATCAGTTTAATTCTCAGCATCGCCATCGTGTGCCCCGCTTCTGCCCAATGTCGGGCCACAGGTTGGTCACTGGTGCCTGTGGATAGCGCCGCACGGATGGCAGCCCTGTGGTTAGCCATCCTTTCACGCAGGGTAGTGTCAGTTTTTCCTACATAAAGATGTCCGCAGGGACAAAATATCACATATATAACAAATCTTGTGGTACATGTAATGACGTGCTGTATATAAAATTTCTTACCACTGTATGGATGCACCACGTGATTACCCATAAGTAATGAGTTACACGTAGTGCAGCCAATACAGCGGTAGCACCCATTAGGCTTTGACAGGAAATGGGTGGATGGAGTTTTCCTAGTAAGTTCTGACACATCCAACTTTACCAAATGATCCCTAAGGTTCAAGCTACGTGAATATGCTGGCATCAGTCGAACACCTGTAAGGGATGGCAGTTCCCGATCAGTGATCAGTGTTGGGCCAGAATTTCTTTACACGCTTTTTAATGCGATCACTGCTGGTACTAGAACGATTAACCCATGGTATCTTTTTAATGGTGCGGTCACCCTCCGTCTTTTGGTTGTTAGCAAGACACTGTTGTCTGGAAATAGACCGTACCCTCTACTTGGCCATTAATAGGTCTCTCAATGGATAACTTGGCTGTTTGGATACAGTGTGACAAGCTTCCAGTTACCCAGGTTTATTGGATTCTTGGATGAATTGTATTGCTGACATCTGTAATAGAGTGGGATTTTTTGAGAAGTGTACCATTGAGAACTGACAAGAGCTCAGTCAGTTGGTGTAATATCATTACCCACTTAAATTGTTTATGCTCAGTCAATTTGAGACACTGCAAGAAGAGCAACTGCAGCTTTGATAAATCAAGTCGTCTAATGCCCCTGATGAAGTCACGTGGTTGACGAAACGCGTTGGGCCTGTCGTTGTACTGAATTTTCACAGATGTTGTCAAACTGATTCTTATATATGACTATATTATCACTGTATTTTCTATGAGCCGTGGTGTTGGCTTTTATTAAATTTTTTATTGTGTAAAAAAAAAAAAGTTGTGTACTTTCACCTTCTAGCGCACTCTGTTCCTGTTCTGTATTTCTATCTGTTTTGGGTCTCAGCTAACAGGGGACTCTCAGAGTTGCTGCTATTCTTAAATTGGGCGCGGACTTTTGGGTATCTTTGTCCTTTTTATATATACAGTATATATATATATATATATATATATATATATATATATATAAATACACACACACACATATATATATATGTATATATTGTGGTATGTAGATTACCATAATATATATAAGTTCAAAGATGGATTTAACCAGACAACTCAACTAAGGGTGCTGTCATAAGTGTCCATGCTATTTCTGTTGTTTTCATGCCTTGTGATATGTTGTTGGAAAGCTTATGACTTTCTGAATACAACCAGGGCTGCTGAAAGCGCTACTGGGCCCCGGGGTAAAAAGGGCGTGGTCAATGGGAGGGCATGGCCACTCTCCTGTAAGAATTTTTTTTTTGCAGGGGCTGTATGCCGGCACACAGACTGTTTCTGAAGCTGCTGCTCTGCTGCTGGGTTCGCTGTTTGCGGGCGCTTAGGTGTTCGGGCGCTCAGCCATTTGTCTGTTCAGGCATTCCTGTGTTTGGACACCCGAATGCGGCCAAACCTCGAGCAGCAACGAGGAGGGTCGGTGACCGGGAGGATCAACAACAGGGGGGGGTCAGCGACAGGGGGATGCTGGTGCAACAGTTGTTCACCGCTGACTGGTGCAACCTACCATTTTTCTTTAGTGGCATGCACAGAAATTTGTCAGGAGAGTCCGGTCCTGATCCTGTAGCACAGCTCATCCCGAGAAGTTTCCGGTTATACCACCGAAGGTGTTAAAGGCCCATTAAATGAAAACATTTTTTTCTGTAGATGGGCCTTAAGATATATATATATATATATATATATATATATATAAGTCATTGTTTCCCTCAGCTCACTGAATGGCATTAGTAACAGTCTTGAACACTACATGATAACAGAATTCAGAGATATTGGTTACATATACCTGCGCAGGTGTATGATATGCCCCCAAGCCCTCATCAAGGCTTCTCTGTGTATTGGGGGTCCCTAGCACTATATCTAGGTGCAGAGGTGCGGCACTCAGACTGCTTGTTCAGAGAAATAAAGCTGCTTGCTTATGACGTTTCAGTTTATTGGCGGTTTTCAAGTCTTATATACTCAGTATATGTGTATGTAACTACAGCCTGCACCTCTGTCTGCTCTGGCTTGGCTCATGGGTTTCATTACATGTAGAATGTTTTCTTGTTGTTTATCAGCTCTGTAACAGTGAAATATTCTTCCAAGACAGTACTGGGAATCACAAGTTTGCTGCCAGTTAATAATTAAACACCTCACAGACTGAACACACTTAGTTGTTACAAATAATAATGACACAGCGGATGTGATTATTCATTTTTATAATTATTTTTTATTACTTGAAACCGTAACTTCCCCCAGCGATTCCTCATGATACACTCTCAACCTGCAGCATGGTAGTGTAATACTACATATGGGAAAAAAATGATCAAGCAAATACTTTATAAAATATATTTCTGATGACATATTCTAGAAATAGCGAAATATATATAAATCTATCACTAATTTATATATATATATGTATAATCTCCAATGGTTCGAGCTGCACTGCCGCACAAAATATAAAGTACTGTAGGTTTGGGTGCCCAACCTGGATCCAGCAAGCACTGGTCCCCATTAAAAAGACGATTTTCTGGTGACACTCCAAATAACTGGCTACAAAGGTGGCACTCCAAATAACTGGCTACAAGTTATTTGGAGTACCACCAGAAAATTTTTTATTTATATATATATATATATATGTATAGAAATAATAGCGGCACTCATTATTTCTATACCTATATGGGGATCACCTTGCCCACAGAGGGCACCCAAGCAACTTTAATATAAAGATCATTTGGACAAAAGCAGGAGTCCCGGACCGGTGAGGTCTTTTCATCAGGTCTTCAATAGTACATAGTGCACACTTTGCCCGCTACTTTTATGCACTAAATATAACTTCAAATTATTGCACAAGTCCGTGGAGTGCTGCCTCATTCATCTCATCGCCGTTGTTGGTGCTGGGTGTTGCTGTGGTATATGTTATCTATTGGAAGGCACCTCGGCAATTGGGTTCCCTATTGTGGAGTTCCGATTACCTGCTGTTTATATATCACTTTATTGTCAAGTATATTAGTGCACAATACACGAGTATATTAATATATATATATATATATATATATATAGTTTACTATATAATATATAGTTAAGTATGACTAATATATATATATATATATATATATATACACACATACACACACACACACACACACACACACACACACACATACATACATATAGGCACATACAGTATATGTGTGTGCGTTGTGTCTGTTTGTGTGTCTCAAAAACACTGCCATCTGTTGGCAGAGATTAAAACTACATCTCTCACTCACGCATGCACGCAGAGGCAATCACAAGCTAGCAGACTAGCTTTCGAAGCATTTGCTTTGAGCATGTTTAATAGTGTGTAATATATATATGTATATATATATATATATATACACACATATACACACATATATATACACACACACACACACACACACACATACATACAAGGTGTGTCTATTAAATTCCAGGACTGGGGCTAATACAACGGATATAATAAAAAACAAACATAAGTTTAATAGTGCTCAAAATAATCACCTCCGGCACTCACACACTTTTGTGCACGGCGGTACAAATTCTGGAAACACGTTTCGTAGTCCTCTGAATATATGCTTCGAAGTTGAGCGGTTACGTTTTTCTTTATGTCCTCTACGTCCTGAAGTCGATGCCCTTTCAGAGCAGTCTTAAGTTTTGGGAACGAGTAAAAGTCAGGAGGTGACAAATCAGGAGAATACGGAGGATGATTAACCTCTACGATGTCATGTTTTGCCAAAAAGCACTTCACATTGAGAGCACAATGGGGCCTTGCGTTGTCGTGCAGTAGGAGCCAGCTGCCTTTATCCATATTCGGTCGCACACGGTGTACTCGTTTAACAAACTTCACTCAGCGTTTTCCCAATTTTGAAACAAAACTTGATATTCATGCTTTACTCCATCGCCGACTGTGACACGCGCTCTAATGAACCACCTGCGTTTACCTTCTCCAAACCAGAAATGCTGATGCAATCACTGCGCATTTGTTACAGCTTTGTTACATCATTGGTTACGCTATCACATCCGCTATCACATCCGCATGATGATGCGTTCCTAAACATTTTCATTCATTAACTACACGTACAGTACTGGAATTTAATAGACACACTATATATATATATATATATATATATATATATATATATATATATATATACTCTTTGCAAGGGTCCGGCACTGCCCACCAAGTCATTTTGGTACTTGCCCGGGTGCTCGTCCAATTATGGGGTCACCCCCATGCATATACAGCAATCCAAATAAGGAACGTCACTCCAGGTCATTGTGCAAAAAAAATAAGTTTTTACTAAGTTCCACTAAGGGCACTTAGTAAAAACTTAATTTTTTTGCACAAAGACCTGGAGTGACGTTCCTTATTTGGATTGCTATATATATATATATATATATATATATATATATATATAAAGAAGACAAAAGAAACCCAAAAGTCCGCGCCCAATTCTAAAGATAGCAGCAACTCTGAGAGTCCCCTGTTAGCTGAGACCCAGAACAGATAGAAATACAAAACAGGAACAGAGTGCGCTAGAAGGTGAAAGTACACAACTTTTTTTACACAATCAAAAATTTAATAAAAGCCAACAACACGGCTCATAAAAAATACAGTGATAATATAATCATATACATGAATCAATTTGACAGCATCTGTGATAATTCAGTATAACGACAGGCCCAACGCGTTTCGTCAACCACGTGACTTCATCAGGGGCATTAGACGACTTGATTTATCAAAGCTGCAGTTGCTCTAAAAATAACAATACAGTATATCAGAAAAAAACAGGAGGAAACATGTAAAGCTCATTTAAGCTAAAAAAGAAATTCAGAAGGAGGAGGAGGACAATGAAGACGAAAAAAGTGATGAAGACGAAAAAAAATAAAACGCAATGCAGAGTATCATTTGCAGAATGCATATGCAAAAACCATTATCAACGTTTGCCATATCCAATTGACATCACTGTATAGATTTTACTAAAAAAGCAATTGATTGCTTTAATACAATTAATAATAATAAATAGACCAGTATAAATGCATCAGGTCTGTGGCCAACATTTAAATAATAAATACAATTACTAAAAACGTACATGAAAAATTTCTTAATAAAATACATACATACAGAGAGAATACATAAAAAACAATACCTTCTTGCAGTGTCTCAAATTGACTGAGTATAAACAAATTAAGTGGGTAATGATCTGGATGGGAAAATGTATACAATTGGCAAATTAGATTCAATTTCTCATCTCTATAATTGTAACCACCACCGGCACCTAAAGTGTGGGTCAAGTGTAAGGTGGACTGGGGTAGAACTTACATTACACCAACTGACAGAGCTCTTGTCAGTTTTCACTGGTACAAATCTCAAAAAATCCCACTCTATTACAGATGTCAGCAATACAATTCATCCAAGAATCCACTTAGAAAAGCAAGAAATAAATGTCCAATCAAAATAAAATTACATACAGAAAAAAACTATATGGGACCATGATTACTAGCAGGAGCCTATATAAAGAAGCCAATACTCACATAAACCTGGGTAACTGGACGCTTGTCACACTGTATCCAAACAGCCAAGTGAATCCCTGTACTAACAGGAAGCTATATATAGGCCCAAGCCTATGACATCACTTCCTTTCAATTATGAGAAGTGAAAAAGGTTATTAATGGTATTTAGGGCTCTTTACATGCGGGCCTGATCACTAATCACCATGCTAATGGACTGACTAAAATTCCGCTATTATATAGTACCCAAAAGAATACTTTATTTTAGACAGGAACGCACGGCGCTCCCGCCGTGCGTTCCAAACCGGCGCCATTTTGGATCGGGGTGGAACGCATAAGCGTCGCCCCGTCACTCGTGGATGGCGTCACTGCGCCCTCTAAGGGCTGTAATAGACGGCGCGAACGCCGAGCATTATAAGCCGATGCCAACTACTACTGATGGAACGCAAATGCGTCCCCTATAACGTCCTATAAATATGCCAAGCGGTTCAAATCGCCGCCATCTTAAGTATGGTACCAGGAAGCTCCCACAGTATAGCCTCCAGCGGCTTCAATATGGGCAAAAATACCCATCCGAAAAACAATAAGTCACATTAACCCTTCCTTTAAGGGAGAAATATACAATTTTAAAGGAGTGCTAACAATTATAAAAATACAAGATCCCCTACACATATATTTATATTAATTACCGTGTATTTATATTAATAGCCATAATTATAAGACTATAACATTATATTAAACCCCTCATGGATAAAGTGATACAGAATATCTATTTTAAACTAAATGTGTATAACTCAATATATTATTTTTATTTTATAATGACCTATCAAATATGTGTGTGTGTGTGTATAAAATATACTAAAAATATCCTAATAAATACTAATCGTGTAAATAAATTGACAATTAATTAGTTAATGATGAAAAATATATAAATTAAATTTAATAATAAATTAAATATATTAACTAATCTAACCTCATTTAATCCAAAAACTAAATAAATAATGCCCCAAAAGAAGTGGGTAGTGACCTAATAACACTAAGGAGTGGGGAGGACAACATAGAAGGTCCCCATTATCACTCATAACAAGTTAGTGGACAAAAGTGGTTATTACGCTCCTACCAGTACATCATCGTCCCATTTCCATCGAAATTTGCTCAGTATATAAACAACCTATTCAATTCAAAAAGGCCTATAAAAAAGTCCAAGAAGTATATGAACAATAGAGGATGATAAGGAGACAGGGGACCAAGGGCTACAGACGAAAGAAAGGAGGATTATAAGAAGGCCACTATATCTATGCCCTCGTTCAGTCCTTTCGGGGTTAAGGAATTTAAGGAGTAAATCCAAAAACTTTCCTTTTTAATTAATTCACGGCCTCTGTCCCCACCTCTAGGATTTGATGGGACATGTTCTAAAATGGTGAATTTAAAATTCTCTCTTGTAACCAAAGAATTGTGTTTCTCCAGGTAATGCCTGGGCAAGCTGTGTACTTTAACTCTGTTCTTGATGTTACGCATATGCTCCTGTATTCTCAACTTGACCTGTCTTATGGTCTTCCCGATATAAATCAAATTACAGCTACAGGTGATTTTATAAATGACAAAATCAGAGTTACAGGTCACTGCGTCTTTAATTTTATACTCTCTGCCGTTTTCCATGATGTGGTGGAAAGGGGCTTTCTCCAAATGGGGGCAACAAATACATTTATTGCAAGGCAACACTCCTGGTTTTTTGTTTAAAAAGTGGACCACTTTTGGAGTTGTGGTAGTTAATGGTTTCATTCGACTTGGAGCCAAAATTGATTTGAGATTCTTCGCCCGTCGGTAAACCATATTAGGCCTTGGGGGCAAATGTGGACCAAGTACTGGATCTCGTAGAAGAATAGACCAGTGTTTCTCAAGTACTCTTTTGATTTGATGGTTCTCGCAATTAAATTGCGTCACAAAAGGTCTACTTGTGGGTTCCCTTTGAGGTTTGCTGATTTTAGATAACAACTCCTCCCTTTGATGAGCAAAGGCTTTACCTCTGGCCTCTTCTACAAACTCCACTTTATATCCCCTTTCCACAAAGCGGTCAAAGAGTAATTGTGATTGGGACCAGAACTCACTGTCATCATTACAGTTACGTCTGATCCTCAAAAACTGTGCGAATGGCACGCTGTTCTTCCAGGCAGGAAAATGGCAACTCGTTGCAGGAATGAAGCTATTGGCATCTACCGATTTAAAATATGTGCGGGTAGCAATTTCCTTACCGGGTACTCCTTCCAACTCCAAATCCAGATATTCGATCTTAGTGGGATTTGATTTATATGTAAATTTAAGGTTGAAGTCGTTATCATGTATATGTGACATAAAATCTTCAATACTTGACTCATCTCCTTGCCAGATCAGTAAAAGATCGTCTATGTATCTTTTGTACAAGATGATATTTGCTTCAAAACGTGATCCATAGACGAACTGTTCTTCCCAGGCACGCATATGGAGATTTGCATATGCCGGGGCAAACTTCGTCCCCATAGCTGTGCCTTGTTGTTGAATATAAAACTCATTGTTAAACTCAAAGAGATTATGGGTTAGGATGAACTTCATGCTGTTGACGAGGAACGATATTTCAGAGTCAGTATTTTTCAGGTCACTTCTTAAGATTTTTTCAACAGACTCAACTCCTTTACTGTGGGGAATTGACGAATAGAGACCTTGCACGTCAATGGTGAGCCAACAATAGTCCATTGACCAAATTTTGCCTTTGAGCAACTGTAGAACCGAGGAACTATCCTTCAGATGAGAGATATTCTGCATGACATAAGGTTGCAGTTTTAGATCAAGGAAGTGAGAAAGGTTGGCGGTCAGAGAGTTTACACCGGCTATTATGGGGCGTCCCGGAGGTCGATCCTTATCCTTATGGACCTTCGGAGTATGATAAAAAATTGGGAGTACTGGGAATTTTGTATTGATATAATCAAATTCCTCCTTACAAAGGACCCCATTTTGTAGGCCTGAAAAAAGGAGTAACTCTAACTCGCCTTGAAAAACCATGGACGGATTCTCGGGAATTTTTTTGTAGGTGGATTCATCGCTTAGAATTTTTTCAGCCTCAGTGAGGTAATCAGACCTATTCTGAAGTACGACGGCTCCACCCTTATCCGCACTCTTAATAATTGTATTTTCATCACTCTTCAATGTTTTCAAAGCTCTATTCTCTTGAGGGTTTAGATTTTTTGGTAGATGTTTATTGGGTTTTATAGTCCTGAAATCTTCACTGACTGCTTCGTAGAAGATATTCAGGTGACTTCCTCTAGATTCCACCGGATAAAAATGTGAAACCGGGGCTACTAAGGGCTTGACGTCGGTGGTTTTGTCAGTTTTGATAGCATTGGATTGGTTCTTTAAGAAGTGACGTTGAACTGTGAGGTTTCTGATGTATTTATTCAGGTCGATAAACAGATTGAAGTGATTGACATGGCCGTCTGGCGCAAACTTAAGGCCTTTATTTAATAGCGTGTTCTCTTCAGTAGATAGTTCTTTCGTTGAGTTGTTAATAACTCCGGTCCTAGCGATGGTAAGGCTGGACCTCTTTTCTTCTTTGGAGAGCCGCTTACCCCCTCTGCACCCTCTGGGTCTCCATTTAGTCTGCGCTTCAGGCCATGTGGGGATTCCAGACGGGTGTACAATTCTTCCCGCACAGTACGGTGTGGAGGGCCCGAATCTTGTTCTACATCTAAAAAATGTTTTTGATTCCGGTGAGGAGAAGGGGATCTGAACCTATCATTTCGCTGTTGTTGGTAGGAATCTTGATAAGATGGTATTCTGTCCCTAAACCTTCTTCTTTGATGGTAATCATCCCTCTGATCGCGGTACTCATGTCTTCTCGGTCTTTCATTGTACCTTTCATTTGGTCTCTGACCTTGATAGTTATTATGATAGTGGTTCAATGGTCGAGAGATGTTATCTTCTCTATCCCAGAATGGGCCCCGTCTTGGTTTTTCCCAATTGGAGTTATTATTAGCTGGACGATATCTCCTAGATGGAATATCAGGGTTCCTATTCTCATTTGGCCAAATGTGAATATGGCCACTGATATAGTCCCTTTTGTCTCTTATGAACTTTTTTTGTTTCCGCAGGATGATTTCTTTTTCCAGGGTATCCAATTTAGACTGCAAATCTGAAATGTCCCTTTTAAATTCCTCACTTGAGTCGAATTTCACCAAGAGTCCTTCAATTCTACCCATCTCACTTTCCAATGTCACTAATTCAGTTTTTCTTTCGTTAATTAACGCTGTCATGAGTTTAGCCGAACACTCATCAAGAATGGCGTTCCAGATTTTGAGGAAGGCTGGATTGTCGATGCCATAAGTTGGCGTTTTCTGAAGGCGTAGACCTCTCGGGATCCTGTTCACCTCGAGGTACTTTTCCAGCGTGGCGATGTCATACCACCCTTTTAATTCTTTAGTGGCTAATTTCTCTAGGGCATTAAGATGCCCAAAGTAGTCATCTCCATCGTCCTCCATATCCAACTCAAATTCCTCTTCATCAAAAATGCTCTTTACATTATAGCTCCTTTTGGTTCTATCTTTGAACAGTGGCATATTGCAGCGGCAGCGGTTTTTGGGTAGCTAACAAAAAATAGACACAAAGAAGACAAAAGAAACCCAAAAGTCCGCGCCCAATTCTAAAGATAGCAGCAACTCTGAGAGTCCCCTGTTAGCTGAGACCCAGAACAGATAGAAATACAAAACAGGAACAGAGTGCGCTAGAAGGTGAAAGTACACAACTTTTTTTACACAATCAAAAATTTAATAAAAGCCAACAACACGGCTCATAAAAAATACAGTGATAATATAATCATATACATGAATCAATTTGACAGCATCTGTGATAATTCAGTATAACGACAGGCCCAACGCGTTTCGTCAACCACGTGACTTCATCAGGGGCATTAGACGACTTGATTTATCAAAGCTGCAGTTGCTCTAAAAATAACAATACAGTATATCAGAAAAAAACAGGAGGAAACATGTAAAGCTCATTTAAGCTAAAAAAGAAATTCAGAAGGAGGAGGAGGACAATGAAGACGAAAAAAGTGATGAAGACGAAAAAAAATAAAACGCAATGCAGAGTATCATTTGCAGAATGCATATGCAAAAACCATTATCAACGTTTGCCATATCCAATTGACATCACTGTATAGATTTTACTAAAAAAGCAATTGATTGCTTTAATACAATTAATAATAATAAATAGACCAGTATAAATGCATCAGGTCTGTGGCCAACATTTAAATAATAAATACAATTACATTTGTTACAGCTTTGTTACATCATTGGTTACGCTATCACATCCGCTATCACATCCGCATGATGATGCGTTCCTAAACATTTTCATTCATTAACTACACGTACAGTACTGGAATTTAATAGACACACTATATATATATATATATATATATATATATATATATATATATATATATATATATATATATATATATATATATACTCTTTGCAAGGGTCCGGCACTGCCCACCAAGTCATTTTGGTACTTGCCCGGGTGCTCGTCCAATTATGGGGTCACCCCCATGCATATACAGCAATCCAAATAAGGAACGTCACTCCAGGTCATTGTGCAAAAAAAATAAGTTTTTACTAAGTTCCACTAAGGGCACTTAGTAAAAACTTAATTTTTTTGCACAAAGACCTGGAGTGACGTTCCTTATTTGGATTGCTATATATATATATATATATATATATATATATATATATATATATATATATATATATATATATATATATATATATATATATATACACACACACACACACACACACACACACACACTTATTTGGATTGCTATATATATATATATATATATATATATATATATATATATATATATATATATACACACACACACACACACACACACACACACACACACACACACACACACATATATATGTCTAGCAGTAGCAGTGACATACTGCAATAACTTGGCTTGCTGTAAAATATCATGAAAACAAGACAAGGAGGTCGGCGTAGTCACTAAACAGAGACAGGTGCAATATATTCATTCCAGGGGAAATAAACTACAGAGAGAGATTTTAATAGTGCAGTACACTGCTCCGATCAATATCTCCGGCTCAGACATGATCAGACTTATAACTGTGTTGCAGAGAATAAACATTCAGTATTAGAAAAAAAAAATAATGGGCACAGTGTTAATCTTTAGCTCCTAATGGAGAGCAATGCATGAGGAACCCTCAACACAAAACCAAATATTCATCTGAACTAGGTGGTCTAAAATATACAAACTACCCACAGCTCCATCCACACAGTCACACCCTGCTCTGTATTGTATGATGACCTTTAATGGCTCATTGTCATAGTCCATTCTTGTGTTGTGAGGAGAGAATTGCTGGAATGTTGCGGGGGAAAGTAAAGAGAAAAAGGAATAAAGCTTTCAGACCACCATGTAAGATTGACACACAGGTCAGTAAAGTGAAATTAGTAAAATATTGCATCCCATGCAAAGCAGGAACATTTAGAATGTAAATACAGATAAAAAAGTTCCGCAAAGTAAAAAAAATAGAGCTCGTTACAACAAATTCAGGACAATGGGTCATATATTGGCGTTATTTAAAATGCACTGCATTGTGCCATAACAGCCTCAACCATTCCTATCAGCATAGCAGGCTTGGCACTCACTGGGGTCAGTTCAAATGTAGGACACACCTGCTGGGCGTCTAAGTGAATTGGAATCTCTTTGAGCTACAGTATTCAATTGTTGCTCCGATCAGAAAACCATCAGCACACCCATTTTCTCCCCAACAGCGTCCTTAGGTAAAAAATGCATGAAAAGTCCATAGTTTGGGCTCACAAAGTGCCCAAACCTGGACTTTACTCAATCAATGCTAATGGGTGGCTGATTGGAACAACAATTGAATAGCTCAGAAAGACGCTCACTCGTTTAGAGGCCTGCAGGTAGGGTGTGCACAGCGGAATCACCCCACTGTGTACAAATCAATATGTTGCATACATTATACCAATAAAATGTGCTCAACCTAGAAAGTCCACATGTGAAAATAATGTGCCTAAGTATTCATGCAATGTATATATTTAATAAAACCTTTCAGATACTGAGGGGGTCATAGATTACTTTAATGCAAAATAATAAGCTGTACACAAACCTTAAACTTTGGACCCCACAGCTTTAAACATACAGCATACACTCACTTAGGATGAGAGTGACTTAGCAGCAACACCTTTTCTGAGAACAATACAATAGCCTCTGAAAACAAAACCAATCCCAAGAAGTTTTTTTAAACACATCAATAGTAAACGAATAATAAAAGAGAACATGGGCCCATTAACCAATATGGATGGTAAAAGCTTTACAGAGGATAAGGGAAAAGTGTTAAACAAATTTTTCTCATCAGTGTTTACCAGGGGAGAACCGACAGTGGAACTTACAGGTACCACAAATGGAACGAGCAAGCCAGATCTTAATATTGCTTTCACGACACAAGATAAAATTTCGGCTCGGGAAAATCAAAACAAACAAATCACCAGGCTCAGATGGGATTCATCCTAGGGTACTAATGGAACCAAGGGAGTAATTAGTAACCCCTCTGTATAACGTTTTTGATAACTCACTTACACCCAGCTAATTACAGGCCTGTGAGCTTAACATCAATAGTGGGTACATTTATTTGAGGGATTTTTAAGGGATGGTATCCAGGAATATTTAGCTCTTCATAGTTTAATTAGTATCAACTAACATGGGTTTGTGAAAAATTGTTCATGCCAAACAAATTTACTAGGCTTTTAGAGGATGTCAGCAAATATCTTGAAAACGGAAATGCTGTAGACATGGTCTTATTAGATTTTGCTATGGCCTTTGATACAGTGCCACACAAGAGGTTGATAAACAAAATGGAGGAACTGGGACTAGGGGTAAGAATTTGTAGATGGGTAGGGAACTGTCTGTGTAATACAGAACAGAGAGTGGTTGTGAATGGCGCAGTATCAAATATGATACCAGTACTTAGTGGAGTGCCACAAGAGTTGTACTAGGGCAAATTTTATTTACCATATTTATTAACGATATTGGGGTGGTAATAAAAAGTTTCCATCTTTGCTGATGACACAAAATTGAGCACAGTAATTAGATCAACCAAGGATGTCTCCGCGCTTCAGAATGATCTTAATAAACTAAATGAATGGGCAAAAAAGTGGAAAATGAGGTTCAATGTGGATAAATGCAAGGTTATGCACCTTGGGAGACATAACCAATGTGCTAGTTATAACCTAAGCGGGAGGCACTGGGTATTTCAGAACTTGAAAAGGATCTAGGAGTCCAAATAGATAAATTGGGGTGCAGTGCTCAATGTCATATAGTAACAAACAAGGCCAACAGGATACTAGCATGTATAAAAAGGGGTATGGAAACTAGGGACTCAAATTATGCCACTGTACAAAGCATTGGTTAGACCACATCTTGAATATGGAGTACAATTCTGGGCCCCGCACTATAAAAAGGACATCATAGAACTGGAAAGAATCCAAAGAAGAGCAACAAATCTAATAAAGGGAATGGAGAATTTAAGCTATGAGGACATATTGAACAAATTGGAATTGTTTATGCTGGAGAAGAGACGTTTAAGGGTTGACATGGACAAATATATCAGGGGCCAATATACCCAACTGACAATCACCCTTTTTACTCAAAAAAAGGACTCTAGGACACGTGAGCACGAGTTAAGATTAGAAGAAAAAAGATTTCGTTCCCTTAGAAGGAAAAAATTTTCACGGTCAGTGCAACCAAACTATGGAACTCTCATCCTGGTGAGGTGGTGTTGGCAGACACAATAAATACGTTTAAAATAAGGTTGAACAAACATTTATTGGTTAAAAAACATCTAGGGGCACAAATAAGAATAACAATCTGTCTTTAAAATATCAGTATTCACATAAACCAAGGGTTAAGCTAATAAACCAATGTTGAACTAGATGGACGCAAGTCTTTTTTCAGCCTTAACTACTATGTAACTAATTGTTCTTTGCTGGTATTCGGTTACTGTGGTTTTTTTCGAAATAATTCAAGTCCTCCGACCCTTTACTATACTTACCAAGTCCCCCGGCGTCCATGGCAGGCCTTCAGCAGCGTCTCCAGCGGTCCCAGGAGTGCATTGCGCAAGTGCGCGCCGGTGACGTAACCAGAGTGCCTGGGAACTCATGCAATGGACTCCTGGAATTGCTGAAGACGCCGGAGACGATTCTGAATGCCTGCCGTGGACGCCGGGGGACCATAGGGGCACCACCAGGGAACAGGTAAGTTTTTTTTTTTAAATTGCAAAAAAACAGGAAAAATCCCTTATCCGGCATGCTCGTGGTCCCAAGCATTTCGGATAAGGGATACTCAACCTGTATATATATTCAAACTCCATATGAATAACATTCTTAAACATTCTATGCATCAAATATTATAATATCATTAAAGTCCATCTCAATGCACCAAACCATCCATGAATCTATGGAGATCATCAGTGTTGAACCATTCAAAGTCCATCTCTGTTTTAAGGAAGAAAGGATCGGTTTGGGGCAGGAATAGCAAAATGTTAGGTTTTAGTCATGTCCCCACAATGGGCTGATCATGTGTGCTCTATGCACATTTGGAACAGATCCTGAATTCTGAATTTGTTCATGTGAATTATGAAAAGCAATTCATGCATCACAAAAAAAGGTGTTGGCAGTGCCGTTTCTAGGGGCAAGTGACTGCACAAGGTGCTCGAACCTCTGCTGCCACTGACCACTAGATGGGCTGCCAATAAGAGATGACCACACTGTCACACCATAAAGACGTGAAGTGCAGACCCACACAAGCACCAGTATGATCATAACGCACACCAACCAGGAACTGTTGCCCTCACAGAACGAGAGGAGGGAGGGGGGGTACAGCTGCATATTGCATGTGCTGCGGGGTTTGGAAGGGGGCAGCAGCCAATAGGGGGCTTTGGGTGAGTGGGTCCGACAGCCTGGTAAAGTGAGCAGGGACTGATTGCTGGCAATTTCAGGGTGCATTGGTTGGAGCTGTAACAATAATGTATTCATGAAAGCACTAACAATATGTTCCATTTTCCTATTGAGCTTCTGCAGTAATGTCCCATTTCTACAATTGCCATCTTACCTGAAAATTAAGAAGAAAAAGACTTTGGCTGGAGAACTCTAATGGCGACATGACTAAAGTGATTCTGTATTGATGTACTGTGCACAGTTAATGCAGTCTATCAGTTCTGGTCTGTGAACCACACTTACTGTGTCACCGGCGACATGTCTCCCAGTCTAACATTTCAATAACTGCTCATTTATTTCAATTTTGCTGAACTTTTTCCTCTCTTTGGAGAAACGCTGGAAATGACTCTGTACAAATGATGAATGTGGATAGAATGACAGCACTTCCTAGAAGGTAGTGAGAACCATTAGACATGTGAGCAGCCGGCCTTGAAGAGACACACAGGGTTCCCTGTTCACCATATCCCAGGATTCCTTGTTAATCATATTAGAGTAGTGTTCGTTTCCTGGTGTCCTCATGGCTATAACCGTTATTCCACTACCTCATGTATAAAGTGTGCCCAACACCTTTGAGTGCCACCTATGGGCTGTATAAAATAAAATAAGGCTAATGGATTTACCTGTAGCATATATACAAGTATTATCCCAGGTCTATTATAAACAGACAGAGCCTGAGGGGGGGGAATTCAATCTGAGATGTCCTGACAGTCGAATTCCTGGGCCGTTATCGTTTCTTCTGACTGTAACTTAACAGCCGGAATTCAAATTTTATAAAGCACACAGAATTAGAGCACTGTATTATTTCCACCAATGTACAATTATCATTTCGACCAGTACACACAGCAGTGCAAAATGCACCATCATCAAAGTAACTTCTGTCAGCAAAGGAAACAATTGCAAAATTGCTGTGAGTCAGGGGTAGCCAACTCCAGTCCTCGAGAGCTACCAACAGTTCATGTTTTCCAGACCACCTTGCAGGTGCACTCATTACAGACAAATTACAAAAGATCCACAGGTAGAGATAATTGCTTAACTTGTGATTCTGTGAGGAGACCTGGAAAATATTAACTGTTGTAGCTCTCGAGGACTGGAGTCGGCTACCCCTGCTGTAAGTCATACATTATAAAGGCTTTAACCTCTAGTTGATGCCAATACTCTTCTGCAAATGTTTTGTCTCAGGCCCCAGAATGCAGCAGGAAACGGTCCATAATAACACAGACTGAAGAACCCATTCCAAAAATTTTCATCAGCCAACAAGGGTCTGGCTATTGTCCCTTTGAATGCACAACAGGATGGAATCATTTTGTGAGTGCTAAGCATGTTTGTATTCACCCATATGCCCTAACGGAATAAACCAAATTATTTAAAAAATCACTTTGACAAAGAGAAATTTAAATCACAACTCTAATTAGTCTGTAATTGCCATAACCAGTAACCTCACTTACATGCCAGAAATGCAGATTAAAAGAGCCCTTCAGGGCGATCTCACAGAGGAACATAATTATTTGACTCGTGATCCAAAGTTGTTTGTAAAGACGACAATAATTTAGATATATATAGACGCGGGAATTAATTAGTTATGGATTGAAGTCTTGTTTACGTATAAAGTTTTATAACTTTTTAAAGAGTTCGTTGATGATGAAAAAAGAAGCCTATTTAACCCTTTGAGTGCCAAAGTTAGTGTGAGAGATCCTAAAAACATCCGGTAAAAATGCCAGTATCGCTCACAGCGACTGTTCTTTTTCTGGGTGCAATATTCATCTAAACTTCAATTAATGGACTTGGGTGTATTTGGATTTATTTATACTAAAAGAACAGTCGTCGCTGCTGCTGCTATCCTCCATGGGCCTGAGAAGTTTCTCATGTGACATGGGGTACCAAGAGGGGCTATTTGGAGCAGCCATAAAATGTATGAGGACACATCTGTACAACTCTGAATCAGACCCTTAAAACAATTATGATCGATTTATAATTCATAGTCATGTGCATCTTGGTTGCATTTCACCTGCAGTTGAATGGGCGTGATTCATTGGCACTAGGATGGCAAAGGGACATTTAGAAGTAGGATGTGCCCAAAGGGTGGATAGACAGGATTGTAAAATATGCAGTGGTAAGCATATGCAAGGATCTGTTCCACGTCAGACAGATCTCCTGCACCAAAGTGAGCTCTGGAACAAACAAACAAGATAGGGATTAGCAACCAATAAGAATCTAACTAAATAAGATGCTAAATACATTTCTTATTTATTTAGCATCTTCAAAGAGCTAATTGATATAATCTGATTGGTTACCCATAGCATCTGCAACATAACTCCCATGTTAGTAAATATACCCCAACATATATGTATGTGCCATGTATATTATGGTGATATGGCAAAACAAGTACACTTGCCTGTACAGTATGTACAAGTTTACACATCAACATGTGTTCCCCCACACAAATTGTTCCAGATGAGCCATTAGCCTGTGCGCCGAATTAAAGGGATATGCTACTAGCCCATACTTCCCAACTTTGCAAGCTGGGATTCCTAAAAGTCGGGGCATGACCTCGCAGCCAGGGGGCGCCACGTGGTCTATGATTGCAGCTCTACTCCAACATTTAAATCACTGTATGGAGCATGGGCGGTACTCTGTGAGCTGCTGGCCATGCCCCCATCCCGTCTGTCTCCCTGAATAGATGCTGTGCGCATGCTTGTGCCGTACCCCAAAAATTCACACCAGAATGTACCCCACAAAAGCTTTCCTTCCTGTAAATTAATAACAGCTAAGCTGTGGCTGCCCAAAATGCTTGTACACCATATCCAGTGTCACCTTACTCAAAAAATGGTGAACTCTATCTCAATAACTCACAATGAGGCACTGGCTTTTAGTTCTGCTGCACACACCGATGAACATACATTGGGTACATTCAATGCCGCTCGCCACGGCCGGCTAGGGGGTTAAACAGCGAGGAACGCAGAAAACCAGCAATCATCACTGTTTTACCCCCTCGCCGGCCGCTCGCCCTATTCAACGTACCGGGGGAATCCCTCAAACAGCGAGACCCGCGGCTAATGTAGCGAACCCTCTGTATTTAGCCACGAGTCTCGCTGCTTCTGCAGCCACATATGCCGATTCCCCCTTGCTCAAAAAACGGAGCGAGGGGGAATTGGCGTATGAGGGGGGTGAGTTGAATACTGACAGGAAGCTCTGCTTGCTGTCATCGCTCACCCACAGCATTGAATAGACCCCATTGTATAAGCAAGAGAACATATTTAAGAACGAGAAGTATGTACTGTAAGTGGAAACACAGAGCATAAGCAGCGCTAAACAAAGACTGTCCACCTATGTCTCAGATAAGAGATGAGCTCCCCCATCTATGGAAATGTTCATTGCCGGTATCAGTTCCTTCCAAGTGATGTTTTGACAGCTCCCACAACAGATATGAAAGATGACTTGTAAATAATATATGTCAGTGTCTGTGTGGTTGCCTTGGGTATAAGGTACAACAACACAACCACATGGTGTAATTAGGATAATTGTTACCTAGTCAGCCAGACTTGGATCTGTGTGCAGGAAATGCTCCCGAGGCATCAACACTAGAAACGGGAAAATGCTTACAAATCACTGACATGCTCACATCTCAATGAGATCACCAAGCCCTTAACTACCAGTACTACTTCCAAACACTGAACTGTTCCTCTATAAATCCAGGTAAAATTCAGTATCGCAATTCAGTGTGCTTATAGAACAGAATTCAAACCCTCAAATTTTGCAGATGGACAAAACCATGAGGCAGGGAGGATGGCGCTTGGTAAGCAGCAGCAGCTCACCCATCCTCGTCCTACCATCCGCCTCCCGCAGCCTCCTCCCGACACTCACCCGCTTCCACTGTAGCAGCAGCAGCTCAGCCGGTGCCTTCTTAGCTGTACTGCCTCTCATCCACCTCCTGCCGCCTCCTCGCTCACCTGGTCCCAGCTGTTTGAGCAGCAGCCAAATCCGGTAGTTAGATTTGCCTGCTGATTGAAAAGGGCATGTCAGATCCATTCCGACAAATGAATGTCGGAATTGAATATACCCCTTTCTCTCTCTAAACTGATACCACGAAGAATTACATTTGGCAACTCAAACTTTCCCATCTGCGGTGATAAAATGACAAGATATAAACCATTGGTTTGTTTTGTGGCTTTCTTTAACCCCTTCCCGACATTTGACGTACATTTACGTCATGGTCGGGAAGCACTTCCCGACACATGGCGTAAATGTACGTCATTGATTTAAACTGTCACCGCGTCTATAGACGCGGTGACAGTTTCAACATGTCTGCTGTCCCTGACAGCAGACATGTCCGTGCATGCCCCGGGGGGGCTGCGATGCCGCCCCCCCGTCGGCGATCGCTGTGATTGGCTGTTCAGTGTGAACAGCCATTCACAGCGTTTTCCTGTGTCACCGGCGAATAACGTTCGCCGGTGACACGGGATCAGAGGTGATTGGTGCTGTAAAGTACAGCACCAATCACCGCGGGGTGTAAGGGTGACACTGGTGTCACCCCACCTCACCCCGCCCGCCCCCAAAGGCCGTGATTGGTCCGTCGGACCGACGGACCAATCACAGCCAAGGAGGGAGATTTAAACTAACGGTGACTGCACTGCAGACGCCATTCCGGTCTGGAAAGCGTGCAGTGCGGTCACCGTACCCCCCTGCCGCCATACTGACCAGAAATACTTGCTGCAATACTTACCTGATCGCTGCTGATTGCTGATTGCTTCCTGGATCCTGGATCCTGTGCTTTAATTGTGCCATACTGTGATATTGTGCTGCTGCACTGTATTAGTATTAGCTAGATAGATAGAGAGATAGATAGAGATAGATAGAGAGAGAGAGATAGAGAGAGATAGAAAGAGAGAGATAGAGAGAGATAGAGAGAGATAGAGAGAGATAGAGAGAGAGATAGTGTCAGAGAGTGCTATATTTTGTGCTGCTGCAGTGTGATATAGTTATAGATAGAGAGAGAGAGATAGAGAGAGAGAGATAGAGAGAGAGGCCTACTGACAGAGTGCTATATTTTGTGCTGCTGCAGTGTGATAGTTATAGAGAGATAGAGAGAGATAGAGAGAGAGAGATAGAGAGAGATAGTGACAGATTGTGCTATATATTTTTTATATAACTGACTGCTGCCCCCTCCTTTTGTGCTGATCAGTATAAATTAACTGATCAGTAACTTTTTGGGGGCGCAGGTTTTTTTTTATATATAGATATACCTGTGAGTGCTGCTGCTGCAGTGTCATAGAGTGTTAGATAGTGTTAGATAGTGAGAGATAGAGAGAGATAGTGATAGAGAGTGCTAAATTTTGTGTCTGCTGTCCCCGCCTTTTGTGCTGATCACTATATCTGAGGTGATCAGCAACTTTTTTGGGGGTACAGAGGTTTTTTTTTTTTTATATATACCTGTCAGTTGCACCAAAGGTTGTGCACCTGCTGCACCTCACTGGTAATCAGTGTCGCATCACTGATCACCTTTTTTTTTGTGTGTGTGCTGTGGGGTATTTTTTTAATTTTTTTTTTTACACACACTGTGATTTTGTGGGTGTCCTGTGGCCGCTGTGCGCTGATCAGTGACGTACATCACTGATCATCTTTTTCGGCACAGGGTTGATCTATTTTTATTTTTTTTTTGATCAAATTCCTGTTGCCTTTGAGCGCTGTTCAGTGACAGACGTTACTGACCAACATCTGTGCTCAATTTTTGGCGCAGGACCTTTTTTTTTTTTAACCCCTTCCTTTTTTTTTTTTTTAACCCCTTCAATTTTTTTTTTTTTTAACCCCTTCATTTTTTTTTTTTTTATTGGTATAAAGCATTTTTTTTTTTTTCTGCACCACATACACACTACACACTACATACCCCCCGGATTGAAATAAAGTTTGTGCCCCCCCCTACACTATACACGTGTTGAAACATTTCACTACCGGTAACACAAAAATAAAAATGGCATCCCAAATGTCCTCCCAAATGTCCTCCCAAATGTCCTCCCAATCATCCAGGAGAATGTATTCAGTGGAGGAGGCATATGCCATGCTTGCTTCTGACTCTGACACAGGCAGTGATGCAAGCGGGGAATTTGAAGGATTTGCCTTAAGCTCCTCTTCCTCCTCTGCTGATGAGGGACCCCCTCAAAGACGCCCCCGTAGATCAGCTGAGATTCCCCCCCCAATAATTGATCTAGTATGGACCCCACCACCAGACAATTTTGAGCCCCAGGTTCCTGAGTTTTTGGCCATGCCAGGAATCCAATTTGATTCCACAGGTCTCAGAGAAATTGACTTTTTCAAATTATTTTTCTCTGATGATTTTATAAATTTAATGGTGGACCAAACTAATTTATATGCCCAGCAGTTTATTGCTCAAAACCCCACGTCATCATTTGCTAGGTGGACCCCTGTAGATGCAGTAGAGATGATGACGTTTTGGGGTCTGGTGTTTCATATGGGCATAGTAAAAAAGCCAGAAATTAGGCAATATTGGAGTACAGATGTTCTGTACAGTACTCCATTTTACCGTATGGCCATGCCCCGGACTCGATTTGAGACAATTCTTAAATTTATACATTACACCGATAATGCACAGTGCCCACCCAGAGATGATCCCACCTTTGACCGGCTATTCAAAGTCAGGCCGGTCATTGATCATTTCAGTGCCAAATTTGAAGAGGTGTACATCCCTGAAAAATTTATTTGTATCGACGAGTCCCTTATACATTTTAAAGGAAGGGTTAAATTCCGCCAGTACCTTCCCAGTAAGAGGGCAAGGTATGGCATAAAAATGTATAAGCTGTGTGAAAGCACCTCAGGGTACACCCACAGGTTTAGGGTTTATGAAGGGAAGGATTCAAGAATTCAACCGCCAGAATGCCCCCCCTCCCTCGTAGGTGTTAGTGGGAAAATTGTCTGGGATTTAGTGCACCCCTTCCTGGATAAAGGTTATCACCTCTATGTGGATAACTTTTACACCAGCATCCCCCTGTTTAAGGCCCTTGGTTCAAGAGGTACAGCAGCTTGCGGTACTGTGCGCAAGAACCAAAGAGGCCTCCCAAAAACGCACATTGCCCAAGTAATGAGAAGGGGTGAAAGCAGGGGAATATGCACCGAAAATATGTTGTTGGTCAAATATAAGGACAAGAGGGATGTCCTTATACTGACAACAATTCACGGAGACAGTACCACCTCCGTCCCTGTACGAGGTACCAGTACCCACACCTCCAAACCTAATTGTATCCTGGATTACAATAGGTACATGGGCGGAGTGGATCTTTCAGATCAGGTACTGAAGCCGTACAGTGCCCTGCGGAAAACAAAAATCTGGTACAAGAAGGTGGCCGTGTATATCATCCAGATGGCACTGTATAACGCTTACGTGCTATTCCGTTCTACCGGCCAGAGGGGGACATTTATGCACTTTCAAGAGGAAGTCATAAAGGGCCTAATATTTGGGAACCAGCAGGCAGAGGGCCCCAGTACTTCTAGTACTGGCCCCCGTATTGTACCAGGGCAGCATTTTCCTGATGAAATCCCCTCCACTGGAAAAAAGGGCAGGACACAAAAAAGGTGCAAAGTTTGCTATAAAAAGGGAATAAGAAAGCAAACTATTTTCCAGTGTGACACTTGCCCCGACAAACCCGGCCTATGTATAAAGGAGTGTTTTAAAATATACCACACATCTATGGAATATTAGGTTCATCATTTCACCGTGCTTCGGGGGTCTTGCTAATGCCACATAGCACCCACCATTCATTCCACCAGAATCTGAGCCGCAAAATCCAAAAATCACTCCTTCCCTTCTGAGTCCTGCCATGCACCCAACTGGTATTTTTTGGTCACATGTGAGGCATTGCCGTACTCGGGAGATATTGGGGCACAGATTTTGGGGTGCTTTTTCTCCTTCATTCCTTGTGAAAATGAAAAATTTTGAGCCAGAACTGCATTTTTGTGTAAAAAAATGTAATTTTTCATGTTCACTGCCCAGTTTTATCAAAATTGGTGAAACCCCTGGGGGTTTGAAATGTACACTATACCCCTAGATGAATTCCCTGAGGGGTGTAGTTTGCAAAATGGGGTCACTTGTGGGGGGGGTCCACTGTATTGGTGCTTGGGGGGTCTTGCTAATGCGACATAGCACCCACCATCATTCCACCAGAATTTGTGCTGCAAACTCCAAATATCACTCCTTCCCTTCTGAGTCCTGCCACTTTTTGGTCACACATGAGGCATTGCCGTACTCGGGAGAAATTGGGGCACAGATTTTGGGGTGCTTTTTCTCCTTCATACCTTCTGAAAATGAAATATTTTGAGCCAGAACTGCATTTTTGTGTAAAAAAATGTAATTTTTCATTTTCACTGCCCACTTGTATCAAAATTGGTGAAACCCCTGGGGGTTTGAAATGTACACTATACCCCTAGATGAATTCCCTGAGGGGTGTAGTTTGCAAAATGGGGTGACTTGTGGGGGGGTTCCACTGTATTGGTGCAACATAGCACCCACCATTCATTCCACCAGAATCTGTGCTGCAAAATCCAAAAATCACTCCTTCCCTTCTGAGTCCTGCCATGCACCCAACTGGTATTTTTTGGTCACATGTGAGGCATTGCCGTACTCGGGAGAAATTGGGGCACAGATTTTGGGGTGCTTTTTCTCCTTCATACCTTCTGAAAATGAAAAATTTTGAGCCAGAACTGCATTTTTGTGTAAAAAATGTAATTTTTCTTTTTCACTGCCCACTTGTATCAAAATTGGTGAAACCCCTGGGGGTTTTAAATGTACACTATACCCCTAGATGAATTCCCTGAGGGGTGTAGTTTGCAAAATGGGGTGACTTGTGGGGGGGTTCCACTGTATTGGTGCTTGGGGGGTCTTGCTAATGCGACATAGCACCCACCAAAATTCCACCAGAATCTGAGCTGCAAAATCCAAAAATCACTCCTTCCCTTTTGAGTCCTGCCATGCACCCAACTGGTATTTTTTGGTCACATGTGAGGCATTGCCGTACTCGGGAGAAATTGGGGCACAGATTTTGGGGTGCTTTTTCTCCTTCATATCTTCTGAAAATGAAAAATTTTGAGCCAGAACTGCATTTTTGTGTAAAAAATGTAATTTTTCATGTTCACTGCCCACTTGTATCAAAATTGGTGAAACCCCTGGGGGTTTTAAATGTACACTATACCCCTAGATGAATTCCCTGAGGGGTGTAGTTTGCAAAATGGGGTGACTTGTGGGGGGGTTCCACTGTATTGGTGCTTGGGGGGTCTTGCTAATGCGACATAGCACCCACCAAAATTCCACCAGAATCTGAGCCGCAAAATCCAAAAATCACTCCTTCCGTTCTGAGTCCTGCCATGCACCCAACTGGTATTTTTTGGTCACATGTGAGGCATTGCCGTACTCGGGAGAAATTGGGGCACAGATTTTGGGGTGCTTTTTCTCCTTCATACCTTCTGAAAATGAAAAATTTTGAGCCAGAACTGCATTTTTGTGTAAAAAAATGTAATTTTTCATTTTCACTGCCCACTTGTATCAAAATTGGTGAAACCCCTGGGGGTTTGAAATGTACACTATACCCCTAGATGAATTCCCTGAGGGGTGTAGTTTGCAAAATGGGGTGACTTGTGGGGGGGTTCCACTGTATTGGTGCTTGGGGGGTCTTGCTAATGCGACATAGCACCCACCAAAATTCCACCAGAATCTGAGCTGCAAAATCCAAAAATCACTCCTTCCCTTTTGAGTCCTGCCATGCACCCAACTGGTATTTTTTGGTCACATGTGAGGCATTGCCGTACTCGGGAGAAATTGGGGCACAGATTTTGGGGTGCTTTTTCTCCTTCATATCTTCTGAAAATGAAAAATTTTGAGCCAGAACTGCATTTTTGTGTAAAAAATGTAATTTTTCATGTTCACTGCCCACTTGTATCAAAATTGGTGAAACCCCTGGGGGTTTTAAATGTACACTATACCCCTAGATGAATTCCCTGAGGGGTGTAGTTTGCAAAATGGGGTGACTTGTGGGGGGGTTCCACTGTATTGGTGCTTGGGGGGTCTTGCTAATGCGACATAGCACCCACCAAAATTCCACCAGAATCTGAGCCGCAAAATCCAAAAATCACTCCTTCCGTTCTGAGTCCTGCCATGCACCCAACTGGTATTTTTTGGTCACATGTGAGGCATTGCCGTACTCGGAAGAAATTGGGGCACATATTTTGGGGTGCTTTTTCTCCTTCATACCTTCTGAAAATGAAAAATTGTGAGCCAGAACTGCATTTTTGTGTAAAAAAATGTAATTTTTCATTTTCACTGCCCACTTGTATCAAAATTGGTGAAACCCCTGGGGGTTTGAAATGTACACTATACCCCTAGATGAATTCCCTGAGGGGTGTAGTTTGCAAAATGGGGTGACTTGTGGGGGGGTTCCACTGTATTGGTGCAACATAGCACCCACCATTCATTCCACCAGAATCTGTGCTGCAAAATCCAAAAATCACTCCTTCCCTTCTGAGTCCTGCCATGCACCCAACTGGTATTTTTTGGTCACATGTGAGGCATTGCCGTACTCGGGAGAAATTGGGGCACAGATTTTGGGGTGCTTTTTCTCCTTCATACCTTCTGAAAATGAAAAATTGTGAGCCAGAACTGCATTTTTGTGTAAAAAAATGTAATTTTTCATTTTCACTGCCCACTTGTATCAAAATTGGTGAAACCCCTGGGGGTTTGAAATGTACACTATACCCCTAGATGAATTCCCTGAGGGGTGTAGTTTTCAAAATGGGGTGACTTGTGGGGGGGTTCCACTGTATTGGTGCTTGGGGGGTCTTGCTAATGCGACATAGCACCCACCAAAATTCCACCAGAATCTGAGCTGCAAAATCCAAAAATCACTCCTTCCCTTTTGAGTCCTGCCATGCACCCAACTGGTATTTTTTGGTCACATGTGAGGCATTGCCGTACTCGGGAGAAATTGGGGCACAGATTTTGGGGTGCTTTGTCTCCTTCATACCTTCTGAAAATGACAAATTTGGAGCCAGAACTGCATTTTTGTGTAAAAAAAATAATTTTTCATTTTCACTGCCCAGTTGTACCACAATTGGTGAAACCCCTGCGGGTTTGAAATGTACACTATACCCCTAGATGAATTCCCTGAGGGGTGTAGTTTGCAAAATGGGGTCACTTGTGGGGGGGTTCCTAACTTTTAGCATGTTATGGTGCCTAGAAACCTACATGGTGCCTAAAAAATAATCTCATAAAAAGGAGGCTCCAAAATCAAGTAGGTGCTCCTTCTATTATGAAGCCTGTGGTTTGGTCACCGTGCACACTAGGGCCACATATAGGATATTTATGAAAACAAAAGAATTGGGGGAATCAATTTTTAGTCACATTTCTCTAGTAAAATGTACTGTGTTCCTTAGAAAAATGTATTAAAATTGCAAATCTGCAAAAAAAAAGAAATTTTGAAATTTCACCTACACTTTGTTTTAATTCCTGTGAAACACCTAAAGGGTTAACAAACTTCCAAAATGCTGTTTTGAATACTGTGAGGGGTGCAGTTTTTGAAATGGCATCATTTATGGGGGTGTCTCACATACAAGTCCCTCAAAGTCACATCAGAACTGAACTGGTCCCTAAAAAAATCAGTGTTTGAAATTTTCTTGAAAAATTGAGAATTTGCTATTCATATTGTAAGCCTCCTAGTGTCCAAAAAAATTAAAAGGAAGTTGAAATAATGATGTCAACATAAAGTAGACATATGGTCTATGTTAGTTATTCACTATTTTGAGTGGTAAGATTATTTGTCTCACAAGCAGAAAATTTAACATTTTGCAAATCGCTAAATTTTCCATTTTTTCACGATATTTTGGTATTTTTCACAAAAAAACACAGACCGTATCGACGAAAATTTACCACTAACTTGAAGTACAATGTGTCACGAAAAAACAATCTCAAAATCACTGGGATAAGTAAAAGCAAAAAAAAGTTATCCCCACTTAAGTGAGACATGTCAGATTTGAAAAAAATGGCTCTGTCAGGAACGCAAAAACTAGCTCTGTCAGGAAGGGGTTAATCATGCACAGGTGAGACAATCTATATTGCTGGGTCAGTAATTATCCCACCTGCTTCCACAGACAGAAATCCTTAATATATTACTGTATGGGGTTACTTAAAGCTGGGTATACACACAAAGATGTATCTGTCCAATCTGTGGGGGGGGGGGGGACGGACAAAAATCTGGATCACCATTTGCTCCCAAACACTGGGAAAGAGACAATAGTCACAGACAAATTGGTTAAATCCATTTGAATGAGCAAATTTAGTTGAACAATGGGATACGTCATTAAGTCAACAAGGGGAAGGTCGACATGCATGAAGGCCAACATGACGAAAGGTTGACACAAGCATTACTTTTTTTTTTTTTGAGCCAACAGGTGGCACTGTATTTCATGCCCTACCATCCACTAGTGGGAGAATAAATTAGAATGCCTACATTTAGGTAAAAAAAAAAAAAAAAAGAGTGAAAAACCCCATTTCGACTTTTTGACTGTTCACCCTCCCCATGTCGACATTATGCACGTGTCGGCATAATGACCATGTCGACCTAACCCATGTCGACCTAATGCTTGCCTATCCCATGATCCATACCCGATACTGTCCTACAGTAACTTGCTGGGGTCCTGTAAAAATGTTCATTGTCAGAGCAGTCCGAGGGCATAATAATTTGGGAAAGTTTAGTTAACTTAAGCATAAAATTGCAATGTCAATGTAGATCTCTTTTAGAGGCCAAAACGAGTGAAGGTTTTGTGCCTACGTACGTGGGAATGTATGGGCGAATCTGTCAATGTCACTGGGATATTGTTGAACGGAAATCTACAGAGAAGGTCAAAGTCTTCAAATTAACATATCACAGAACTACATAGATTAATTGCTTCATTCTACAATGTCCTTTCTCCTTTCTTGAGACAGTTAATATTTTATGTTACACAAAGAATTTTATTTAAAAAGAATTTATTGGGGAAAAAGCTAAGCCAGCAGTGAAGTACTCTCTGAGATACAGCTCCTTCATGCATAGGAGTATATCTCACGCACTGTTTTCTTCAGTGCAAAATTGTGGGAAGTTTAATGGTGTGTAGCTCACACATGGGATGCAAGCGTGCACTATACATGGCAGGAAAGAGTTCACAACCATTTTAGGCTCTATTATATTGAGTCCAAACTGGTTATTAATGCTCAGCATCAACCAGTAGCATTGGAAACACCTTGGGGCACCAGCAAATATATTTCTGTGCAGTCATATTTAAAATGCAAGTACTGTACACTATCCATAAACAACTCTGATAATTTTGTTGCTTTTGAAGACCAAAGAGGTGATTGTGAGTCAGTGGTCAGCCAACAAGAAACAACTGGTATAACTGGGGTTATGCAACCAGTCCACAAAACAGGATCTGTCCAAACTGGCTCCTGGCTGTTTTTTGATTACCACGTCATTGATATTGAGGGGGAAATTTACAAAGATGTGTATTCTACTTCACATGTGATGTTGCTATGGGCAACCAATCAGAATCTACTTCTTATTTATTTAGCACCCTCTAGAAGATATTAGACAGGATCTGATTGGTTGCCCATTGCAACATCACATGTGAAGTATAATACACATCTTAGTATATTTCCCCTTTAATATCAATAGAATAAGATAAGAGCTGAAAGGTCACATGGTACAGTAAGCAGAGATGTTTTGGAACATCTGTGAGCTCTTTTTTCACTGTGACACCTGCCTACTTCTTCTCCAACTGCAGTTATATGACTTAATGATAGGTGTTAACTGGTATCTGTGTAGCATATGGTTTCTGGCAGCCAAACAATGTGTTTGGTGTGGGCTCTAGCACCATATATCCCCTCTCTTCTTTCTGGCAGTTGAGTGCCCTCTAGAAAAGTATTGAAGAGGAGATTATTTTTTGTATGAGTATAGCTAAGAAAAATGAGTTAGAAGAGGAACATTACATTTAAAGAGAAAGTAATCTTATATGTGGGATTAATGCCTGATTGAGAACAATATATTGTGCAGAGTGACAACACTTGTGTAAGTAAATTAGCAAACACTGAACTATAATAAAAAGGTTAAATCATAGATATATTGAATCCTTGGTTTGTGTCCAAGATATTTTTTGGTCTAGAATAGGGCGGCCATTTTTCTTTTGTACTGGTTTAGTGCGGGCATTTTTATTTTCTTACAGTGTGTTGCCAAATATCTACAGCCCTATCTGCCACTTCTGCCATGGTATTCATCCTGCGGACCATATCCTCCATTTACGGAATGTTTCCGGGGATACTGGGATGGAAACACAAGAAGGTGATCACTGCAGAGGTTCAAAATGGTTGGCTACAATACCGTAGTTGTTTTTTGAGCTCTAATAAGGAATGCAATCGATTACAGAGAGCTCAGAGCCTCTCCAGCCCAGAAACAGTTATCCTTTATCACCCTTCTATACTAATCAGGAATGCAGAGCTGGGACCTATTCTTCCTGCTACCAAGTGTCCAGGGAGAAGCGGCATGTCAGACCCACAAAATGATCTAATTCTCCTTTCTCTTTGATGGCAAACAAGTCTCTTCTTCTCCCCTCTCTGACAAATTAGACTCCTTTCTTCATACTGCGAAGGTCTCGACAGGCTCTTGACAACACAGCGAGAAGCTGACCACATGAATCATTCACAGCACAGAGGCGCTCGCTCTGGAGCAGCTGCGAATAATTTAGCCCTAATCTGATACTTAACACAGCTCCAGCCGCTGTGAGCGAATACTGTATCCTCTCCAGCCCAAAAGAACATGTCTGAGTTTGAAAGGGGGGGGGGGGGGGAAATAGATTACAAGGGCAATGGAAATTAAGAATACAAATTAGTTCCATGTAAACTACAGGATTTGCATGTTGATTGCAACATTGACATGTAAATGAGAAGTCACATAAAAGGTTTGTGAATTTTGCGTTGTTCTGCATCACTGAATATTTGGCAACTAAGGGATTCGATGGGTGAGGGGGGGGGGGGAAATCAGTCATTTTTCACAATATAACTAAAGTAATTAAACAAAATGTTAAATAGAAAAATAAATAAAATATTGGAGAGTCCGTATGGGAAATAAAGTACCATACACCTTGGACCATATATTTTCTGAATCCGTAATCCTATACGCCACTGCCATTTCGGACTTGTATTTTCATCCAAGTGACCAGAGGGAGTAATCTCATTGTTGGTATAAAGTACAATGTGTTGCTATAGATATATTACGGAGTCTCTGTAGCAATTATGTAAGAATAATGTTTACGGTTAGACAATGACTGTATATAGACCAGAACAAGAGGACATCCGTGAGTGGATGAGAGAAAGAAAAATCGCCCCTTGAAAAGACCTCAACTCTGTTAACGTAAGACTTAATTATAGATAAAATGCACGATGTGACTATTTAACATAAGCAAACAGTGGGGAGATTTTCTAGAACTGAAAAAACATATTATATTCTTGCTCTTTGCAACGTGAGCCCCAACACTGCTAAGGAGTTAATCCATGCACAAGCCCTTGAGGCCAGAGCACAGCAAAAAACGAAAAAAGAAACATACAGGAGTCTTCTCCGGTGTTAAGGAGGACCTGTAACCTTGGTAACGGATTCTCTATTGTTATCAATAAGCCATTTGAAACCTGTAGACAAAAATAAGCTCTTCAAAACTTGTACACAAAAGTAAGTAATCCGAAAACTATAGATAATACCCAAATGTAGGTACGTACATAGTTTTGCGATTACGACATCCTCCACCTCTGGAAATGCTTTCCACTAGATATTTGAATATGACTGAGGGATTCTCATTTATTATGCAGGAGGAGCACCAGTGGCCAAAATGGCTCATAATGGGCAATAACCAACAGGCAGTCAACATTTTAATTCCTCCTCAGGATGACCCTCAGTGGGTTCACCATCAATAGTTGCCTTCGATGGTCACCGCTGGTGGTTAACATCAGTGGTATTAAACCACTGGCAGGAAAACCATCAATGTTTTCACCCAGCAATCATTAGTAACACATTGTTCCAACAAGTATTTCCAATATATAGTAAGAGATACTAATACAATATGAAGAAAAACAAAAAATGGATTTCATAACTGGATGATGATCCAAAACACTCCACCAAAAACACAGAAAAATACTAAACTAAATTAGTTCCATTATGGCAGAGAAAAAGCCCAGATTAATTTAGATCCAATTAAAATGATACACTAATACAAGGAACAACTGTATACAGTATCTGACCCAAACATCACATAACTTATACACTAAGTGGAAGAAAGTCATTGGACACCCTGGTTTAACTCTGAAATAATGGAATCTTCCTGACAAAGTGAATATGGACTCTTCCTACATGTATAAATATGGAAGCAAGCGTCGTAGCAGATCATTTGCTGATAAAATGACGGACAGGAACGCACTTGGTTATCATGGTCGAGCTGCAGCTCACAAGCCTCTGATCACAAAAACCAATACACCACGGAGACTTTGTTGGTGTAAGGAGCGGAAAAATTGGACGGTGGAGCAATGGAAACAAGTCCTATGGAGCGATAAATCACGCTTCACATTGTTTCGATCAGATGGAAGAATGTGGGTATGGTGATTGCCTGGAGAAAGCCTGTTACCCGAATGTGTAGTGCCAACAGTAAAATTTGGAGGTGGAGGCATCATGTTCTGGGGTTGTTTCTGCTGGCATGGCGTGGCTCACTCGTGCAGGTGCATGGGAACATGACATCAGCGACCTACCGAGATATTCTGGATAACTCCATGTTACCTAAGTTGTGGCGTTTGTATGGGAACGACGATTGTGTGCTCCAGGACGACAATGCAACGTGTCATGTTTCGAGGGCTACAATGGAGTGGTATGACGAAAATCGTGTCACCCGACTAGCGTGGCCTGCGCAAAGCCCTGATTTGAACCCCATAGAACATCTGTGGGACGAACTTGAGCGCAGGTTGCGGTCGCGATTGCCTCGCCCTTCTACACTACCACAGTTGGTGACTGTACTGCAGGAGGAATGGCACAATATCCCACTATGTGTGCTACACGAACTTGTGGAAAGTTGACCACAGCGAGTAGCTGCTGTTATTTCTATTGATTGTAAATAAACACATGGTTTCCGTTGACATGTGGTGTCCAATGACTTTCTTCCATGTAGTGTAGTATGTAGGCCTGTGAGGAACAATCACACAAAATCCCTCAAAGTCAATAAGCAAAGAAAAACCAAATAGCTACATAAGCCGGCAGCTACATACTGTAAGCCGGCAGTGCAAATTCTTCACCCCTGTGTCATTTACTACATAAAAAAAATCACTACAATATATTAATTGCCTTTAGATTAGGAGTCTATCCATATACTGTATCTAAAGATGTAAAGAGAGGCAAAATTCATAGGGAGTATAAGGGGCGTAGGGAAGGCGGGCCATGGTAATGCAGGAGGTGTAGCCTAATTGCAGGAGCTGTGACCAAGTCCCTTTCCCCCAAAAAACTTTAATAAATAAAATAATACACTTGGGGCGCCATTTGCCCCTCAATCTGGGGGGGGGGGGGGGGGGGACCATCAGTTTGACCACATCTTCCCTTCTGCAGGCACAGGACAGCTGTTGCTCAGCGGCAGAAGCCCTTCCTTTTCCACCCAACCAATGCAGACCTGCAAATAGCAGATAGCAGCATGTGCTGGCTGCTTGGGGGAGAGAAAGGCTGGCACAAGAGGAAGGAGGCAGACCCAGCAAGGAGGCAGACCCACTATACCCGCATACTCCCACTCCTCATACCTCCCAACATGACCCTCTCCAGGAGGGTCACATTGCTCTGTTTCTGGACTTCTCCCTTAATTTAAGCAAAAAATGATGAAGACACTTGCGCTGTCCTATACTACTGGTCTCCCCAAGCTGGAACCTGGTAGACGTCACTCCAATATGAGGGTGAGGGTAGGGCAAATAGACCACATACGAGGGATTAACCCCCTGTAACTGACCTCTCTGCAAAGCCCTATAGGCACGTAAAGGTTTCTTTTTCCAAATCTCTCTCCAGCCTTTCACTCTAAACAGATTAGAGCTCACCTTATATCTGTGCCCTATGGTCCACAAAAGGTTTCTTTCACTCTGGTCAGTCGGCGGATAGCCCAATTCACTCGGATCCAGATAAGTGGAAAAAACTTTTTATTCGGGTCACAGCAGATATGTACAATCCATAAAAAATGCAGATAAAATTTAAAAATGGCAAAAGCCAATAAAAAAGGGGGTCAATGCACTGAGGGGGTCCAAAGGGAACAAGTCCACCACTTCCCACTCACTGCATTTTTTATGGATTGTACATATCTGCTGTGACCCGAATAAAAAGTTTTTTCCACTTATCTGGATCCGAGTGAATTGGGCTATCCGCCGACTGACCAGAGTGAAAGAAACCTTTTGTGGACCATAGGGCACAGATATAAGGTGAGCTCTAATCTGTTTAGAGTGAAAGGCTGGAGAGAGATTTGGAAAAAGAAACCTTTACGTGCCTATAGGGCTTTGCAGAGAGGTCAGTTACAGGGGGTTAATCCCTCGTATGTGGTCTATTTGCCCTACCCTCACCCTCATATTGGAGTGACGTCTACCAGGTTCCAGCTTGGGGAGACCAGTAGTATAGGACAGCGCAAGTGTCTTCATCATTTTTTGCTTGGATATCGTGTTTTGGGATTGGTAATCCCTGGTGCAGACCCTGCTGCAGTCCTGTGGCGCAGATTATTTAAACAATTTGTTGTACTTCTCCCTTAATTTATTATTGGCATCACCTGTTTTGAACAGGTTAATGGATAAGAAAGGTGTTCCACAACAGGTGCTGGCAATCATAAATAAAGAGGAAAGTCCAGGAATTGAGCATTCTGTCCCTCCTGGAGAGGGTCATGTTGGGAGGTGTGTGTCCTTGTATTCCAAAACGTATCCATCCTCAGTAATCATGACGGAAGGTTTTGTTATTACTATGGCACTACAGCATAATACAGGGAAATGCAGTTTCTGGATAAGTTCTTTTACAATTAAAAGAAAATATATGGAAAATGTGCCCCCCCCTCTTCTTTCATATGTCAGGTTACAGAGAAGGAAGGGAGGTCTGATAATTAAGCGGTGGTGCTTTAATGGCCTGACTGCAACATATAAGGCATACACACCTGGTACTCTCAGCTGTTGTGCAATTATAGCCAGCACTTCCATGCCTTACAATAGCTGGAAACTCACAGGCTGCATACCTCTAACGCACACAATTGGGAATTGGCAGGCCTGGAACCAAATATCATTCCCCATCTCTGAGTTTAGCTACATGCATCACACATTCTATTTCATGTCAGATATCTTCTAGCTGTGATTATGAATAATCAGCCAACGTCTCTTTCATCTCATGAAATGTGCCAGTGCATTCCAGTACTCTCTTTCTCTTACAGAAAGATAACTATGTATTAGGTCAAAGTTTTCTTCATTTTGTATGGAGTGGGGATTTTCAAGTATGTATATATGTGAGGATTACCGTATTGTAGGGGATGAGGTTGAGACTGCTTGGTAGCCTAGAGCATTGGTTCTCAAACTCAGTCCACAGGACCCCACACAGTTCACCTTTTCCAGGTCACCCGACAGATGCATTCATTAATCATTGGCACATTTTAAAAGATCTACAGGTGGAGCTCATTTTACTTGATTCTTTGAGGAAACATGCACTGTGTGGGGTTCCTGAGGACCGACTTTGAGAACCTGTGTCCTAAAGGCACCGGGATCAGCCCCAGCGTGAAAGAGGCTGAGATGTGATTATAAGCAACCAATAATGTTGTGCCTAAGGGCAGTGCCAGATTAAGCCTTTGCGGGGCCCGGGGCACTTTAGACAGAGGGCCCCCCTTGCACTTGTCATTACTGGCCACAAACTGCATGGGAGTATATTACACTGTCAAAACACAGAGTAAAGGCAGTATGAACTTGGTCAATGGGTAGGGGGTATATATATATATATATATATACACATACACACACACACACACACACATATATACATACATACCACATGAAAAGCCTGTGTTTGTCCCTCTGCACCTTACACTGTATGCTCAGTGCTGCCTCTGATTAAAAACCCTCCCATGACTAGGTTGCTGCTGCTGTCCTCCATGGGCCTGAGAAGCATGTAATGGAGCTCCACCAATCAGAGCTCAGCACAAACCTCTGTGCCTCTGCCTTCTTGTGCAAAGTGTCATGGGACTTAGTCAACTCCCAGTGATGCACTGCACACTTGTGCAGTCAGTGTGCCTTGACACCCGATGCTCAGCACCATTAATCATTGTCACATTGGCAGATAGGTGAAGCTACAGCACTACCCCACACCCATGCACAAGACCTTTGGCTAATTTTTTTTTTTTTAAATACATGCCAACCACAGGGGGCCATTAGCTAGAGGGGGGCCCAGGGGTACTGACCACCTTTGCCCCCCCTTTAATCCGGCCCTGCGTAAGGGTGACCTCATTGCTAATTTGACCCCTGTCCGCAATACTGCAGCACCCCAGAAAGAGTAAGAGCTGTATAAGTATTGCTATTAGCAGGGCCGTTTCTAGACAATTTAGCTCCCAGGGCAAAGAAAGAAAAATGCGCCCCCCCCCCCCCCCAAATACATAACATGACATAGAAGAAATTGCACGCGCCTTCGGCGCGCGCGTCGAAGTAGGGGGTGTGGTTTATTTTAAAAGGGGTGTGGTTTAATATAAGGGTCGTGGTCTAGCAGGAAAACTATTACCTTAATCTCACTTTTGCAACCTGCATGTCCCGACATTGGTTACCGCAGGAATTGTCATTGTCCTCCCGCACTTAAGTTGGCGGGCTGAAGGCCACACAGTGACATAAAAATATAAAGGCCCATACAGTGACGTAGGGCAGGATGTATTAATATACATCGCCGCCCTTCGCCTGGCAGCCGCCGCGATGCTGCCGCATAGGTACACATATGCGGCTAACATCGGGTTGCGGTGACAGAGACCCCCGCGATACCTGTGATGTGGTCTGCGGGGGTCTCCGTCACATCCCGGCGGCTGCCAGTGTCCCCCTGCGTCTCCTCCTCCCCCCTGCAGCCGGATGTCCTGCCGGCTGTGACACCTGGGGGAGGAGATCAAAGGAGGACGGGAGGGGGGGGGGGGACGGGAGGGGGAGGGGGGGGCGCGCGGACGGCAGACGGCGGGCGGCGAAAGACACCAATGTGGCGATACCGTGCCTAGCGAAAACGGGGCGGACGGGTATTGATACATAGGAAAATACGGTAAAACGGGTGTTTTACCGCATTTTCCCATTAGTACATCCCGCCCCTAGTACGCTTCACAGATCAAGGCCAAACAATGACAGGCTACTTAAATCATTATACACTATTTATCCATGATGCCAATTACACATGACGCCGCATACCGTGTTGACAATTACAAATTATGTCGCACACCATGATGACAATTACACATCATGTCACACACACCGTGATGACAATTACACATTATGTCGCACACCATGATGCCCATTAGACCCCACACTGATGGCAATTAAACAATTACTCCCCACACCGTAATGCCTATTACACATTCTGACCCACGCGCCGCTGCCGCACAACAGATGCCATTTACTAATATGCCCCAAGTGCCAGATATGCCCCCACAGTGCCATACATATATGCCCACACAGTGCCATACATATATGCCCCCACAGTGCCATACACATATGCCCCCACAGTGCCACACATATATGCCCCACAGTGCCAAATATGCCCCCACAGTGGCACACATATGCCCCCACAGTGGCACACATATGCCCCCACGGTGCCACGGATATGCCCCCACGGTGCCACGGATACGCCCCAACAGTGCCACACATATGCCCCCACAGTGCCACATATTCCCCCAAAGTGCCACACATATGCCCCCACAGTGTCACACATATGCCCCAAAGTGCTAGAAGCAGCACAACTCACTGACTGGGTCTCCCCCTCCGCTGCCATCGTTGTTGTTGCTGCTGCTGCTTTGCTTTCCTGGGGAGGGGAGGGGAGCGGAGCGCATCGCACGCCTCTCCTTCACTGTGTGTAGCTGAGCCGTCAGCCATTCATAGCTCGCGGGCTGGCTCCTGATTGGCTGCCGGCCCGCGAGCTCACTTATTGGCTGACAGCCCAGTGAGCGAGGGGAAGGAGAGGCGCGCGATGCGCTCCCCTTCCCTGGGAAATCAGCTGGGCGCTTGAGCGGCGCTTGTGGCGGCCGGGGAGAGGGGGAAGAAGGGAGGCAGCAGCGTTAGGGGGAGCTGACGGGCGCCCCGGCTGTTAACAGAGGCGGACAAGCCGTGCGGCGCCCCGGGCTGCTGCACGGCTTGTCCGCCTCTAGAAACGGCCCTGCTATTAGGAGGAAGAGGAGTCCCCTATAAATGAAATCACACAGCAGCCATTAGATTGGGTCACTTTTAGAGCAGTGAGGTGGCTATAGGAGAAATCCCTGTAGTAGAGATATGATCTGCATATGTGCAGGTAAGAGTACAATGCTGACTGTGTGTCTGTATACTGATGCCCCTTGTGAAGGGGTACAGATGTGTGTGTGTGTGAATATCTGAACATTGCTGCCAGCAATGGGGCATCTAACTAGATCACTTAGAAAATGCCCCTACATCGCTCCATGTGCAGGGGCCGTAGCAATAGCGATGCGCGGACCGTGGCATTGCTATAGCCCAGCGATTAATATTCAGCATTCTTGATAAATCTAGTTACATTGCTGGTCAGTGCCAGTGTTCTCACCGGAGAACACTGGCCCTGACAGATCGCTCAGCAAGCATCGCTGACACATCGCTGCGCCACGATATGTGCTGAGCGATCTACCAACATTCATATCGCTCAGCACAGTCGCCACAGTAGGCCCCTTTAGAGAACAGAGAGAGGCAAACTGGGTGTGAGGCATTTTGTACATTACATGAGAGGAGAAAAAATAAAGGCAGAGCGTATTAGCACACAAAGGAGGAATAAGGTACTTTCACTAGGTGTAAAGATACACAGATAAGAGCAGTGAGAAATGTCATAGTGAACTACAGGCACTAGCCAGCAAAGGACCAAGTTGACCTATATATGTAAGGTGCAAAACATTTATTGTAACTGGGCTTTAAGGGCGGGAGGTACTAAAGGGAAAATGCAGTAAAACGGGGGTTTTACAGTATTTTCCTATGTACCATTACCCGTCCGCCCCGTCTCCGCCTGGCAGGGCGGAGACGGTGGCGAATCCCCAGCTTTTGCTGGCGATTCCCTCTGCAGCGGTGACACTGCGGAGTGGGGACAGAACATACAGAAATGCAGTAAAAACCCCGATAACGGGGTTTTTACCGCATTTCTGTGTTCGAGAATCGCCCCCTAAGTCAAGTATTTAAGCAGGAGGTAGAGGAGAAGCTTGCTGTAACCATATTTGTGTCTTTCAGAGATGTGCTAGAAGACAGAAATAAAGAAATATATTTTTACATATGGCCAGCGCTCAAATCGTTTAATTGATAACTGTTGTACACTATGTATAGCTGTTTTCTTAATATACAGATATAAAATCTGCATGGGCAAGGTTCCCCTTCTTGGGTATTGCCCACATCCCAGAGAGGTAGCCTGGGGATCACAGGTGGTGTATCACAACATATGCACCTTGGACCAGTGATGTAAGTTTGTCCCAGTTGCCCGGAGGCAAGATAAATATTGGTGCCTCCCCCCACCATAGGTTCACAGGTTCTAATACAGGGTGTGACAATAGTAGTAGTAGTGTGTCACATTCATTGTCCTGCTAGGAGGGGGAAGTCAACCACAGAAGATATCGACAAATACACTGATTCAAACAATATAGGGGAGATGTGTCCCCTTGGTAGCAGGAGCCCAGTGGCAGATGACTCCAAAATTGCCTCCCAGAGTTACGCCTCTGCCTTGAACCACAATCTTTGGTTCAATGTGGGATTCGGATTGTCAGAATCCTAGGCCGGTTTCGGTCAGCTTGCCTGCAACTCGACACGCAGTATTCAATGTTCCTCCTGTCAATTGGTGAAAAGTGGGCGTGTCAGTCCAAAAGGGCCGTGGATTAGTGAGATAATCAGTCGTAAATTCAACATTCCATGGCAGTTTCAGATAAAACAGATCCGACTTGTTTTAAAGTCGGTTCTGTTTTATCAAAATCCGACTTTAATTCTGTCGGAAATGGCAGCATTGAACAGGCGGCTGTTTCACCTGTCCAAAATAGTGCACAACATTGAATACCAACCTCAATCTATAAGGCAGGGGTGGAATGCATACTGCACCAGAATATATCTCTTTACTTATCACAAAATATCTCCCATCTCGACCACGCCGCTCTGCACAAGATCTGCGTCTCTCTTCTGCACAGATCACTAGCTCCCATTCACTATTACAGGACTTTCATCGGGCTGCTCCCATCCTATTGGAATGCCCTTCCACGCACAATAAGACTCTCCACTAGCCTCCAAACTTTCAAGTGTTCCCTGAAAACTCACCTCTTCAGGCAAGTCTATCATATTTAAAGTCCACATGCATAACCCTCTGAGGCACTTACAGTATGTATTCTATAGCTTTTCTTCTGGACGTGCACCTTGGTGGGACTGCTATGCTATTACTGATGCCTGTCCTTGTGTTTCCCTCCTATATCCCTATAGATTGTAAGCTTGCAGCAGGGCCCTCCTACCTCCAAGTCTGTCTGTTGTTACCCAGTTTGTTTTATCTCTGTTTAAAATGGTAAAGCGCAACGGAATCTGCTGCGCTATATAAGAAACTGTCAATAAATAAACACTGGCAGCTTGAGGGACTTGTAAAAAGGTAGCCGCTTCCCTTGCACACTTCCGGGTGTTCACTCTCCGCTCCGGTTGGTCAGACGGACATGTGTCTGCGTGTCAATCAAAGTGCCTTGGCATGTCACGAGTGACACGCGTGTCATAGGTTAGCCATCATGGGTCTAGGCGCTGTGAAACCTTGAGCTACTGTAGGCAATAAATGTAATACTCGCTGGTAGCTTTAGTTTCTGTACATAACGTAAGAAATAGTTGGACAAATGAACTGTAACCTTAAGGCACAACTGTATGAGTAACACCTCAGAGAAGGCCCGAGATCTAAAGGCCCCCATACACTATGAGATTTATCTGACCTGTAAAATTGCATCTGATTTCCCTTGAACTTCCCCGGCAGCTTCCCAGGAGGCCTACATACAATTTGACACTTGATGTGCCATTTTTTTACATCCAATTTGTGTCAGATAAATCACATGTGATTTATCACATGTGATTAATCACGTGATTTATCTGATGCAAATTGGATGTGCCATGAGATTTATCTGATGGGATGGCCCTAGGGAGTGGCCTGAACAGTGCTATACCTTGCAGGTATTATGCTGCCCATACATATGTGAGATATTGTGAGATATTGCATGAAATCATTCGATTTCGGCCACATCTGGCCGATAAATCGAATGATTGCATGCATTTTGAAGGGGACATTCGACGCGATGCGCAGGTATGCCGTCGAATATCGCATCGATAGATATTATGAGCTGCACATAATATTTATCGAATTGCATGAGCAATCGCATGTGGTTTTTAACCACATGCGATTGCTCAAATGCAATCAGCGTTGGGACTAGAGCGGTGACCGGAGCTGGCAGCAGGGACCGGAGCTGGCGGCGGCTGAGGACCGGAGCTCTGGTGGGGACCGGAGCTGGCGGAGAACAGGAGCGCACGGTGGCGGCAGCGGAGGACAGGAGCGCTGGCGGGGAGCGGTGTACATACCTGGCTGGGGACCGGAGCTGTCAGGCGGCGGGACTCAGCAGTGGCAGCATATGACTTTGAAACACTGGATGGCCCTCTGATTGGCTGAGGCCGCTGAGAGAGAGCTCTCTCCGCCAATCAGCGTCCGCCTGAATGTGAGGCCGCTGATTGGCTGAGAAAGCTCTCAGTCTCAGCAGCCTCGGCCAATTAGAGGGCCGTCCAGTGTTAAGGGGTATACAGGCAGCTATTTGGGTATAAGCGGGTTATATATGTAGCAACCCCCTGACACACTAATGTTGACACATGGACAGATGTGGACACAGTGATGCCTACACACAGACAGATGCTGAAACATGGAGATTAACACAGTAACCCTGACATTTTGACACACTGATGCCGACATACAGACAGATGCTAAGAAATGGACACAATTATGCTGACACATAGACAGAAGCCGACACGCTGATGCCAACACACAGGAGCTCACACAGCCAAAGGACACTGACACATTAACCCCAAACACGCTGACACACAGACAGATACTAACAATACTAACATACCGACACACCAATGCTGACACATAGACAGATGCAGACATACTGATGCCGACACAGACATATGCAGATACATGGACACTGACACAGTAACCCTGACATGATGACACATGGATGCCGGCACGCATACATATGGTAACACACTAACACAATGATGCCGACACACAGACATCTGTATTACACATATAATATTGAATTCGGGTGAAATCGGCCCAAAATCGCATAGTGTATGGGGGCCTTAACAACCTGGCTATTTACTGAAGTTTAGGCTCAATCCCACCCTCCAACTCTCAGCAAAATCCAATGCAAATTAACAATGAATAACATTAAATGTTAATTCTAGATCTATCTTTCTATTATAGTTCACACACTTTATTGCTTTATCACATCACTGATTAAACTTCATTGCTTTACTTATGTAACTACGAAGACAGAAACTACAATTATGTAAGACTCTTGCAGAGTGATTTGTAGAATTTGCATCCTGTAGCGTTAATTAAGTCTGATTTTCGGAGCATTTCTGTAAATTTCTGTATGCTCATTATTTCTGCTTCCTAACATAATTTAGCAAGAAATATAAATAATTTAAATCGGATAACAAAGAAAAGTACACAAGAAAAAGACTGGGAAAAACTAAAGTCAGAAAATCAGACCTGTTACATACACTGCAGCAGAAGAAAAGATTTGTATTTTTCTTTTTTTCTTCATTTTCAAAGAATTAATTCAGCGTTTGAGGCTGGAAAAACATGTTATTAAAATGAGATTTGAGTGCAGTAAACTGTGCACAGTTGTCTCTGGAGTGTGAAATTACTAACTGGAGGAAGATTTCACAGAGGTTTAATCTCCCTGAGATACTGGAGCAGGGGGGGATTTTAGATACCGGCCACTTTACCAAAGCCTCTGGCCTGCCAGTCAGTCGGCCAGTGTGTCTCCACATGTATAGATATACTGTAGATCTTACATCTTCTGGGCTAGCAATGCAGTCTCACAGAAACAAAATTCACAGGAAAAAAAATATTTGCTTACCTCCAGTCCCACAACATACATTAGGGAACTCCCAACTGCAAGATAAAAAAAAAATGACAATATATTAGTGACATCTCTACATGATTATGGTTTAAAGAGAGTGTAAATATGTGAGAATATAATGCAGATATACCTAATTTCCTGGATATATATATATATATATATATATATATACAGTGGTCGAAGTGGGGCGGTATACGGGGGTATGGCATACCCCCACTTTAATCTGAAGATAAAAAGAAAAAGTTTTTTTTCCGCCTCAGGATGCTCTCTGATCACTCAGCAGCACATATTGTGCTTTTGTAATACCCCTGTACAACGGGGCAGTCTGGCAGGGGACGTTGATGGACAGGGGGGTGTCCGAAGGTGCGCACTATATTCACTCTTTACTTTTCCATATCCCCCACTTCAAATTTTCCACTTCGACCACTGGGCCCCCTTTACACTTCAATACAAACTTGTTGATTTTGAAACAGTCTTCTGAGTGCCGTCATTTTTTCATATTGGATATATATATATATATATATATATATATACTGATTGGTTTACACCAGAGAAGGTGGCTTAAATTAAATAGTTTCAAAGACCTCTCACCAGCTGAGGACTTACCTACTTTAGACTCACAAAAATGGACCCATCAAATTTTTTGGGTAGTCTACACCAACCCCAGAAGAGTGGGTGGATCTCTCACATCCACCCATTTGATAAAGAAATGGTCAGGATGGGGATTTAATACCCAATATTGTGGCTCCATAGGGGTTAGGCGAGGCTAGCATGATGTGAACTGCATCAAGGATCCGCAAGTCACTTAATTTTGCAATGACAGGAGCGGCGGGACCTTATAACTAGAGTACAGCCTGGTTCCAGAAGTGGAGCAATATGCAATAAGATATATTTCCCTTTATACTAGGGATGGTTATCAACCATTTAGAGGATTCAAAATGGTTGATGGTATATAGTCAATGTTGGATACTTTTACCATTGATGGTGTATAACCAGATGGTTATACAGCATTGATGGTACTTCTGAAACTTTTGCTTTAAACATTGATTTTTGTTTCCAGCTCTAGCATGTGCTCTTTCAGTAATGTCTGGGCATAAGCAAACCATAGTCTATACTATAATGGGCCAGATGTACCAAGCTTGAAAAGTGATAAAATGGAGAGTGATAAAACCACCAACCAATCAGCTCCTACCTGTCATGTTTGAAAAATTACAGGTACAGTAGGAGCTGATTGGTTGGTGGTTTATCACTCTCCATTTTATCACTTTTCAAGGCTTAGTACATCTCGCCCAATAACCGATGAAACACACAGCAAATAGCACAACACGGGGTGAAAGCTCACCTTTGTGTAATAATGATAACTAAAAGTAAAACTTTAAGAAATATTAACAGTGGTGATACAATATGGGCAGAACATAATATATTAAAAGTGCTACAATGTAAAAATGAGGTATGACATACACTGTATGAATAAATGCTGCAGATGCGCGAGATTCCTTTTGGTAACACAGTGTGGTACCACCAGTGTCTATTACAAAACTAAATCCTAAATAAATATGACACAAGATTACACTAGTCAACGCTATTGTTCTGTGCAAATGGGACAGAGAACCCCACTGCTTTACTGCAGAAACCCCTCAGGTTAAAAGACCACCACAGCAGGTCTGTGCCGACCTAACAGACCTTGACAGAACAATCCGGATTGATCTGTGGGACACTGATAACAAAATACCCCAAACTCTTATACTGAAAATAATCAGCTTAGAGAGGAAATCTTCCTAATACAATTATATAATGTGCCGTTAAATTATCCCCAGATAATGTCAGCATTTCCTGCATTATCCATGACTGATGTTATCCATAGGACCGGTGGTATTCCCCTCAGAGGACCAGTTCACTGATGTAATTGTAACTTAAACAGAATGCTAAAAATCATTCAAAGAAATAACAAAAAATAAAAAAAAAATGATGTGATTCAGTGATATATTTGTTTTATCCTATCTAAATAGTATAGAATATCTTTTGCTATGTGGCCATGTGGGACATATGCCATGTTTACATAAATCCTATACGTGACTGGTCAGCAATTTGGTTTACACTAACAAAATCATCCACCCAATTAGTTCTGTAATAATCTGACAACCATATGACGGTTTATTCTGGACCTCAAGTCTTCTATTCGATAGTGAGACAGGTGGCTCTCTCCAAACACATTGACACAAGATACATCTAGCCTACTTTCGCGTTAAACAGCCTTTCTAGACATGCCATGGGGACAGCAATGGCAGGGACAGTCCCGGGCTTCGCCTGGAGAGGAGACCCCTTTATTTGGTTATTGGGGTGGGGTGGGGGGGATGGACCTGGCCCAGGCTGACCAGACAGGTTGCTCATGCTTTGGCCTCCCCGGCCTTATGTAAAAAGTGGAATGACACCGCTGGCTGTTTGAGCCCGTTGCTGGTTTCCGGAATACGGGGGGACCCCTACTCCTTTTGTTTCCTGTATTTTGGGAACCAGGTCTGGGCCAAGTGCCTGGTATTGGTTATAGAAATACAGGGCCCCAGCTTTCCCCTCCTTGTATTTCTGTAACCAGGACCGGCTTTAAGAGCCAGGTGCTGGATATAGACACAGAGAAGCATCGCAATGATAGGACTGATCCATGTGATGCTGGCGGGTCATACGTATTTGGCTGCCAGTTAACTCAGCAGCCAAATACAAATCACTTCACCATCAGAAAATACAAATCCGGAGAATACGGCAGTTGTATTCTCCATTCATATTTTTGGCCGATTACGGACGATTCCGGTCGTACATGGGATCGGCTGTAAATCGGCCATTATAGTAAATTTCCCCCTGTGACTTTCACCACACAGAAATTAGTTTAAACATGTACAAAGGTGCAGATTAAGCACAACAGGATACAGATTCAGACTACACCGCTTATTTATACACACCTAACTGATCAGTGCAACCTAGCAAAGTAGTTTTGTGGTTTCTAGTAATTTTATCTGTTTGAATTAAATTAATTTTGATGGAAAAAGACACTTGGTGCGGCTTAGTCTACCAGGCCCTGGAGCTCAGAGTGGGCCTGTTTGGCACTAGTGAAGCTGCAATGTACGGAGACACATCTGCATTTCAAATGGAACCTTTTTTTTTTTTTTGCTGATATCTTTTGCCCAATTCACCTCAGTCTTTTCCACTTGAGGCTGTAAATATTGAAAAACATGCTCAATAGAAAGAGCAACACAATCCAGGCATTCTGCAATATCATGGTAATGCAAAAAATGTGTTCAGGGGCTCTTTTATACCGTGCTTTTGGAAGTACTACACAGTTTGTTTATTGCACAGGGTATAGATCAATAATCAGCCAACAGCTACAAAAGCTTATTCATGCACATTAATTTTGCAGCAGAGACACTGAAAAAAGCCCCTCATTCAAATTCTGCCACTTCCGTCTGCTGGCCCATTAGCTGGAAGTGCTATGGAAAACACACACTGCTGAAATAATATACATAAGGGGACATTTCTGAGGCTCTGTCACCAGTAAATGAACCGTATGCCTTTTCCCAGGACACCAGGACACAAAGAATGAACCTGGGGGTTAAATGGGTCATTAGCAAGTGAACAATACAGGCCGCTACAGATTTAATTAAATTCCAATTCCACTAAAGAATAAAATAGAGCAACCCGTTCTCACAGCAGGAAAACAAGACGCTTATCAGCAAGATGATGTATCTGGGATACCAGGCGTACGAGCTGCCATGTTGGATTGTGCCAAAATGCCCACGCTAATACCAAAAGACAGACATGGATCTTCATATACTCATTAAAAACTGTTTTTATGTAAGTTATTTTGCTTTCCGCTATACAGTACCTCATTATGCTGGATTCTCTTTTAGGCAGAAGTATTTACAAGTAAACCACTATAGCTTCTGCTAGCCAATATCACCAAGTGCCTTTGTCGTCATCATCATTTACTCTGAGAATCAGCATATAATGGGGGTAATTCAGCCGTGAATTTGCAGCGGACAAATGAATGTGCTTGCTGTGCGAATGGATGGGTATGGCTAAAAATCTATTCGAATCCGAGCGAATTTGTCAAAAAAACATCGTAACAGGCTCACCATCGACTGACCTTTTACACTGGGTACAAGTCACCACAGGCTACCTACTCGGCGGTCTGATGGAGAAAGGCATATCCAGGCCAGAAGCGGACGTCACACACCCTCCCCTAAGCCCTCAGGCACGCCTACTGGTTTTCCAGATTCTTGGGAAAATATAGCATGTTTTATTCCAACAGCAATAATACCTCACAAGAGCGGTATGCGATCAACAGGCAGACAATGTCTAGGTCGACAGCCACTATGTCAATAACGAATGGTCGACAGTGACTAGGTCGACAATGACAAAGGGTCATCACAAGCTTATGGTCGACATAGACATGGTCAACATGAGTTTTTCACTATATTTTTTTTTTAAGTGGATTTTCATACTTTACCATCCAAGTGGACATAGAGGGCGGGATGTATCAACGCTTACCGTGGCGTTGACATCCCGTTTTCGCGTTCGTCACTTGTTCGCCTGATGTATTAATAAAGTTTTCGTTTTCAGTTGTTGAAAAAACTCCGCCGGGTGGAAGTATCGCGGAGTTTCCGGCGCGACAAATCCTCCCATTGGACAGCATTGTAGCTGAAGCGCTGTGTGATGTATTAACATTCGCAGCGCTCAGCTTCTCTTCTATATAATTCGCCTTATATTGCTGGCGAACTGTTGTGTCCTGTCAGGGTAAAGTGTAAGGTAATTTCTTCTGGAGGTGAATGTAACGGTTGTCCTGGTTTTTTATGTGGACAAGAGGCACCAGGAGCCATTGAGGTGTGAGGCACTGTGCAGTGAGCCGTGTGCCAGATGGGATTAGGGTAAAGGTGGGTGAGGAGGGTGGCATATGAGGGCATATTCAAAGTAGGGCAGGGCGGTCTGCCCACATGGGCGAGGTGTGTGTGTGTGAGGCACAGAGCAAGCAGGAGGCTTTTTAGGTGTGAGGCACTGTGACAGATGGGATAAGGGTGGGTGAGGAGTGTGGCATACGAGGGCATATTCAAAGTAGGGCAAGATGTGAGTTGGGTTGTGGTGAGAGGCATGTTATTTAAGAGTTGTGGGGCATGTTAGTTTGTGGTGAAAGGTAAAAGGTGAGGGTTACTATTAGGGCGAGGTGTGAGGCACAATGGGGCGGAGGTGATAGGGGAGAGATGACGAATGGGGTGAGTCCTGATGCAAACGCGCGAAAACCCGCCCAGCCCCTGAGCGCATCTGCGCATGACAATAAAAAAACGTCATCGCGCATGCGCAGTGAAAAAAAAAAAAAACGAAAAGATTTCGGGAGAGGTCTGCATTAGCGCGGACCAAAGATATGCATAAAAACATCGTAAATAACGCGAAAATCATCGCAAAAGAATCGCGAAAAAAGCGCGAAAAAACGGAGTCCACTTCACTACAGAAAAGTGAATATTGATACATCCCGCCCAGAGTGAGAATATAATCCTGTGCTGAGCCAGGCCAGGGGACGCGGTACACTTATATGGTGTCCATATTGACAGACACCAAAACGTGAAAAACTCATGTCGACCTTATCATCCTTGAGTATGCGGACCATATCAAGGTGTCGACATGTACAGATGGAGTGCCTCTCAGCCAGCGCCAGGGACTCAACTGAATGCAACCCGCTGGCGATCGCCAGGCGGAGAGTTGCTCCATCTGAGTGGGAGGCGCGAGCATCTCACACGGACGCGCGTCCCAGTTTTCGGGTGGCGAGGGACAGGAGCCCTGCCCGTCTCCACTTCAGGGAGATGGGCAGGGTTAGGCGGGGGGGTTGGGGAGGCGCTGGGGACTGGCGGACAGTGACCGCGCAAGTATCCTCTTCCGGCGGCTGGGGGTTGGTGATCCGACCGCCAGATCCCTGCTGAAAGAAACTGGCTCCAAATGTACATGGCCTGGATAAATCACATGTAAAAATTGCACATCAAGTGCCAAATCCGATGGAAGGACTTCCGAAAAGCTGTCAGGTGAGTTCAAGGGAACATGGACTCCTGGGCGTTGGGCCCCTACTGATCTAAAAATGTATTGGTGTTTATTGAGCTTGACCAACTGTGGTTGTAGTTATTTGCGGATATATTGAGGTCTCAGTTCATTTTGACAACCCAAAGATTGAAAGAAACCAAGAAGCAGCTTCAGCAGATCAGGACTTATACACCAACAAAACCACAACAGCGCAATACAAATCCATCCTACTTCACTGCTCCCAAGCATAATATAAAGAGCTTTATATAGAATGTATATAAATGGGAGGCATTTGTGTTTATGCTGAATGCTATGAATTGGCTGTGATTAAACTTCTCCATATGTGTATTTAGCTGTGTTTTGTCTACCCTTAGTATTAATTATTAAAGAACTGTTGTCATGTTGCAGTCAGCAGTGAGGAAATGCAAGCTGGGTTCTTGTCATTGACAGAACACTTCTGATATGCTCTGTCCTCTAAGCATTGCAGAACTGGAAACGAAAACAAATGTAAGCCATTACAGGCTGAGCTCTGGTTGGTGCTACCAGTAAAGAAGGGCCCTTTAAGCAAGGTTTTAAGACCATAGAAAAAAGAAAAGGAAAAATCAATTGACTCCTATTTTCCAGAACGCAACACATCAGCAAAGCAGAGTTCGAGTATCTGATAAAGCTACAGCCGCACAAGTTCTCTCACATAGATAGCAATGGTCTTTATTTAGGTGGAAAAGTCCATCCCATTTGCTGGTTCTGTTGCTGCCTGCAGATGGGCATGACTGTCATACAGGGGGAGATGTATTACACCGAGCACAGAGAGAGAAAGCAGAGAGAGATAAAGTAAAAACAAAGCAGCTTCTTGCTGCCATTTTTAAGGCTGCCTGATTGTAACGCCTCATTTTATTTTGCTCTGTGGATTGACACGTCTCCCAAAGTGTATCCAATCAGATGCAATTAAATATTGTGAATGAATAACTGGAATTTCTGGTGATGTTTTATTAGATCTCCCTTAAACAAATATTTTTTTTGTTCAAAAACACACAGGTTTAGTGAAACCTGTATGTTTTCACCACTGCAGCCACCGGAAAGTCAACACTTATTCGGGATTTTGCTTGGCCTTCCTTAGGCAGGTGAAACAAAATCCCCATTAAGATGTGGCTCGTGCTGGCTTATCAGGCTAATAGGACACTGCCCAGTGAAGCAATTACCTACGATCAATAATCACAGTTAATGGGATAGCCCTCTTCATTTGCTGTGACTAAAACCATTGCATTCCTTGTTTTATGGAATGGAAATATAACATTTCTGAGGCAACATCGGCATGAAATTATGTGTGGTGAGACACAGAATAACCTTTCAAGGACAATTAATTAATTTTGTATAAAATATAACTATCTATATTGGATAATATACTATTGCACCTGCCCTGTACATCAAAACAGACCCCCCTTTCTGAGCTTCTATAGAACAATATGTGAAATGAGACAACAGACTCATTCCGCACTGCGTACACAGGGCTTTAGGAAACAGGGTTGATGCAATTCCCTTTGCTCACAAGTGCTAACTTCATTTGCTAAAGAAAACTCCACACAACACTAGGCTGTGTAAACTAGGCAAGAAAATAACAGATTATTTAGTATCTGATCTTCACGATTCTTCTGTACGCTCTAGTCATACACGTGGGGGTTCAGCCTATGATTTATAAATGCACTGTATCTGCTGGGTAGTTATTGTGCCCAAAATGACCCGCTAGATGTACATAACTTCTGTAGCTGTAAACATGGCCGAGACTGTGACTCTCTATCCAGAGTTATACAGGCCCCACCATGCTCGTTATACACAATTCCCTAATCTGTCTGCAGACAGGCACAATGCAGCGGCAGCTCTGGCAATGTGGCTCAGCTCCGGGTTTCTACGCACAAGTTAGTGTGTGATTAGCAGTGAAATACTCATTTTTGGCACTGTCAGAAATCACAGACTGAGGGAAGCTGGGAAACATGTTTCGTTTTGTATGATGGCGATTCTGCCTAATTAATATTAAAAGAAGCCATGTTCACAACAATCCATCACTTAGTAACAGTAAGGAGAAGTGCCAGGAATATATTAAGGGGGAGAACACCTGGGCTCCTCCAAGGCATTAGGGTTTACATCTTGGGCTTATCTGTACAAGTAGGAATGCCATCGTGTATTGTCATTTGAAACACATTTAATATACGCATGGACAAGAAATGCATTAATATGTCATTTAATATAAAAAAATATATATATATTTATACACACACATATACATATATATGTATCTTTGCCAAGGAGAAGTCAGTCTAAACGGGGGTCAAAAAGGCATCATCTAGAGGAATGAAAGCCAGCAACATCTTATTTAAATGCAAAAAAAAGATTTTTATAAAAAAATAAAAATAAAGGCATAATGTTGCAGAAGACAACAACATAATATAAACAGGAGTAGTAAAATCCAGGGAGAGAGACTGAGCAAGTCACGGATATAGTTCATGGTCTAAAAAAAATTTAGAAATACTCATCCAGAGAGGATGTAACCCACTGTCCCTGTCACATGCAGCCCTGTCATCATTGACTTATCATGCATGTCCTGATATACAGATGGAACCAGCCTTTCAATTGCAGGGGCTGGAGATTCCATTGCCTGCCCCCGCCAGCCGTTGGAAGGGGGCGCACAGACTACAGATGGAGCCCCTCTCATTCACTATCAGCGCTCACCAGAACCTCCCTGCTGGCGAGCGCTGACGGAGAGGGACTCCATCTGTAGCCTGTGCTGCTGCCCCACCCCTATTGGTGCTAGGGGTGTGTTACCCCCATTGTATTTGTTCACAGATTGTAACTGATATGTGTACCAGGTTTGGTGTAAAGTGTTCCAGTCATTCCAGAGTTATGCTGTATGCTGAAATACTCTGTGCTGCTGCCTAAACCCTAGGGTTGCTAAGGGTGTGTTACCCCCGCAGTACTTGTTCACAGATTGTATTTGACCATGTTTAAACCGTGGATTTGTATAGAAAGACAGACAGAAGGACAAGCTTTCACTTTTATATAGTAGGTATGGCCACCTAGAACCAGAGTCACACAGCAGCATCCAAGAGAGAGACATTCCAGGAGGGCAACCTCCGTCAGTTTATTAGGGTGGGTGCTGGCCAGCACCTGCCTGCAACGGTACTGCCACAGCCTGGGGCGACCAGCACCACAGAACTCGGTAAAGTAGGAATCGGGCTTTGGCACCCGCTCGCTGACACATTAGTAGTTGTGACTCATTCATTACAGCAGACCTTGGCGTGTCACATGCTGTCATCATTTGGAGCTGTCCTGACTAATTACTTTCAAGCTGGAACATAGTTAACGTCTACAAAGCATGCAAAGTCCTAAAGATATAAATGCTTCTTGAAGCATCTGACATGTTTAGACTGAAAATCTATCCAACATGATATCTGCACCATTTTAGGGCAGTGACAAAGTAGCTTTCTCATTCTGTGTCAGATGCATACAGAGAGGAATATTCAATCTCCCTCAGCCATCTCCCAATGGAGGAGATGGCTGCGGGGCCCTATTCAATGCTGACTTCCTGGACAGCATCGAACAGGGGATCTCGGCAGAACTAGCCCGACTTTTCAAGCAGTCGGGAATCGATGAGCTCCCGGTCGCAGCTCGACGATTCACGGCTGCTTCTTGTGACCACGCCCCCTTCTTGAGCCCGACAGCCGTGACCAAAACATTTAATACCCCCCTAGAATGTGAGAAGATGCAAATACATGCATTTCACCTGTCCATACGATCCTAAATCAAACGGAATGTGGCGCATATAATGCGCCTCTGCGTGGAAACGAAGCTGCTGCTGTAAGCGTGGCTGACTACTACTGCTCAGAGATCCTGCTCTGGGCGTGTGCCTGCTTGCAGCTAGATGCGGCCAGAGGAGGACCCCCGCCCATCCCGCGAATTAGAATCGAGACACATGCGCACTGCAACTCAGAGGTATGCACAGTTCTTTTGATCATTGGCATGAATTGCCGTTTACATGACATGATCAGTCCTCCAATCTCCTATTCAAGCATTATACTACTCTCAGTACATAAATATAGCATATACACATACTGTACAAGCAGTAAATCCATTTCAAATTTTGGATAAGCTCACAATAGAGTATCTAACTGGATACCAAAATCCTGGCAGTCGAGATCCTGACAGTCAGAAGACCAACAGCGCAATCCCAACAGACAGAATGAATACCCACACATCCTTGGTAAATACATTAACACTAACCCTAACCCATTTCCCCCACAGCCTATCCATATCCATCACCTTAGCCTAACCTTAACCCTCCACCTAGTGTCTTACAGTAACCACAACCCCTGTACGGATTCTGGTCGTCAGGATCCCGCTGTGGGTCTTCTGACTGTCCGGATCCCGACTGCCTGGATCTTGACCGTATGCCAGCCAATTCTTTTTAGGGACATAACTTTACAATAGAGATAATATAGTCAATTTGCATTATTGCAACAATAAAAATGCCACTGCATAGCCCAACCCAACCCAATTTTTTTTTTTTTGGGGGGGGGGGGGGGATTCAATATGTGCTAATATTTCCGGACAGGGGAAATATTGTCACTCACATGTTCAATGTTGTCATTAACAACAGCATTGAAGGGTGTCAGATGTGACTTTTTTTTTTTAAATCTGCTTTGACTGCGGATTGTCGAATTCAGGGCCGCTTTTCGTCAATTTTTTCGTCAATCCACGTCTGTTTTCACCAATCCATGGTAAAAATTAAATTACTGGGGGTAATGGACGGTCGTGCTGCCAAGACTAAGACAAGCATTCATATAAATCAATATCTGTCCATTACTCCCAGTAATTTAAATTCATTGCATATATAATCTATATATAGATTCTATATGCAGGCCTAGCTGTGTGTGTTACAGGACTGTAGTGTTCAAGGACCTGATGCAGTGTAGCACGTCAGGCCCTTGGGTATAACACGCTTCCCTACGTGATGCCCAGGGCCCCGCCATCAAGTCCACCCTCTTCTTCAGTAGAGTTGACTAGTTGTCTGTACGGCCACTGTGGCGCAGAGATTCATTGCCTGGTTATAGGCTCCTGTCAAAAAACTTGCAGACTGCCACTACAGTATATCATTTTGAAATACGGACACTAATAGTTGCTTGAACGTCACATTATCAATGGCTATACCACACACATTGATGATGATGACCAAGTATGGATGTGTGTGGTACAAATTTTGTACCACACACACAGCCATACATGATACGAGTCATCATCATCATCATCATGAAACAAATTTATCCAAACAAATTGTTTTGTCTATCTTCCAGTATTCGGAAGTGGATGGTTGATTGTCATATGCTCCCATACATGACCAAATTTTTGTCCCCACCAGCCTTTCATTATCAATGGAGCAACCCAGAGATCTTACGCTAATTTTTATTGTTGGTGCCAAATATAAACTATAGTCTTCTTGGCATCTGGGTTTTACTATCAGTAGTTTCCGCTGATATACTATGTCCTATAATAAGTCTATTTTCCACTCTACCTGGTCTCTCTGTTTCATTATTAAAGTATGGGTGGTAAAGGAAGGTCTCATTTGAGAGATGGAGGCTACTAGTTTATCTTTGATCTGCCTTAAGGAAGTACATTCCAATGGCACATAATAAGATTACACTCCAGAAGAGGTTCAAAGAGTGGACAGGACTGAGATGCCAGACAGCAAATGCAGCTTTTGAAGTAGACAACTCTGGATTTCCTTTTAAGCCACATACTGTATATTTCCAGCCATTGTTGACTGGGGATCAGAGAATCCTAATTCTATTCTTGTGTTAGAATTAGACCTTATTTTGGAACATTATCCTTGATGTTAACAGAAACAGTTCCTCTGTTGTCAGGATACCACAGTAGACATCACTTATGGCTTGAACTGGGAGCCAAGCTACAAAGATTTATAACCTGAGAAGAGAAAGTTAAAATAAATACATACGATGCAAACTTGTAATAAGCCCCGTACACACTAGGCCATATGCTACATGAGAGATATTGGCAGTGTTTTCCTTTGAACTCCTGAGCAAATGATATTGAGTGTACACACTTAGCGATATTGTTCAGTGATGGCACCTGGCCCCCCGCTGATAGCATGCCTCGTTGGCAATAAGGTTTAATTGGCCATGCTGTACAGACACTATGTGTGTGTGTGTGTGGGGGGGGTCATTAACGATGCACATCATTGACTTTACTGAGCATACACACTAAACAATTAAAAAAATATATATATTCAGAAGGGCCAAAAGGAGTGATATCTCCAAACTATAAAAATAATAACTATGCCGATATTTCCCGCAAGTCTGCGATTCATCTGCGTTCCACTCAAACCGGAAGTAACCTGAAGTGCGGGGACGCTGAGTAGCTTCCTAATTTTAATATTAAATAATAAGTACTTTTTTACTATTTCTAATGCTGCCCATAGACGCTGCTTTGTGAGCGTGCGTTCCGTGCTGTACTAGCACGGATCAAATCGCATTGCATTGTATGTGCACACGTTGTGCATGCAATGCGATGCTATTTGATGAGAACTAGGTACAAAAAGTATGTGCAAGCACATACGTTTTGTACTGTGCGATGAGGTGCGCGGGAGCGCGCACCTCAAAGCACACATCGGGTCAGTCCTTATAGCAGCGTGTATGGGCTGCTTGAGCCTCGTTTTTTTTACTTCTAATATAAGAGTGTATTAAGATCTATCTCCTATTCACTCTCATATACCTACAATTGTAGTTTGTGAATGTCCAAAGTTAATTAGGTAATATCAGGTGTGCATAATGTTTTAATCACTTAGGGTATTTATACCCACACTGTGTACCCAACAAACCACCTTAAAAAAGCTACAGGAGCAGCGAAACGCGTTGGCCATTGGTATACCAGAATTGCTGCCACCAGTCATCCATTCCAGAGAGTGTCTCCAGGTGCCAAACGAATAAGTGGAGTAACAACAAGTTAAAAATTGTGCAGCCCCGGACTGCAGGATCGCAACACAGGCTCAACTGCTTCTTGTGGAGGAACGCCACCTCTGTAATTTGCCAATTTATCCATCCCTGTGGAGGAAATGCCATCCTTACCACCCAGGTTGGAGGAAGCATAGTGGAGGGCCACAACATACTCCCGACACCCACCAATATCAGGACATATAACATCTTTTTGGGCCAAAAAAGAACAGGACACACCCGAATGTAAGGTGACTTTGAGAATCTCACTAAAATGTGCACAAATCATCGCAGCAATTATTTTCATGTTTATTATATTTTTTTTATTTTTTTTTAGCTATTAAGCTCACCTTTTAATTTGTCTATGTCCAATAAATGTTATTTGAATTTTAACTAAATTGCATACCTTTATTTAGTGTGTAGCGCAACCATCTTTTGCCTATTGTTTACTTGTAAGGGAGTGACACCCCTTGTTTTTGTTGCAGCTTGACAAAGCAGGATTATACAGGCGCCCTCTTCAGATACGAAGGCATCTGTCTTTTTCCTTTTCACATAACAAAATGAATCAGCTCAGTCTCCTGGTGTGTATTAGTCACACTGTGTTGTGATTAAGATGGCAAAAAAATAAATAAAAAAAATTATATAATATATATATACCCCCTGACGAAGTCCCCAGATGACGAAACCGGTTGGGCGTGGCCTAAAACGACAACGCTGTGCTTTTGGAGTTCCTGACCACGGAGGCCCTGGCGGCGGCGAAAAGGCTGGTCCCGGCTATTCAAGTCGTTGGTGCACCGTGTTGGATATCACTGTGGCAAGCTGTTTGCTGTTATCTATGATGTATGTGAGCCTGCACTTTTAGTAAAATTTGTTTTACACTTTGCTCATATCTGCGCTTTTTCTCCAATTTCTTTCTACACACACACATATATATATATATATATATATATATATATATATATATATATATATATATATATATATATATATAATTTGCAAAGGGGGTATGGAGGTGCGCTAGCTTAACTGCCTGGGTTCTTTTAAAAAGTCCAGTAATGGATACTCATACAAAGACAGTTCATCAGACAATGTTGTCCTTCAGTTTCCAAGTAGCACTAGATCACTGATTTAGCTGACCGCTGCTTCCAACCTGGATAGGGTCCTGGGATCCAAACAGAACCAATTTTTATCTAGAGAGAAGGGGATGGAAGGAAGCGCTATATAGTGCAATAAAGGGATTTTTGTAAGAACTTACCGTTCGAATCCCTTTCTCTGATATGGTCCTGGTGACACAGCTCAACACTGGGATGTAGGAGGGTCCGAAGGAGCCAGGCACCTATCCTAAAGCTTTAGAGGGTAGGCTCCTCCCCTACTGCATCCCTGGACTCTTCAGTTCAACTTTCAAAGCCACTGGAATACATTAACTCAGTACAAACACCTGCACATATTATATGCACATTTTATAACAGAAACTGTTAACTTTTAACCATTTTAACATGAACATCATGAAATTCTGGCATACTTACTGAGCGTAAGGGAGGGATCGCTGTGTCACCAGGACCATATCAGAGAAAGGGATTCGAACGGTAAGTTCTTACAAAAATCCCTTTTTCTCTTTCAATGGTCCTGGTGACACAGCTCAACACTGGGACGTTCCAGAGCCGGTCCTTTGGGAGGGTACGCTCAGGTCTGCAGCTCTCAGCACTGCTCGCCCGAATGATGCGTCCTCCGACGCGAACTCATGGAATCTATAGAATTTGGCAAATGTGTGAACAGATGACCAAGTGGCAGCTCTGCAAACCTGCTCCGCTGTGGCCCCATGTCGGACCGCCCAAGAGGTAGCAACTGACCTGGTGGTATGCGCATTAATTCTGGCCGGTACAGGCCTACCCACTTTGGTGTATGCAAAAGCTATCACAGATCGCAACCACCTAGCAATGGTCTGCTTAGATGCAGGCCAACCAATTTTATGTACGTCATACAATACCAATAAAGTGTCAGTCTTTCTAACACTCTTCACTCTGTCCACATATATGCGTAAGGCACGCACAACATCCAAAGTCTTCAACTTGTCCCTTTTCTTGGAACCCTCTGGGGGTTGAAACACAGGTAGAACTATCTCCTGATTTAAATGGAAGGCAGAGACTACCTTCGGTAAAAATTGGGGCACTGTTCTCAGAACAGCCCTGTCATCGTGAAAGATTAAGAAGGGAGATTTGCATGACAAGGCTCCCAACTCAGACACCCTCTTAGCAGATGCTACTGCTAACAAAAACACTAACTTCCACGTGAGAAACTTAAAGTCAGCCGACCTCAAAGGCTCAAAAGGTGCCTTCTGAAGGCAATCCAAAACCAGTGACAGGTCCCAAGGTGCTACTGGTTGCTTGTAAGGGGGTTTCAGTTTGGATACCCCTTGTAAAAAAGTTTGAATCTCCGGTAAAATGGCAATTCTTTTTTGAAAATAGATGGACAAGGCCGAAATCTGCACCTTCAACGACTGAAGACTTAGGCCCGAAGAAAATCCATCTTGTAAAAAATCCAACATTTTTGATAATTTGAAGTGAGATGTGTGAGCTTTTTGCCTCTCACACCATCTAATATAAGTCTTCCAGACTCTATAATAATTTGCAGAAGAAACAGCCTTTCTGGCTTTTATCATAGTCTGCACTACTGCGTCAGAAAATCCTTTCTTTTTTAAAATGGCGGTTTCAATAACCAAGCCGTCAAAATCAATCGATCGGAATCCAGATGATTGAATGGGCCTTGTCTTAACAGGTCTGGTCTCAGAGGTAGACGCCATGAATCCACTGATAACCTCTGAAGCCTCGAATACCAAGACCTCCTTGGCCAATCTGGGGCCACAAGGATCACCGGGACCTTCTGGTCCTGTACCCTCTTTAACAGTCTTGCTAACATCGGAATAGGAGGGAATGCATAAAGAAGATCTCCCTGCCAATGGGTAGTCATGGCATCCACTGCCTCTGCTAGCGGATCTCTCGTTCTGGCATAGAACCTGGGCACCTGATGGTTGAACCTGGATGCCATTAGGTCCAAATCCGGAGTTCCCCACATTGCAGTGATCTGGTGAAACACCTGAGGGTGTAGGCTCCATTCTCCTTCCTTGAGCTCCTCCCTGCTCAGGAAGTCTGCTTCTATATTCTCCACTCCTGGAATGAATATAGCCGATACTGCAGGAACATTCTGTTCCGCCCATAGAAAGATTCTGGACACCTCCCACATGGCCAATCTGCTGCGAGTACCTCCCTGGTGATTCAGATACGCCACAGCTGTGGCATTGTCGGTCTGAATCCTCAAGGGGGAGTTCCTTAACCTGTCTCCCGCCAAGGAAATCACTTTCCAGACAGCTCTCAGCTCCAAGATGTTTATTGGCAACGCTGATTCCTCTGCCGTCCACAGGCCCTGCAGCCTGAGATCCAGGGCTACTGCCCCCCAGCCCCTGAGACTGGCATCGGTAGTTACTATCAACCAGTCCCAGGTCTGTAATGACCGACCCCACTGAAGGGAATCTACCTCTGTCCACCATTTCAAGGAGTCCCGAGTGTCTGCGGACAGCACTATCAACTCCGTCTTCATGGTCAAAGTGTTTCCTGACCAGGCTGACAAAATGTTCCATTGGAATACTCGAGAGTGGAACCTGGCAAATTGAAGCGTTTCGAATGACGCCACCATTTTCCCCAGGAGTTTGAGGCACCTCCATACTGACAAGCTCGGAGCACTGAGGATCTCCTGAACTAGATTGACCAGGTCCCTGGCCTTTATCTCCGGGAGGAATACCCGATGGAGATGGGTATCCAGTATGACTCCCAAGAACTGGATCCTCTGTGATGGTACCAACTGAGATTTTTGTAAGTTTAAAATCCAGCCGTGAGCCTGCAAAAAACTGATGGCCTCTTTTAAATGACTTTGAAGCAGTGTTGCTGATTCTGCTTTGAACAGGAGATCGTCCAAATAGGGTATTACTGTGATTCCCCTGAGCCTCAGCACTGCCGCCATCACAGACATTATTTTTGTAAATACCCTTGGCGCGGTTGCTAGGCCAAAGGGTAACGCCCGGAACTGTAAATGCAGGTCTCCTATGGCAAATCTCAACAGCATCTGATGTTCCGGGTGAATGGGAACGTGCAGATATGCGTCCTGGACATCCATGGACGCCAGAAATTCTCCCTGGTCCAGACTCAGGAGTACAGTTCTCAAAGACTCCATTTTGAAATGGTCTACCCAAAGGTGAACATTTAAGAACTTCAAATTTAGTATTGGTCTGAAAGACCCGTCTGGTTTGGGCACCAGGAACAGCGTGGAGTAAAATCCTTTCTTCCACTCTGCCCTGGGAACCGGGACTACCACCCCTTTTTCCAAAAGGGAATGAGCCGCTCTCATAAGAGCTGTGCGCAGGAGCGCCTGCTTTGGTATGGGTGTGGAGATGAACCTCTTTGGAGGCCGCCCTCTGAAAGGGATTTTGTAACCCTGGGTAATAATCTCTAAGACCCAGGTATCCTGGTCTAGAGAAGCCCAAGCGTCTCTGAAGTGTGTAAGACGCCCCCCCACCTTTATCCCTGCCGGGCTGATCCCCTGGCAGTCATGCGGAGGGTTTTTCCTCTCCTTTAGAGGCAGGCTTCTTATTGAAAGAGCCAAACTTGGACCTTTGGGATTTGCCCCTGGAGTTCTGGAACTTTCCCCTGAACGATTGTCCCCGAAAGGACGCACCACCTCTAGGGGAGGGCCGAAAGGACGGCCTAAAAGCAGCAAATCTGGATGACTGCTTTGTTGAGGAGGCCGGCAGAAACGTACTCTTGCCGCCTGTGGCTTGTTTTATAATCTCCTCAAGCTCAGAACCAAAAAGTAACTTTCCCTTGAAAGCTAACATTTCTAAGGCCTTTTTGGACTCATTGTCCGCTTCCCAGGCCTTAAGCCAGAGTACCCTCCTGGCATTTATGGAGACTGTGGATACTCTGGTAGCCATTTTAAGAGCTTCCTCCTCTGCTTCCACCGCATATTCTGCAGCGGCCTTAATCTTTTCTGCTACCAGCAAAGCACCGTGGTCAGCCTGCAGCATGGTGCATAGCTCACCAGCCCACTCTATAATGGCCTTAGAGACCCAGGCTGAAGCAATAAGGGGACGCAGGGTAAACCCCACCCCTTCAAAAATAGCCTTGAGGTTTCCCTCTAGCTTTTTATCCACAGCATCTTTAAAAGCTGCACCACCCTGTACAGGTAATACCGTAGCTTTTGATAAGCGTGCCACAGAAGCATCCACAACAGGCACCTTTTCCCAGAGTTCAGAATGAGACTCCGGCATGGGGTACAGACTAAGGAATCTTTTAGGCATCTGTAGCCTCTTATCTGGGGTTTTCCAAGCCCCTTCCAATAGTTCCTGTAACCCCTCATCTGAGGGAAAAGTAACAGCCTCCTTTCGCTGTCGCTTAAAAACACCCTTAACAGGGGTCTTATCCTCAACAGACAGTTTTAACGCCTGTTTTACAGCCACAATAAGATCCTCTATACCAGCAGCAGAGGTCTCTTCAAAATCATCACCCTGGTCCCAGGGTGTGTCAGTATACTCTCCTTCCTCTTCCTCTAACACATTAGGCATAGCATAAGACCTTTTAGGGGTCCCTGTAACCTCATCCATTTTGTCCAGTATTTCACTGAATCTGTTGATCCCCTTAGCAGTATCCTGCATCACCTGAATAAGTGCAGGATCTGCCTGGGTAAGAGGTAAGGAGCCAGACGACTGCTGAGATGATGGCATAGGTCTCTGTGATTCTACCAGCACATCACTCTGCCTGTCCAGAAGCTGCACCAAAGCGTTTACCGACCTGCCTAGGGCACTGGCCCACGCAGGTTCACTCTGCTCTCCCCTATGGTGTTCACTGCCCATGGGTCTCACATCAGCGCAAGTAATACATAAGCCCCCCTTGGCCATCTGCTCAGGGACAAACTTTTGTGTGCAAACATTGCACGCGCTCAGTGCACTAAGGACTCCCTCCCCCAAAACCACAGCCTGATGCTCAGACATGATGCAAGTGAAGCGTATATATATATATCTAAATATACACAGTGCAAACAATTGTACAAGCGTTTATACAAAGTCAATGCACCCAATCACTTAGCTGTCTGTAGGTTTCAACTGCGGGGAAGCGATGCCCAGGAAATCCAAGTCACTCTGCCAGGATCAATAAGCCAGCTCAGCTCCGCTGCAAGCGTTCTGAAAGGCGCCAAAGTCAGAGTGAAGGAAGAGACCAAAGTCCCTGCTGCTGCGGGGTCCGTGACCTTTTGGCGCCAACCACCCCCAGCTAGCCGCTCCTTAGGTAGGATTTCCTTGTTCCAGTATCTCCCCCTCAAATGGGGACCACTTGGAACATGCCTGTCACAGCGCTGCTGTCCTCTCAGTCAGGAGCTCAGCGTGTAAGCTCCGCATAAAATGGCCGCCGCCATCACGGAGCGCCTGTCCCCCATGATCCCCACCTAAACGTGGAGCCGGTTTCAGGCTACTCCGGAGCCCAGGCAGCCTCTTAATAGAGGCTGTAAGCGCAGCACAGGGAGACCAGACAGAGTCAACCCTGTGCACAGAGAGCTGACAGGACGCGCTTCTGTCAGCTCCTGCTGCGCTAGCAGTGTGAGGATTCACTATGAAAATCCTCACACTGTGCCTACCTAGCTAGGGTAATAGTTAATAAAATAATAAAAATCCCCTAACTACTCTAATTCTTCGGCTGCTCCTGCAGCCCTTTAGAATAGCACCCACTCCAGTGGGCACCTAACACGAACTGAAGAGTCCAGGGATGCAGTAGGGGAGGAGCCTACCCTCTAAAGCTTTAGGATAGGTGCCTGGCTCCTTCGGACCCTCCTACATCCCAGTGTTGAGCTGTGTCACCAGGACCATTGAAAGAGAAATTATTTTGGTAAAAAGAGTTTATTCTATGCACATAAAACTGAACCAACGATACACTGCTCGTACCATTAAGTTCCTCAGTGTGGGCTATAAATACCACATGGTGTATAAGATAATAAAACCCGGTCACCCGGTCACCGTCTGTCCTTAAATGCTGCCTCCTGGCAGGGTCCGCTCTGTCACCTGAGCCCACTGACGAAGCCACAAGCGAAACGCGTTTGGGCGTGTCTTACCTGACGCAAACTGACACACCGAGTCTGAAGTCCTGCTGCGTGGAAGCTAAGGGGTACACACTGATCTTCTACCGTGAAGTGCTGTATGCGCTAAGGTGACAGAGCGGACCCTGCCAGGAGGCAGCATCAAGGACAGACGGTGACCGGGTTTTATTATCTTATACACCATGTGGTATTTATAGCCCACACTGAGGAACTTAATGGTACGAGCAGTGTATCGTTGGTTCAGTTTTATGTGCATAGAATAAACTCTTTTTACCAAAATAATATTGCACTATATAGCGCTTCCTTCCATCCCCTTCTCTCCAGATATATATATAACCGACGTTAGAGCAGGGTTGTCGACTTTTACAATCTCCTCTCCGGGAGAACCCCAGAGAGGAGACTGTCAACATCACTTCTGGGGGTGGGGCCTGATGGAGACATCATCAGTCCCTGCCCCCAGTAATGGAAATACCGCAATATGCGGGTCTCCGATTAGGGGGCGGGGCTAAATAGGCGCAATTTGCACATTGCATCTTTAGCCCCGCCCCTTTCGACGAAATGCCGCAAATCGCGGCAATTTAAAGCCTCCTCCACCACCAGGTACATGAGGGGGGGGGGGAGGGGACAGCCAGAATCTGGGAGGGTTGCCCCCCGTTCCGGGGGGTCGGGAGGGGGACCCGATTTTCGGGATCCTCCCGGCCATTCCGGGAGGGTTGGCAACCCTGCGTTAGGGGCATGAGACCCGACAGCTCACACTTGTCAGGGATCGTTCCTTACATGGTGTATTGAATCTAGATATACGAGGACACATCACATCACTATTTCCAAGCCATAACTGTTCAATGACCATCCCTTTGTATCTAACCCACCCTCTCTCTGCGCCTGCGACCAAACACCCGATGTATTAATTTTACATACTGTACACAACCATCAAACATTGGACAGAACTAAATAAGGGGCTCTAAATCTACATAAATTAGACCTAGCAGAAAAGTATGAGTATAAGCAGATTTCTTTATAGATTATACATTGGGCATCATCTAAGGAGTTTCCACCACAAACTTCTATTAAGTGATGTGGCTGATATTGTGAATACTTTAAGAAATATCATGTTTTCTAAGGGGGCATAGGCATGTGGTGATTTTTGCCGATTTTCTAAGTGATCTGTCTAGGTCGCTTAGAAATTAAGCACACATTGCTCAATGTGTACACCTCATAGCGATGGTGATGCATGGCCCCGCAAGTCGCCATCTCGGGTTTAGATCTTTAGCACATGTAGGCAAAATCTAGTTAGATCACCTAGCAAGTGCATGCAAAACTTTGGATAGCGCAGATCGCTATGTGTGGGTATGGACGATCTAGACACTGGAAAGGTGAAGGGAAATACGTGTGTATGCCCTTAAAGAACTGCGTATGATGTGCAACTATTTTGTCCACATATACACAACACTAGTGTGGCCTATACTGGGATCGGGATCAACGGGGTCCTGGGATTTGTCCCCAAAAATGCTGGGATTTCAAACCTGGGGTTGGAGTTTAAAATCCTGGGATATTGGAATTAGACTGCGCATGCGAAGTCTAATGCCGGGCAGCGTCTGAGCACCCACTCAGCGGCTGCTCGGCTGTTCCCGATGCCTGGCCTGCAGCACTGCGCAGCGTGACTGTCAGGTCATGCTGCGCAGGATGAACAGCCGCACTGCCGAAGGATGCACAGCCGCACTGCATGCCTTGGCCCGGCTCCCAGGTACGCCTCTAGCTGCATTCCCCGGCCCCCACTTACCCGGCTGCCCACCCACCCAAATCCCAGCTACTGCCGCCCGCACCCTGCCATAAAGGGGCTTTTTTTTTTTTATAAGGGAAGCCAATCTCAGGATTGGCCATTTTTCAATCCTGAATTCTGGGATTTCATGGTAAAAGGAATTTAGTTTTCCCAATACACGGACCAGGACAAATGAGCCCTTTTCAGAACTTACAATCAGAAGAGAAATGTAGCAATGACGACAGCTGTGCCTGAGATGTTAGTGGCACACGGGTTCTATAGAAAAAGGGGATGAACAAGTCAGCAGTCACCTGAAACACTTTGGTTTCTCCTAAATTCACCTGACCGCTTTAAGTAAAATGGGTTGATGTCTTTGTCAAATTACAGGCTTTAAATAAGCAATAATCAAAGAGTTATATTTTGATACTTGAAGCTCTTCTGTTACTGTATAGAAGAATAGCATGCGTCAGTGGTAATATCCCATCATTCTTCATCTCCCTCCACCCATGGCTGCCAGTGTCTGGCAACATAAAGAATGACATCTGCCTCCAGTTTTCATAACCATCGAGTCTGAAGACCTTTATCGCGCTTCCAGGGAGCAGAGAAACCAGTTATCTGATTAATAACATCATGTCAGCACTTTGTCAGAAAATGATGTTTTCAATGGGAACCAAATACTTGTATAGGAAATGTTCTAACAATACCACAATAGCAAAATATTTTATGAGTGCTGTCTTCCAAACGAATAACCTGCTATTCAACTTATACATAAAGCTGCTGCGGTTTAATCCCGAAATGACACAACAAAGAATAAACAGAGTAATTATTCCAGTCACTATATTAGTCTGAAAGAATGATTGCTATGTGTTGGCTGGGTAAAAGGCAGCGGGCTTTTTTACACATGCCAGATTATATCTTCAACCACAACTGGTTAGCAGGAGACACATTTTGCTGCAGATTGGGGGTTATTCTGGTTCACTCGCAAAGGTAAATTCACTCTCTAATGGACAAAACCATGTGCACTGCAGGTGGGGAAGATGTAACACGTGCAGAGAGGGTTAGATTTGGGTGGGGTTTGAACTTCAAACTGATCTATACTGCAGTGTAAAAATAATGCAGCCAGTATTTACCCTGCACAGAAACAATATAACACCCATATCTAACTCTCTTTTCTACATCAGACCCACCTGCAGTGCATATGGTTAAGTCCATTAGAGAGTGAATTTGCCTTTGCGAGTGAACCAGAATAACCCCCATTGTTTTCTTCCGTAGTAAACCTGCGACAGGGCCAAATTGTATGTTCTACCAGCTGGAAGTATGCAGCTATACAAATATCTGGAAAAATTTAAAAGCTCCAAATAAGAATTCAGTATAACAAAAGGCTTACACTGCTCCTCACCTTTACGGGGGGAATTCAAGTGTGTTGATCATCAGAGGCCACTAAATGGCCTTTGATGGAGCAATTCAAGTATTGCTCTGTTCAGGAGTGCACAGCTGTCGTGGCTGCCATTAATGTAATGTTGTTCAGTCAATTTGATAGGCTGGTAACTAGTAAGATGATCATGCTGACGCCCACATTTGTCATATTTCATATTGTAGTCATCTTTCCTGACTATGTGGAAGGTCTAGTTTGCACCTACACAGATACATTTGGTTTCTCCATCATTGGCCTATTGTGGTCCCTACATTTCCAATTCACTGAATTCAGATGTTCAGATTTGTAGGAATTTGGTGCAGAGCAGAAGATATAGATGTATCCTCCCTCCTACACTGCTCCAAACAGCCCCTCTCTGCACGCCAGGTCCCGTGAGATTCTGTTAGGGCCGGGCAGATTTTTACCCCAAAATGCATCTTAGTTACAATACAATGTGATTAGAATGCACCAGAAGACTGTGCCGTTTCATTTTATACAGTATGCAACATTATATGCACCTGAGTCTCTGAAGCTGTGCTTTGTATACAGACTCGGTCAAATGAAGCAGTATAGTCTCCTGATGCACCACAGTGTGTTATCCGCATCACTAAATGTACCACATACCAGTGAAATAAAGAGACAACAGATCCTTTTAAATGTTGGCAAAATTTCCTTAAGCAATTAATAATATATATTTGTGGTGTCATTTAAAAAACAAACATGACAAACATTCATCCACATGAACCAAACATCAGTGTTCCATGCTCAAAATAACAGAACCCACCCATCCAGGACGTGTACCCATTTCCCTTCCAGGACAATTTGAGATATAGAGATATATATATATATATATATATATATATATATATATATATATATATATATATATATATATATATATATATAGTAACTTGCATAGCAAACAAGAGAGGGCACCCATTAATGCAAAACTAAACTTTAACAATCCACATGCTGTTCTTTGGCACCACACCAGAATGCACCACGGGCAGTGCAATTAAAAATATTTTAGTTTATTCTCTATGTCTAATCCAAAACCTTAAGGTCCATTCATATCCAAGCTTTAGCAAAAGGAGGCATTTATGCGCATCTACTAGAATACATTGCACCTTATGCATACACCTTGATACAGACTCCATCACTTGCTTAAAAACATTGGTCCTGATGCAGAGTCGATTGCAGATATGCAAATTTGCAGATGACAGTAAGTGGTTAGCCACCTCCCAGACAGAGCGAAAAACCACCCTGTGTAAATCTGTGAATGAATTGAAAAAATGTAGCAATCCGGTATTCTGTTGCACATCCATACACAATTCCCTCACCATCAAATTATTTCAGCAGTGTGTACAAATGTGAGTAAGTACAGTATGACCTTTCCAGAATTCTGGGACGGTTTTTTCTGACCCATCCAGAAGAAGTCGGGTTTCCACCCCCACACACTGGTTTCCTGTCAATCAAATTGTGAGGGGATTGCGATTAGATATTTACACTAATTTGGCTTGAGAATGCATGCTACGATCCCTACGCATGCACATTAATTGGGTAACCGAATTTGCGCATCAGCAATCCACTCTGAATCAGGCACATAGCAAAGAATACAGTTTAATAAGCAAATAAGAACCATTACACATAAATAACCTAACACAAAAAATGGCAGATCGCATTTTATTAATTAAGAAAACAAGGTGGCCCGTGCGAAAATTTAGCATGTGGATAAAATACGTGTGGATTAATTTTATACAGAGGTTGGTGGTTTGTGCAATCGAGTAGCCCAGCAAAACTGGTCACTTCGTGGCGTCGTATCGACGCATACAGGGAAAGAACTCTAGGGTTAAAAGTAATTTTTTTTTACAAACCATACAATGTGCAATTCTAAATTGACAATTCATAAGAAGCGGAGAATTTAATCTTTAAAATGATACATCATTTATCGATTTCTACAAATATATATTTCTCAACCCAAGAAAAAGAGGACAGTTTGCAATATACAGACTCATAGGCTTGATTCAGGCCCATTCGCCGGGCTGTGAATTTGCAGCCCAAACGATAATCGAACGACCACGCGTGCACACGGTCCAGTGCGCATGTGCGAGCCAACCAACTGAAGGCGGCGAGCAGATGATTGGGGGCGTGCCACCGCCATTTTCTTGGCATCCCCTAGAAAACTGCAGCCTTTCCCCAGCCATCGGGAGGGAGGACCGCTGACGGCATCAACGACCTCCTTCTCCCACGGCCTTCGCAGTGCCGAATGAGTCCTGGCTTACTCAGCAATGCGAGCGGGTGGAAAAATCATTCCGTGCTTTCAGCGCATTGGCGTTTACATGATCGCTCCGAACACTCGCAGCCCAGAGAGCAGTAACTGACAGGCAAACCCCTAATGACCAAACTTCTAGAGCCTCTCAGACAATATAAATCCGACGCATTTTAATAGTAGCTTAAGATCCCAGGTTTAATCATTCCTTGTTTCCACAGGGACTTTACCTTTACAGAGTTTAGCAACCATTAAGAGACAGGAGATCAAAGCGGAATAAAGAGGTTAAGTCACGACCCAAATCCCAAACGCTGGCATTTTACGTGAACTTGTGGTGAACCAAGCCTTTCTTTGAAATCATTTTTGTGTTCAAACAGAATCCTGTGTCTCTGCCTCGGCGCGGCTTCTCCTATGTATTAATTGCTCTGTACTATCCAGCTTAATAAGTTCTGGCAAATTCTCCTGCATCTAGAGGATGCCAGCGGCCTACTTAAAAATCACTCAAGGAGAAATGTAGAATGAGATAGTTCCTGATAACATAACGAGGAACTGCAGGAGATCCCCCGATATGTAGGTTTTAGTTTTGCTTTTTGGAATCTACCATTGTCTACAAGTTTATAATGACATTCACATATAAATCAATGATGGTAGATACCAGCTATACTGTATTTGCTTAACATTAATTAAAATGTAAAACTTGGACAGTGTAAACATCACTGTATAATGAATACCCTAGACCAGGGGGGGTTCTCAAACTATTTTTCTCTGGGATCCCATCAAGCAATAAACATTATTACAGAGCCCAGAAATTGGTCAGCACATGCGCGGCAGCATTGCAGAGGCACAAAATGATGCGAGGAGTCTGAGGTAACAGACAATTCAACAGATTTTTCTGACTGCTTGGATAACTGACAGAGATTAAAGATGTTATCAGCCTGATAGTAACACAAAGTCGTAACCCCATGCTGAGATGGTCGCTACCCACTTTGGGGTCATGTCCCAGAGTTGGATCTGAGAACATAGGTCATAGACTAAGGGGGTTATTTTGGTTGATTCGCAAGGCTGCAAAATCAGTCCACCCAACCCCATGTGGCGAATGTCCGGCCGCCCGCCTCCCCCCTCGAAGCGCGTGTTCGCCCACACAGGTTTCATGTCAATGTCGACATGAGTAAACATGGACAGGGTCTAAGTGTACTGCTTCCTCTCGCATGGCTCACTACGCTCGCTATGGTTTAGGCACAGTGTGCTCGGCAGGTCCACTGGTATGGTAAAATATGAAGTCCTTAATAATCTTGTTAGAACAGGTTGAACTTGATGGAGGAACGTCGTTATTCAACCTTACTATGTTAAGATGTTTGGGGAAAAATTCCTTTAAAACTCTTGGCGACATTTTAACATGTCAACATTTTGACTAAGTATTTTGAACATGTCGGCATAAAATGACGCTAGAGGGAGTGGTGTCCCCCAGGTAGGGTTTGGGTTGCAATTGGGTGTCACCCACCATGGGTTGACATCAAAGTGCTGACTCCTCAGTAACACTAGCCGGATGCTGCACTGTACATTGCAAGCAGAACCCAACTCCTGGCAACGTGTAGGAGACAGCACTGTGGGGGATGATTCAGGTTGGTTTGCAAAAGCAAACTCCTTTAATGGACAAAACCATGTGCACTGCAAATGGGGCAGATATAACATGTACAGAGAGAGAGGCAAACCAACCTGAATTAGGCCCTGTATACGGAGTGGTCAGTGGTCTCGGGGGGGGGGGGGGGGGGGGAGTACCTTCGGAGTGACTAAAAACGGGGTTCCAGGATACAGGGCCACACCCCTACTTTGGCAGCCACACCCCTTATTACCCTTCCCCGTACTGTCAGCTATAGCATAAAGCAGGGTTCTGTAAAACTGCAGTGCTTACGGGTCGTGCATACCACTCCATATGCATCACTAGCTGGTTCCCATTCAAAAAGGAACAGAATATGTCTATGTTTGGCGCAACCCTTTCTCAATAAGATGTAATCTGAATATATTTTCAGAAATTTATTGTGACATTAGCATAAATAAAAATAAACAAACAAATGTGGTAAACCATAAATGAGGCAGACACTCAAAGTTCCTTCCAATGATAGTCATGCACAGACAGTTGTTTACAGTCCAACACAAGTGGGGGGATCAAGATCTCACCAGAAAAATGGGTTGCGGTGGGCTATGCTCCTGCTGGAGAATCTGCGGCACCACCGCAGTCGGCTTAATCGAGTCCTCCCAAGAAAAGTGCTTGTGCTTAAAGTGTCCAGTGCTTCCAAAGTGCCATGTGAGTATTGCACAGGGGTAAAGCGGTAAGTATCCAAAGCAGCAACGCGTTTCGGAGATCCTCTGTCTCCTTTATCAAGCTGTGTGTGGATACTTGTATGATCTTATCGTCTTTTATACCCATTTCCTGGGACTAGGGCTAGGTGCTGACCAATCGGAGTTCCGAGATTTTCCCGGGCCGGAACTTCCTTGCGTTCCAGCTAGACTTCCGGTTGCGTTCCACTGATTAGAAGGGATGATCGCTTCCGGTTTTAGCGATCATAGCGGTAATGTTACAGCAGTTAATCCCTCAAAGAGACTCATTCTACTCTCTGCGTCTTGAACGCCCACGTTACTTCTCTTGTCCGATTGTTTCTTTGTTAATTTTAATACCTCAGATTCTCTGTTTTCAAGTGAGCAGTTTAGACATACTTTTTGCGCTCCGTCCGCCATCTTTGTTAAGGGCAAACTTCAGGGCATGTACTGGGTAATCTTTTATTCTTGGCTAATGGAGTGAGACTCATCCTCAATACCTTCTGTGCAGTACTTGGTATTCCTGCATAGTCCATCCCTATTTACCGGGATGGTCTCTCTCCATTAGGTTTTCCCATCAATATTCCGGAGTAACATGTAAGAGATATATAATAAAAAAACAATCGTTAGAATTAATTAAGGGAAGCATATTAAAAACAATATAAAAACATCATAAAAAATGTTAAGAAAGAAGAACAGTAAAAGTACAGAATCTAAAACCTTAATCTAAAAACCATTTGAGTTCGAAGTCTGCATTATGACCATTGGGGTAGAGGCTATTAAGAGTGAAGATCCACTTCATCTCATTTTTAGCCAATCTTGTCTCTAAATCCCTGGTCTTCCAATTGGTGACCACCTGTTGTATCCCCAAAAATCTCTTTATTGCTCCTTCACATTTATGGTGGTTTTTCAAAAAATGGTCAGAGAGTGGGTGGGTGGCACATCCTTTTCTTATATTATAGATGTGTTCAGCAGACCTTGTTTTGAGGTTTCGGGTAGTTTTACCAATATAGATTTTATTACACTCACACTCCAATAAATAAATTACATTACGTGTGTGACATGTGATAAATTGGTTAATTTTGTATTTGACTCCCATTACCTCAAAATGTGTTGCTTTTTTTTCGAATGGTTTAGTATTTGTAGCTTTGCACATGAGGCATGATCCGCAACGGTGAAAGCCTTTGTTGCGATCACTGCCCCCAATTTTTTCTGGTAGTGCACTTTTTACTAAAAAGTTTTTCAGTGATGGTGCTCGCCTGTAGATGAATCTTGGTTTTTCTGGCATGGCTTTTCCCAAGACTGGATCATCTAACAGGATCCGCCAATTTTTTTTAAAAATGGTTTCCACTTTCTTGTGGTGAGCACCATATTGGGTAAAAAAAGCCCATTCTGTATAGTTTGGACCATTTTTATCATCCTTTTTCGGTTTGATTTTTAGAAGATCGGTTCTATTCATTTTATTGACTTTTTCTTTTGATTCAAGTAAGTCTTTTTGGCTATACCCTTTTTGAACAAATCTTTGATCAATTTCCTTGAATTGTTCCTCCAATTCCACCTGTTGTGTGCAGTTTCTCTTAAGGCGCATGTATTGCCCAACCGGGATACTGTTTAACCATCTTTCATGGTGTTCACTATTTTTATGGATGTAAGAATTGGAGTCAGTCTCCTTTCGGTGGGTCTTGGTATTAATTTTGCCATCTTCTATATAGATGTTAAGATCCAAAAAAACCAAATTTGACTTACTTATATTAAAAACCAATTTGATATTAAAATCGTTCAAATTTAAAAAGTCACAAAAATTCTTTAGCAGCGTTTCTTCACCTTTCCATATAAATAAAATATCGTCAATAAAACGCCACCAGGCTACCAGGTCTGCCCCCTCCACCAACCTCTCATCCACTGCCCCTGTTTCCCAATAAGCCATAAAGAGGTTGGCGTAGCTGGGGGCAAACCAGGTGCCCATGGCAGTACCCTTAATTTGAAGGTAATAGCTGCCATTAAAATAAAAATAATTGTTCGATAAAATGAATAAAATGGACTCCAATATAAAATCTTGCAATTCTTCTGAATAGTCACTTTTATTTAAAAAGAATTTAATTGCTTCATGCCCCTTTGCCCAATCAATAATGGTGTACAATGTACTCACATCTGCACTTCCTAGGTAGCAATCATCTGTCCATTCAATTATGTTCATTTTCCGCAGCACATCTCCTGTGTCTTTTAAAAAGGAGTTGGTTCTACTCACCAATGGTTGTAAATAAAAATCCACCAGGGCCGACAGGTTAGAGGTTCCTTTTTGCATTTGTTTTGGAAGGTGGTGTACCTTCCCTTTATGTCTTAGTGGGCTGCACCCTGATCAATTGAATTTGCGCTGACTTGCTCCACAGAAAATTTGTTTCTACCAATGGTTCCCATTCAAGTCAATACATTAATTTGTATACCGCTCCTTTTTCTGTAGAGAAGAATATTTTAAATACATTATAATTGTTTTTCAGATAACCACAGGTATTTCATTATTTATTTTTAGAGATATTACATTTTGGCCTTGTTAAGTGTTTTATTATTTGCTTACTTACCCAAATACTTCAGGCATGACAGCAGGGCTTGCTGGAACCTGTAGATTGTGAGTTTTTTTTTTTTTTATGCACTACGCTCACTGCCTGTGTGATCCCTGATAGCTGATCCGTGGTGCTATAAGCACAGACTTTGGATGGGGCATCTATTTTTAACGGCCCCAGTCCCCATAGGCAATACAGGCCTAGGTTTGTATGATAAGCCTATGTTTGTTTGCTATGTAAAGGAACCATACAATACTGTAATGCCACCACAAGCTGATGCTTGTACAGTAGTAGCAATTTCTGTGAGAACCCATTACTTTATTTCCCACATTTTTTGTTTAGAATCAGTGCTTGAAGTGTGCCGGTATACGATACTTCAAGCACTGTCCACCCCCCTCTCCCCCCTCCTATAACGGTCACATAACCTGACTTTTACCTAAAAACGAGAAACTGATCTAATTGTAGTACCCATGCAGTGCTACAGTACCATCCAAAATAAGAATTGGGCATCCAAATCTCATCTAATCTGCAGCAAAAATTCTAATTACAATTTACACATACTGTAATGTCATTGTCACTAAGGGGGTTATTCTAGTTCATTCTTTCTGACAAAATCCTTCTTAGATGGACAAAACCATGTGCACTGCGGGTGGGGCAGATGTAACTTGTGCAGAGAGAATTAGATTTGGGTGGGGTTTTACTTCAAAGTGAGATCTATATTGCAGTGTAAAATCATGCAGTCAGTATTTTCCCTGCACAGAAACAAAAAAACTCACCCAAATCTAATTCTCTCTGCACATGTTACATCTGCCCCCCTGAAGTGCACATGGTTTTGTCCATCTAAGAAGGATTTTGTCAGAAAGAATGAACTAGAATAAACCCCTAAGACATCTTTAGCATTTGAGAAAGGAGAAACCTATGAACTATTTATTTCCCAATAACGGTGTCAGCTGTATATTGCACAACAGAAAAAAGGATAAGGAAGCGTTTGGAAGTAAAAACTTAAGTGATAGCTAAGAATGCAAACTATTACCATACGCTCCTATCTGGGGGTGGTTGGATAAGAACTGCTTTCCTCCAATAAAGTAACTGCCTGACAAGAAGGCTGTTGTAACCAAGCCACAAATATTTTAGAAATCCTGCTGTTTAATCACATTGCATAACTATGCCGCCTTAGATAAATAATACAAAAAAATAAACTTCCTCGAAAACATCAAGTCTTACAACATAGCTTTTTTTTTTTCCCTTTAGTAACCAATATATAGATAGAGCAATATATTCCTTCAAATAACAGCACCAGTATGAATCATTTGAAGCATTTCAACGCTTCAGTACAGTACACGCTGCAATATACCCCCAATATAAAAGGAGATGGAATTATTTAAGGGGGTATCCAATTGGCTGCGATCATTTTAGCATGCTCCAATCATAATCTGTTTTTAGCAGCCAAAAAAGAACCCTCTATCATGCGATGCCACGCGAGGTCCAGAATAGGTTACTGGTCTCGGATTATAAATAATTTTAGTGACCTCACGTGTATGGATGCGGTTTAAAGTGTCCCCATTCCTAGTAAAACATTACACAAGTTGAAAATGTGTTTCTCTGCCGGTGTATCACAGAGAGGCTCTTTTTCTGTTCCCCAGAATTCTACGGTCTCCAAATTATCGACATCAGCTTTGTTCCTCATAAGCCTACCCTCTCCACTGCAACCCATTAGCTTCAACAAGCTGGAGATTCTCAGCAGACCCTGAAATCGAAAACTTCAGTAATTTTAGGAGGGTTAATATTTTATTATTGTTGCAATTTTAAATGTTGGGGTCAAAACTGCCAAGAATGGAAATCTAGCCCGAAGAGCATTGGTCAATAGTTGCAGGTCTTATCTCTAACAAATACCTCTGCAACACTCATGTGATCAACTAGGGCAGATTTAGCATTTATATGATAAGACCTAATAAACCTACTGTAATAGCCAGGTGAAGCCACCTGATTATCCTTTCATGGTACCCTAGGATGGTACCCTTAGGATTGGTATTGAAGCCTCTAGAATCTGGGTGATGGAAAATGTATAGTCCTTCTACAGTAGGAATGGAAGTTAAGAGTATGGAGGTATCTGGATGGACATTCTTCATAGCTCCCTATCTCCATATCCAGCAAGTTCGAAACAGAAAGTGAAAGCAATTTTTGCAGGGGCACTGATGATGACCAATTATGCACCTTGAAAAAGGGGTGTTACCCCCGAAATGTCGGATCTTTTAATGCACCTCATATTTTGATACAAAGTTTGTTATTTTCCAGCCTCTGAGTGCCCCTATTCTCTGCAGCAATTGCATCCAGTCCTCCAGGTGTGTGTGTGTGAGATAGATATATACACATTATATATATATATATATATATATATATATAAATATATAAATTTAAATAGTGTATGCAAGCATTAATCTTATTTTTCATTCTCAGGATATTTATTTCATCTGCCCTATAATAAAAATCTAACATTAGTAACGATGGCATACCTAAAGCTTTAGAGGCCCCTGGCAAACTCTCAAGCTCAGACAAGAAGGGAACTGTGAGAATGTTGGTCAGAGGCACTCCCAGGGTCAGACATACTAACAGGCAGCTGTGCGGGTATCCGTGGGAACACCAACCTCCACAGGCAGACCCCAAAGACAAAGGATCCTCCTCAGGTAAGTCTCTAGGTTGACAGTTCATGACAGGTCGACATTGAAAAAAGGCCAACATGCACTAGGTCAGCAATAACAAAATGTCGACATAAGCAAATGGTCGACACATGAAAAGGGCAACAAAAGGTTTTCATGATGTTTTCTTTAAATTTTTGGACTATTTTATACTTTGGGATCCATGTGGACTCCGATTGGTCAGTAAAGTGTGCCAACAGACCCGAAGCATGGCGAGTAGAGTGGACAATCCTGCGATCAGGATTGACGGGATCCCAGTTTGGCCTCAAAATGTCTGGGATTTCAATCCTGGGATTGGAGCATCCAATCCCAGGATTTTTGGATTAGACTGCGCATACACAGTCTAATGCCAGGCAGCTCTTAGCACTTGCTTAGGCGCTGCCCAGCTGTTCTTGACCCCGGCGTGGAGCCTGCACAGTGTGACTAGGTCATGATGCACAGTCCACACTGCTGTACCGCCACTGCCTCCACCTGCTCCCCCACTCCCCCAGAGTAAGTTAATGTGGGGCATTTTTTCGCTTAGGGATGCCAATTCCAGGAATTCCGGGATTGAAAAAATGCCACGGAACTGGCTTCCGTAATGACGAGTGAAGAAGCCATGCGAGGGTAATGCTTATGATAATAATGCTTATAAACTAGTCAAAGCTGACAACATGGGCAGCCCATCATCTCCTAAAGCCCAGCACACACTGTACGATCTATAATGAGAAATATCATTCATTATATCATCCATATACTGTAAGTCAGAGCAAAGCTGTCTCTAGATATTTAAAACAGCTGTCCAAGGAGGACTTCATGGAAATGTATGACACGTCTCCTCTAATGAATACACATCTGCAAAGGCATCAGGTTTATCAAGAGTATGTAAAAAGTACTTCTTCCTAACTTCATTAAATACTTCATTATAGGGCCGCTACCTTGTAAAACCTAATATGCGAAATATTAGCCATCAGAACAACTGCTCTCCATTTTTTTTGGTGTGGAGATTGGTGCAGTCAGCAATTATTCCTCCTCTGTATTTTCTGCAATGTTGACAGGAAACACACAGGAAAGTTACGAGGAAGGATGCTACAGTACTAAAGTCAGAGATCACAGCATGAATCATGTCTGGCTATTACTGCAATCACCTTGGATTGCAAATAGAATTCATTCACTTATCTATTACATTAGCCACTTTTAATAACAAGGGCATTTAAGAAATAGTACAATTCTGACATTAATTTACACGTTATCCAGATGGAAGGCTTGTAATCATGACATCAACATATACATTGCCAGCAGTTATGATGTCTACATTGTGGAAATATCGACGTGCACAATGTCAACATGGTTAAAATGGGAATGCCAACACTTTTGCACTGACTTTCAGGGTTGGGGTTAGGCTACAGGAGGGAAAGGTTAGGGTTAGGCATTAATGGGAGAGATAGGCTATGGGAAAGTGAAGGTTAGGCACTATGGGAGGGGAGGGATAGACTATATAAAAGTTAGGAATTTTTACCCTACTTTTATATTTTGGGGGATTTTTGTATCTTAATTTGCTAATAGTGTACAAAGCGCTACAATTTGTAGCAGTTTAAAATATTTAAGGAAACACCTCATATTAGAGACTACAGATAGCAAAAGTGCAAACTTCCAAACCAAAATTAAAATGTTCTTTCAACCTGCTCTACCACCTACAGCAGGCATGTCCAAATTGTGGCCTTCCAGCTGAAACTACACATCCCAGCATGCCTTGCCATAGTTTTAGCATTCCCTAATAGCAAAACTGTGGCAAGGCACGATGGGACTTGTAGTTTCCCTACAGCTGGAGGGCCATAGTTTGGACATGCGTGGCCTACAGTATAATATCACTATTCTTCATGCAACCCTAACCAAAACCAGCGCAGACCCATATAGCCATTTTCCTAGGAGACATGGAATTCTGTAATACAAAACTTGAAAAGGTTTGTTGATTTATTTATTTATTGTATGCATGTATTGTGTTCTATAGAAGGGATGCAGTTAGCATCCCAGCGTTCAGTATACGGACGCAGACATCCCACTGACTTCAGAAGACCAGTGCTGGATCTCCGAGCATCAGAATATCAACAGTCGGCATCCTGATTGGTGAGTATGCGGGGCGAATTAGGCACTAGTGTATTGCTGCAGGGAGGGGAAGATTAGGGTTAGGCTGCAGGTAGGTTTAGGCACTTAGAATGGGGTTTAGGGTTAGGCTGAGCGACAGAGGTGTTAGGTTTAGGTGGCGAGGGTTAGGCACCAACAGGGGGGATAGTGTCAGGATGTAGGGGGTTAGGGTGAGCAGGGGGAAGTTAAGTATACTTACATGACCCCTGTCGGTATACCCTCCTTCAGAATGACAGCATCGGTATTCTGTCTGCCAACTATGTTTTTCCCCCTTGTGTTTTGGTACTTTTAGACAACAAAACCATATTTTTAATTGTTTTCAACTCAATTATTCTTTGTTTTGGTTTCTCTTATTTATTTATTATTTTTTGTGTGTGTGTTTTTATTATGCTATTTATTCTTAAACTCCACACAGACATAGGCATTCATCCACACTCACCCCACTTATCTAAGAAATAAAGACGCGTACAACTGAATGGGCTTAAAAGGGACGGCTTATTTATTTTGAGCAGGGGCGGCCTATTTGAATCTAACTAAAATTTATGTCCCTGCTCTAACTAAGGTGGCGGGCAAAGAACGGCATGCAAAATAAATAACATTGCTGGAAAATAACAAAGTAATAAAAATAACAAACTCCGGATCTAAGGGCCAATTGCCCTTAATTGCCAAGGACCGGCCACCTGCCAGCGTCAAAGACAACGGCTCAATTATGAAGCGGACTTTTCAAAAGGGGCCAATTGCCCTTAAGGCCAGGGGGTTGACCTTCTGCCCCTGACCTTGCAAATAGCACTAAGGCAGAGCTCACCACTCTGCCCGAGTCATCAAAAAATTGGGCCACCTGCCCTAAACTACAAATGTCCGCCAGAATTTACGCTATCCGAAGTAGATGATCGTTAAGGTCCAGATGTGGGCCCACCTGGGTCGGTGATGCCCAGATCCCGACATCAACCAGCATCTAAGTGTAAATACAGCTCTAATTTAATTACCGTTCTTTCCGCCAACACAAAATAAGCCGACAACAACTAAACGAATAATGCAAACGACTTCTCAACAACTAATTCTGACTAATAAATGGGGCGGGCGGGAGGGCAACGTTTCCTGAAGCAAGAGGCAGAATCTTCTGGAACCAAGAACATCACCCCATCAATCTCCACCTCTGACCTCAACCAGCCTATCCTGAACCGTCATTCAAATCAGCCAACCCGTCAATCAAGACAAGCCGAACCCTCAAGCCCAGATCAAGTGTGTGAGCTAAGGATTCCTGCCAATAGCCAGGTGAGTTTATGCTGTTTTTCAGCCAGACAAGCTGGCTTCTACAGTCTTAAACTCCACACAGACATAGGCATTCATCCACACTCACCCCACTTATCTAAGAAATAAAGACGCGTACAACTGAATGGGCTTAAAAGGGACGGCTTATTTATTTTGAGCAGGGGCGGCCTATTTGAATCTAACTAAAATTTATGTCCCTGCTCTAACTAAGGTGGCGGGCAAAGAACGGCATGCAAAATAAATAACATTGCTGGAAAATAACAAAGTAATAAAAATAACAAACTCCGGATCTAAGGGCCAATTGCCCTTAATTGCCAAGGACCGGCCACCTGCCAGCGTCCAAGACAACGGCTCAATTATGAAGCGGACTTTTCAAAAGGGGCCAATTGCCCTTAAGGCCAGGGGGTTGACCTTCTGCCCCTGACCTTGCAAATAGCACTAAGGCAGAGCTCACCACTCTGCCCGAGTCATCAAAAAATTGGGCCACCTGCCCTAAACTACAAATGTCCGCCAGAATTTACGCTATCCGAAGTAGATGATCGTTAAGGTCCAGATGTGGGCCCACCTGGGTCGGTGATGCCCAGATCCCGACATCAACCAGCATCTAAGTGTAAATACAGCTCTAATTTAATTACCGTTCTTTCCGCCATATCAGTTCAGCTTGAACTGACCCGCCACCAACCTAATTTCGAATACTCCCTCAGCTAAACCTCTAAACTTCTCAATGCGTCTATTAAATTCTGGAAAAACAAATCCATCCCGACTAAAGAGAGATGCACCCCATCCGGCCTGTACAGGGTCTCGTTTCTAAAGGAAATGGCCTCATGCCTGACGACCACTCCGCCCTCAGTTGCTATAGCCCTGCCGACCACGGAATTGATCCGCCTACGTACCAAATCAATGGCGCCCGGATTGAGTGCATCTCTCCAAACCCTCCTAGGTATAATCTCTGCCCAGAAGAAACGGCAAAATCTCCATTCTCTGATCAGGTCCAGCAATAAATTCCTAATCTCAAATCGAATATTGAGACCGGAATTATGCGTGAGGTCGTTGCCCCCCAAGTGGATGATGACAAACATTGGGTAACCAAACGCCCTAACTGACTCATCCAAGAGACCCCTCAACGCGGACCACCTCATACCTCTACGTCCCAGCCAACGGATAAATCGCGTCTCAGGGAAACGTTCCGTATCCGTGGTGACCTGGGACAAGGACAACCAATAAATAAATGAATGTCCCACCATCCAAATAATATTGGTGTCCAAGCGTTGACCTGTAAGTTGAAATGATATATACCGTTAGAAAATTTGAAATAATGGCAAACATCTGGCAACATTTTAAAGGGGGGTCCCGGGAGATTCCCTTAAAGGTGATTTTGCAGTTCTATATTAAATCGTTGATAACTATTAGGAATGTGATTTAGGTGATCTATTTAAGACTAATTTGATTATTGACCCACTTGAATTATGTATAAACCCTACCTGTTGTACCTTAATCTAAGGTGGGAGGGGGGGGGGGGGGTCACCCGATTTGACTTGAGGCAAAAAACACAAATCTTCCACCAGTTGGCTAGAGCCTAATTTAAGACTGGTGATAACACAAAAAATTCCTCAAGGCCCCTCAAACACTAAAGCGTGTTTGGGCGAGCGGCTACTCCTCAAATGGGCTCACTGGATTATGTCGGCCTGATGTATCGCTTAAATGCACCAGACCGCCATCTTCCGAGTGCTCGTATGTCGACCTGAGACCAACCCGCCGCAGCGGCTGCCGAAGCGGCGCCGATACGAAAAGAGTGTGTCCCAAAGTCGGCTGGAGAAAGACCCTGATGCAATATACAGCGCCTGAAAACCGACCTGAACTGGAAGTTAGTAAGTGGGGACCCGTCGATGTGCATCAGCCAGGCCCCGGGCAATTGAGGCCGCAACTCCACGTAAGCCAGAGCCGCCGCCACCGGACAAATCCGGCGATCGCCACTCCGACCCAAATGGACCCACTGCCCCCTGCCCGCTACGTCGGTCTTTGAGCGCTGAATCTTGCACCATAAACCGTCGTGGTGCACGTCGACGTGGCCGAACAGCATAGGCGAGGGAGATGCCCTGGTTGCGGACACCAACTCGCCTACTCTGAACGCCCCATGGAAAGCCATGGCAAAGGCCAGCCTGAAAAGTCGAACCTCGTAATCGTTTGAGCAAATCACTCTTAAGGACCTCGAGATTCGACGCAACAGGCTGGCATCAATCGGCCGTCGCCTGTCGGGCAAAACCGGCCTGGCTCTGGCCCATCCCTTTAGCATCCTGGAAAGCAAGAAAGACTTGGTGATGTCTCTCTTCCCACCAAGACGCAAAAAGAATGATATGCCTGCCAGAGAGCGTCCAACAAAACTTCTGGACTTACCCTCCGTGTACAGGCTCCATACATAGGCATTAATAAGACGCTTATAGCTCTTACCTGTGCCACCCTGTTCCAGCAAGAACTCACTCCAGCGCTCCCATGAGGCCAGATAAGCTCTAAATGTTGCTGGCGCTAGCGACCGCAGGGCCAGCTCCTCTACCCCTCCAGAGGCACCTGCCATAAAAAAGATGGACATTGTTCACCATACTTCTGGGCTAGCGGCACAAGTTGCCTGAATCTTCCCCATTCGAAACGGGACAATGCATCTGCTACTTCATTAAGTACGCCAGGAACGTGCTTGGCTCGCAACGTAATATTGTTCGCCAAGCACAGCAACACTATCCGTGCTAGAATGCGCAAAACTGGGAGAGAGGTTGACCTTAGTTGTGCAATGGATTGGACCACCCCTAAGTTATCACACCAAAAGACAACCTCCCTGTTTCCCAATTCCGCGCCCCAGAGCTCTAAGGCGACCATTATTGGAAATATTTCCAATAATAGCATATTCTTGGTCATGCCGTCTCGTGCCCAAGATTCGGGCCAAGCCTCTGCGCACCAACGTCCCGCATAAAATGCGCCGAATCCGGAAGATCCTGCTGCATCCGTATATAATTCCAACTCCGCATTTGCCACGGCTGGAGCTTGCCATATGCATATGCCGTTGAAATTATCCAGAAACATTTCCCACACTTTCAGATCCCTCTTCATTTCTGAAGATAGACGTAGAAAATGGTGGGGTTTGCGAATCCCGACGGTCGCTCGCTGCAGCTTTCTACAAAATATTTTGCCCATGGGTATTACTCTGCATGCGAAATTAAACAGGCCCAATAAAGATTGGGCCTGTCTAAGTGTTAACTTAGCAGCCGCGATGGCATAAGTTATTTCGTCATGTAACCGGTGTACTTTATCTAGTGGAAGTTTACACAGACCTCGATCAGAATCAATTTCAATTCCGAGGTACACCAAATCAGTAGTAGGTCCCTCGGTTTTTTCCCCTGCCACGGGAACCCCGAAATCCCTAAATAACTCAAGTGCTGCTTCTAGTAAACTAAGGCACAGGTCAGAATTCGGAGGACCCACTAAAAGAAAGTCGTCCAAATAATGAGTAATGCTGTCAACTCCCGACACTTCCTGCAGGCACCACTGCAAAAATGTGCTGAAGCGCTCAAAATAAGCGCATGAAATGGAGCAACCCATGGGCAAACATTTATCTATGTAAAAGCCCCCATTTAATTTAAATCCCATGTACCGAAATGCGTTCTTATGCAAAGGTAATAGTCTAAAAGCTGATTCAACATCCAATTTGCACATGAGGGCACCAGGACCAATTTTATTAATGATGCCTATAGCATCCTCAAATAAACAATAATTAACAGTGCATAATTCATCATCGATGGCGTCATTGACAGACGACCCTCTAGGACAAGAAAGATGCTGAATCAGCCTGAACTTTCCCTTAACTTTTTTGGGCACCACCCCAATAGGGGACAAAATTAGTCCCTCAACTGGTGGTGTTGCAAACGGGCCTGCCATGCGACCTAATTTTACCTCGGCTTCGACTTTTTGTGATATTATGTCAGGGTGTTCCATGGCCGAGCGTAAGTTTCCCTTACTACCCGTACTAATTGGAGCGGAAACAGGTAATTGAAAACCCTCTGAAAATCCGGACTGCAAAAATATTGCTCCATCTCTGTCCGGATACCGTTCCAGCCATGGTAACATCCTGACCAATACAATTGGAGTTGGGGCTCTATCCAACGACAGGTGCCGCTGGACCGCGGCTTTGTTTTGTCGTGGATTGAGCCCCACCTCCCCCACCAGTTGGAGGTTTTGTGCAATCCTTGATTGCGTGTTGACCTCCGCATCTGATACAAAGGTGCCGAAAACGACACCGGTTACCCAGGTTGCACTGCCCATTATTAAATGAGTAGCACCTACCATGGCCATGTTTCGCATTACTACCCTTATTAATATTATTGTAAGGCCTGCTCCCATACTGCCTTACCCACCCCTTATTCTCAGGAGCCCTAATAGGTGTAGCCGATTCGGCAACTTCGCCGTATAATTCCACGTCTTTCTTACCGAAATCGTACACCTCCCGGCCATGCTGCTTTCTCCTAAACTCTTCGTCATAGACCCGCCAACCGGGTCCGACGTAAGAGGTGTAGAGTTTATGAATAAGGAACTGGTATCTTACCAGGTTCACATACTCATCCGGATGTGTCTCTAAATAACAGGCCGCAAAAATAAGTATGCCTCTCACCCAATTATTATAAGTACGAAAGGCATCCTCGCTAGCTGGTCCTTTCTTCCTTGCGGCTAGAAGGGCCCGCCTATCCTTGCTTGTTAACGCAAAGATATCTACATAGCGCCCTTTTCTGATCCTATCCCTAGCCCTAGGACGCAAACCCCGCTTAACAGCGGTGTTTGCGCATTGGACCGCATCGGACTCGACCGATACGTTAGAGGATCCTGAGCTATGGGACCGATATTCTCTACGCCTTTTCCGCCTTCGCCTCCTCGCGACGCCGTCCGAAGATGACTTATCCTCGGAAGACGTCGATGCCAATGAGGAATCAGAGGTCTCATTTCTGCGCCGTCTCTTACGAGACTTTGCAGATCTTTTCCTCTTAGCTTTCTTCTCTACTGATGAATCCTCTGACCCCCCACTGCTAGACCCTGCATTATCATCCTCTGACCAGTCAGGATCATTCGTGGACTCACCAGTGTCAGATGATGCTGCCCTTCTTCTTCTACGTTCACCGTCACCTCTACTCGACGATGGGCCTTCCATGACTTGTTCCGTGGAATCTTGACCTGTCAATAGAGGTTCGTTAACAACCCCCAACACAGGTGGAACATTCGGCGAAACCCTTTCAGCAGAGGAAATGACATTTCCCCCTCGCGCCGCAGTAATAGTCGGAGCTATCGCTTTGGCTATGAGGTCAGATACTGACTCCAAAGTTGTCGAAGTGGCATTTCCCCCCTGCCCACCTGTCCCAGTGGTTAACAGAGGAGCCACTGCCGACACCACCGCTGCGCATATAGATGTAAGCGCCGATGTGTCTAATGACACGGTGTTACCCTCTGTGTTCCTCCCTGCAACCGCGTCTGCATATGAGCGACCCGGTTGCGTCCTGGCCCCTTGTGGCGCCATAATGGTTTCCCTAGCCTTCTCCGCGACCAACCTTCTCCTCGCTGCCCGTCTAGATCTGGCGTTAGAATTTCTAACCCCTTCTACAGGATTCATTTCAGAATCACTTTGTTGGTCCCCGTAGCTACCCTCGTCTTCTCCGTTTGAAACAGCAAATGGAGCTTGCCCTTGTGGACCGGATTCGCTGCTTTGCGAATCCCCCTCACCTGAGTTAGTGCATGAGGATACGGATTCGGCCGAATCCTCGCTATTCTCCTGCCACGCGGCTACGGCCGCCTTAAACATTTCAAATTCGGCATCAGTTAACTTATGCCTCATGTCGGTAATAAATTGCTCCCTGGGGTTGCCATTATAATTAGTACCACAAGATGGCGCTGCTGCCACATTCTTATTATTTCCTTTTTTCTTGGACCTCCTGCTATTCCCCCTTTCAACACCAGAGGGCGCTCCAGGCATAGAAGTGCCTGCAACACCCTCAGCAGCATCTCTGGCTGCACCCCTGCGGCCATTTCTAACCCCGGCGGCCATTAGACGCCCAGTGCTCATAGGCACTGCACCCCCCCTATTGTTTTTATTATGCGCTCCGGTCCCCCGACCTTTGCGCCCTGCCTGCTTTGCCCTGCCTGTCTGACGCGCGGATGCGGGCCCAGACTGACTCCTGGCACCCGCATCCAACTCAGCTGCTCCTACGGATGCCTCAGGCCTAGCGCCTGATCTCCGACGCTTGCCTATGTTCAACGCGGCGGGGACGGGTACCGGCACATCACTTCTAGCCGCCCGCCCCCCCGCGCGTGTCTGACGTGAGCGGGCTGCCGGAGGGATTCCTGAGCCTCCGGCAGCACCGCGACGTCGCTCAGCTCTGCCCTGCACTATCATGGTAACAGCCGGAGCGGGCGGTCGTGCCTGCGCTCCGGCAGCGGGGACGGATGCCGGCACATAACTACCAGCCGCCCGCCCCCCCGTGCGTGTCTGGCGTGAGCGGGCTGCCGGAGGGATTCCTGAGCCTCCGGCAGCACCGCCACGCCGCTCAGCCCTGCCCTGCCTGATTCTGATAACCGCCGGAGCGGGCGGTTGCCCCTGCGCTCCGGCAGCCTTCCTTCTAGGAGAAGGGGATAGCCCCCTCTCGCCGCCCCTGGATGGAGGCCTGGCTCTGAGCCTGCCCGACTCCCCAGGCTCACCCAGCTCAGCGTATCTAGCGGGAGCCCCCGCAGTGCGCTTAGGCCTGGCTGACATGGGCACACAATAAAACAGTTTCCTAGTATTATAGAGAGAGGGAAAGATTTTAAAGTGGTGATGGTAGTTTAGCGATAAGAGTATAGACAAATGGGGTGAGAGTGGAAAAAGATAGGTAGAAAGAATATGAGAAATATTAGATCTCTAACACAAGGTAAAAGTTTTTCTGTACTCAACAGTCCAACGTTTCCTGAAGCAAGAGGCAGAATCTTCTGGAACCAAGAACATCACCCCATCAATCTCCACCTCTGACCTCAACCAGCCTATCCTGAACCGTCATTCAAATCAGCCAACCCGTCAATCAAGACAAGCCGAACCCTCAAGCCCAGATCAAGTGTGTGAGCTAAGGATTCCTGCCAATAGCCAGGTGAGTTTATGCTGTTTTTCAGCCAGACAAGCTGGCTTCTACAGTCTATCTCTACTATGCACTTTGCTGTAAATGTGAATTTCTCCATTGTGAGACTCACACTTGTACAATCTGCATGAGATCCAGATGAGTGGGTTTTATCGCTTGCGATCCAGATGCAATCTCGATGCGCGCTCCTGTATCGCAGCCAGAAAGTCTTGGCTGCATAGACTATATAGTGCAGATCTGCACTATATAGTCTGTGTACACACTTGTACAATCTGCATGAGATCCAGATGAGATTACAATTTAGACTATCAGCATACAATTTAGACTATATAGTGCAGATCTGCACTATATAGTCCATGCAGAGAAGACTTTCTGGCTGAAATATGGGAGCGCGCATCTTGAACGCATCTGGATCGCTTGGGATAAAACCCATACAATCTGCATGAGATCCAGATGAGATTTTGACTATATAGTCCAAATCTCATCTGGATTTCATGCAGATTGTACAAGTGTGTACACTTGTATGCAGATAGTCTAAATTGTAATATAGTCTAAATTGTACAAGTGTGTACACACCTTAATAAAGGAATTATATTCTAGAACTCTCTGACCGCTGTTCATCCATATTTATTCCCTGCAGAATTGTCTTCACCATTTTAAAATTAAAATTTTGTTTTAGCTTTGGATCTGTGAGAAGAACCAGTGCAGCCTGTTATATTTAATATTGCAGAAAGCTACATTAATGTGCCGAATATGTGCATTTTGTTCTAGTTAAATGTTTGTATTAAATCACTACAATTCATGATTAAATTACTTTTACTCTCTTTGATGCAATACTGTATGACAAGCCACAGTTGCAGCACTTCTGTGTCTGGGGTAAATGTAATCGCCTGAGACTTGCAGGCATCACCGAGGCTCGCCCTTTTAGATGATTGACCCTTAAAAACATCTGTTATACCCGTTTCACACAGAAAAACAGCGGTTCTACCTGGTAATTTGCCATTCAACATGGGTCCTTTTTTTCCTGTGTGAAAGGGTCAACCCGGGTTGAGAGTGCACATCATTCGTTGTTCATAGTGTAAACACTGAGAAATATTTCAAATTATATTTCTCAGAATTGCCAAATTGAGCAATATCATTTCAAAAGAATTGCCCATTGTGTATGCAGGAAAGGAATACAAATGTGCAGTTAAGCTCACATAAAAATGATCAAAAGGTCGGACGAATTACAAGTGAATATAAAAATAAGAACTTTATAACTGTCAAGAGTATATGTGCAAGGGGCCAGATGCAAACAATGCCTTGTAAAGGATTGCCCCTTTAAAAACAAAAACACAACATCCAATTTCTTCCGGCAACCCGCACGGCCGCTGAACTCAGACACTATTACATTTAGCACCAGATGTGACTACAAGATTGTGGAAGGGAAACAGCACTTGTCACATAACTTCTACCCCTTACCATGTGACCACAAATGTATTGAACAGTTTGTCAAAGTATGTCAGGCATGTCCAATAATCAAAGAGCTTGCTTCCTTTATATTCACATACGGCCACGCCACACACTTTGTAACCAATCAAACTCTGGCAATGCTAATCCTCAGCCGTGCTCTTCAGTTCAGGTTAGAGCTACTGAAAACCAACAGCAGTCTTCAGCTGTGTGACCAGTGCCAACTCCAGAGCTGGGGCTGCAGCACAGTTTAAAATTCATATAGAGGAGCTGCAGCTACTGCCACTTCAAACCGACTCACTAGCGGTTGATGTGGCACCCCTATTAGAAATTTTAAACGGTGCTGCAGTCCCAATCTGGAGCCACCACGGTGTGTGACCGATCAAGTGAACATTATCTAAAAAGGTCATAAAAAGCCTTACACACTATGGGGGTTATTCTAGTGCTTCGCATGGGGGAGCAATGTTTTACGTTTGACGCATGGTGCAAGCAGTGCAACCCTGTTCGCACCTAGCGGGGGGGGGGGGGGCGACAGGCTGCGCCCATGAGAAAGCCCAGCATTTCATGGGCATTCCCATGCTAATGCGCTCGTGAAGCACATGTGAGGGGCAGGCAGTTGATGTCAGCTGCCCAAACGCTTCCCGCACAGGGCGCCCGCAGATTTAAGACAACGCAGATGTGTCTTAGATCTGCAATCACTTGCAAAATCATTTGATGGTCTGCGACCATCAAATGATTTTGTCCCCGCACGCAAGGCTGCGAATGAAAGTTTATGCAAAACATCCATTCTCATGCCTGCGGGGGATCGCGGTGTGCGAGAGGGGACGGCCGTCCAGGTGGGCAGCGTTTGGTGGACTCCCAAGGCCGTGAAATTTATCTTTGCGAGTCAACCGCAATAAGGTCCTATATTGGCACCAGATTGATCAGAAGAGGGTTGTTCCAAGGGATCATTGTTCTAAATGGTGGAAAAGCATCCTAAAGTGGCAACGCCATATTGATTAGTTACACAACTGTATTTCCATACCAGAAGAAGAATTGAATAAACCTGTTGAAGTTGCTCAAGTAGCCCCAGAAGAGCAGAACATCCCAACAGTAATCCAGGTGGCCAGAATGAAGTTCCCTCAGCTTCCTGAGCCAAGTATAACAACAAACAGTAGATCAATCAATAAATTATAGAGCAATGGGAGTGGCAGCACCATTAGAGTCCACCTCCGAATAAGGCATTCAATGCACAGCATTTCTATATTAGAGTCTGTGCATTGTGCTCTAGCTATTTCTTAGTTCCTTTTGAATATGCTATACTAGTTTTACACTGTTATACAGTATATATAACAAGCCACCACAAGTTGGCAGCACTTCAGTCTCAATGTGCTCAATTCAATTCCCAGAGCTATACCATTGGCCGTGCTGTTAAGCACCATTCTGAGGTGTGAGTAGAAATCCGACTAAATTAGCGCCGCAATGCTGTTTCCTGCATCCAGCGTAAACCATACTTGCCTAAAATTTGAAAACTAGTTTCAGGGAGATTATAGTAGAATTTTGCACAGTGCTCCATTGAGGGGGCGTGTCATGCACCACCCAAAGGGCGTGTCTAGTTCCATATATGGAGAGATTGTGAACGTGGCACCTAGAAGCGTGGGTGTGTATTGCTACATCTGAAAGGAATCTTTTAAAATTACTTATATCCAAATGTAGATGAGCCCCAAAGCAGTTAGAGCTACTGTACTTGCTAAAGTGCTGGGAAATTGTGCTGATGATTCAATGTAAATTTATCTGTCTCTCATTCCCCAAAAATGTAACAGTGTAATATGGGCTAGATGAAATGAGGGAGATTGCTGTTATTTCAGGGAGTCTCCTGCAGAATGCAGGAGGGGAGGTAACTATGGCGTAAACAGCAATGCGGCAGGCACTTAAGTCATAGAATGTCAGTTCTCACAACTAAAAACCCTGCTTAAGGTGGGAGTACTGGCATATTCCAACTAGCCATGAAGATAACTGAATAGCTCTGGGACCACCTATTAACACTGTATAGAACTGAACCGGGCCCTATGTTTTACGATGTGTGCCTTAGGTTCTGGCTAGAGCAGGGTAAATGTACAGAGTAGATGGTAGTGCATTTGAATGACAGATGTAGCTTTCCAAAATAAAATGATTATACTGTATATTCTTACCGGCATTTTCTTCTGACATTTACATTGTGAAAAACAAGAAGCTTTTACATAGCCTGATTCATCTTTGCATTAACACATGATTTCCACTCCCCCCTCAGCGTGCCGTGAAACATCCCTCAAATTATAGTATAGGTAAAAGCATATTAGGAGTTATATGTTACTTTTATAGAACCATGACCCTCACCCCCTTTTAGAAACCATTTGTAATTTTCCATCATTTTCTTCTTCCCTGTTGTTATTGGTAACAAAAAAAAAAAATTAGACTTCCTGTTCGGGTAGAAATAAGTGAGGCAGATTCTCAGTAAGGTCTAAAGGAAAGTAATTCAGGTCAGTCTAGTACACTGTGCAACCTACAATGATGGAGGATGGTCTCCACAGGGAGGAAGAGGAGAAGAATCTCACTGTGCTTTTTCCTGCCTCATAATAATAATTATAATAAAAGTAGATTTGTGCAACAGTTGTTAATTCTTATTTGGGGCTCAATGTTTAATTAGAATCATTGATTCAACAGCATCACCATCTAAAAACAATAGACAAATGACCAGAAATAAATATACTGTATGCGGAGAACATGCATCTATAAATGTGAATATGTGACACGAGTTACAATGTTGTGCGTTTGTTTTTTGCAAAGTACCGGTATATTTTACCAACTGGCAATGAAATGTAGAGCTATTTATCTGTGGCCTCTGCTCAGGACATGCACAGTGCTGGGCCACACTCCACCTCACATGCACCACCTGGAGCTGCTCTACACCAAGCACATTCCACTTAACAGATAAGCGGAACACACTGTGGCAAGACATGGGTATGGGTCATTGCGTCAAGCCCATTTAGGTCGATAGGGCTTAGGTTGACACATGAAATAGGTCGACCTGGCTAAGGTCCACAGGGTCGGAATGTTTACACAAGCATTACGTCGACAATGGGAAGGCTGACAGTTAAAATGTCGACATATGTTTCACATTTATTTTTTTGCCCTGGAATGTCGACATGCACACCAACAAAGTGTACCATGTCCCCTAGCATGGTTTGCCTAGCTTCGAGCACGGTGCCTTGCTGTGCTCGGCACAATTTTATGTTCCCATCACGCCATAGTGGATGGTAGGGTATGAAATACCGCCCGTCGGCACAAAAATATATATATGAAAAAAACTCATGTCCACCTTCAGTGATTGACCCAATGCATGTCAACCTTAAATAGTGCCAACCTAGTTACTGTATCCCAAAGACTTGACCACCCCGGTTTAGAGACTTCTGCCTAGGTGGCTCCTTCCACGTTCTAAATTTCTCTGTGACTGCCCCCTCTGGACAGGCAGGTAAGTTTACGGAGATGGGAGTTCCCCATAGAAACCAATCCAAGCCTACTTCTTATATATTTAGCACCGTTTAGAAGATAACAGAATATTATTGGTTGCTATGGGCTACATCCCAACTCCTATAGAACTCCCATATAAGTAGATTTACCCTGCAGAGTAAACACGTACTTAATATCTAAAAACACAGAGGGGTAGATTTATTAAGCTCGGTGAAGTGACAAACTGTTTTTTATACCGGCCAATCAGCTCCTACCTGTGAAGTTACAGGCTTAGGGCGGGATGTATCAACGCTTACCGTGGCGTTGACATCCCGTTTTCGCGTTCGTCACTTGTTCGCCTGATGTATTAATAAAGTTTTCGTTTTCTGTTGTTGAAAAAACTCCGCCGGGTTGAAGTATCGCGGAGTTTCCGGCGCGAAACATCCTCCCATTGGACAGCATTGTAGCTGAAGCGCTGTGTGATGTATTAACACTCGCAGCGCTCAGCTTCTCTTCCATATAATTCGCCTTATATTGCTGGCGAACTGCAGTTGTGACAGTTCAATTATTAAAGTATAATGTATTTTTACAGTGTGTTATTTACCTTATGAAAAAAGGTTGTGCTGTGGGATGTATTTTACTTGTATGGGAGGCAAGATTGGTTCTTTTTTGGAAGGTGTGAGGCACAGATCATCAGGGCTAGGCAAGAGGCAGTGAGGTGTGAGGCACACTGCCTCTTGCCTAGCCCTGATGATCTGTGCCTCACACCTTCCAAAAAAGAACCAATCTTGCCTCCCATACAAGTAAAATACATCCCACAGCACAACCTTTTTTCATAAGGTAAATAACACACTGTAAAAATACATTATACTTTAATAATTGAAATGTCACAACTGCAGTTCGCCAGCAAGTCAAACAAAAGCTGAGCGCTGCGAGCCGGGGAAACCCAGCCAGCAGCAGGACGCATCTGCGCATGCGCACAAAAAAAAAACCGAAAAGATTCCGACGGAGGTCTGCATTACCGCAGACCTAAGAAACAAGGGGAAAAATCATACATAACGCGGAAAACTCCGCAAAAAGCCTGCGAAAACAGCACGAAAAAAAGGACTCCACTTCACTACAGAAATGCGAGTATTGATAAATCCCGCCCTTAGTTTGAAAAATGACAGGTAGGAGCTGATTGGCCTGTGATAAAAACCAGACAGTTTATCACTTCACCGAGCTTAATAAATCTGCCCCAGAATTACCTACTGGCATTGCTAAAATAAACTGGAATGCTTATTCAAATTTGTCCCAAAATAATAAATAATTAAATGAAATGTGCAGTTTCGAACATAGAAACAGCTACTCCGAGAGCCGCTCGTACAGTTTTTGTACCAGCAAATTCAGCGAAACATGATTTATACCCAAGAAGCCTTTTATGCGATTAAAATGATGTCAAGCAGATGCCTGCCGATTTACACATGGCCTCGCTGATATTACAACCTCTCAACGGGCATGCTTATGAAGTTCTAAAAAGAGATTATAGAAGGAGTTAATTGGAAATACAGGGCTCCTTTCTGCAAATCTCTGCTGGAGCACTCGCTGAACAAAACCAGGACAAATCCCAGTTCAGCCGCAGTGCAAGACAAATCAAGATATGTATAGCTATGCAAAGCAGCTCCGGCATTCCTCCCAACGTGAAGAGAATGCAATGAAAGACCCAGCTGCTGGGACCGCGCCACTCATGCCAGGGGCCAGGTAACAAAGCACAAGATTTACATTCCCCACTTAACATGTCATTTTACCATTTAATGCCAGCCAAAATGCCCCAAATCCCTTTTAAGTGTGGAATGTTTGTGTATTTAATGTATAATCCGATCTGTGGGAGGGTGGAGAAGGGGGCACCTTGAAAACTCACATCTTAATCAAAACAATTTAACCATTATTCAACTAAAGCCACCAAAAAAAAAAAATGTATAATTCGAAAAGCAAACCCTCCCGCAGGGCAGCCCCCAGACAAATGTCATTCTGAGTGCAGCCATTGTAGTTACACACACTGTGGTATCTGCTGCTCACTAGTGTGTAGGTGGCACAGGGCTACACAGTATATACCATTTCACTACAGCATGATAACTATGCACTCTCACCTCACTACACCATCACGCTGAGTACATGCACGGTCACTGTAATGCGCAAACCATGCCGTGTGCAGTGCTATCTGGATGTGCTTCATGGAGGTGTTGCTTTGGTCCAGCCATGAAGAAACCTGCTGCCTGTGGTAGTAAAGATTCTTTTATACCATATTTTTTTCTGCTCCTGGGTCAGGACTACAGTTTTAACGGATTTTCAAATTTCATCAAGATTAAAGTTATGATACTGTACATTGTATTATGAATAATAAGCCAATAAATGTAGCAATATTTTCATTTTGAACATAAGTAAATTAATTACATGGATAGATTTCCTTTATTGCTAATAACCTGCGATGTCCATTTTCTGTATCATTTTGGAGTATTTTAATTTACTATCATTTCCATAGTCATAGCCAGACTGGATTTTAAAGCAAGTCTGTCGTCACAGTGTGGCCAATCACGGAGCCAACTTTCCGGGTATGGCAACACTGGTGTCCCAACCGGTGAAGGGCAGGGAGTCGCCACCTCCTGCTGCTAGTGTCTTCTCTTCTGGCTCCTACCTCCGTCAGCTTCATAGCACCCAGTGTGACATTTAAAGGGCCAGATGAGCCAAAAGTTATTATTGGTGCCAGATTTGTATTCTGCCTATAAGAGGAAGTACCTGGGATCACACCTGTGTCCGAGTATACGCTCATACCTCCAAATAGCTCCAGCGTATTTGCTATTGGCTACTTGTTACTGATCTTAGTGACCTAACTCCACCTACTGTTTGCCGGTTCCTGCTTGGCTTCCTTGAGACCCGATTCTGCCTCCTCCCAGGTATGCCACTGTTGGTTCTGACCTGGCTTGCCGATTTTATATCTCTACCTTGCACAATGTACGTCCAGCTCTACCCCGTGTATACCAATGCCTGTACCATTAAACCCAGACAGAGGACATGACCTGTGTTTGGTATGCCGTTTCTCATTGCTTCAGCTTTAAGCTTGCTGCTCATTTTAAATGCACGTTTGAACTGCCCAAAGAACCTGTGGAGATGGGGAAGTCAGGTCTACCTCTCAAGGAGAGGGAAAGGAGGTTAAAGAGTAAGTTGTGCCTGTACTGTGGTGATCCAAGCATCCAGAAAATGAGAAGGCCTAAGCAAATGAGTGGTGGCAAGAAAACACAGAGGGAATGAGAAGCAAAATCAGATCCCCCACACTCTGTGAAATCTTGTGGCTGGCTGCACACTAGTGCAATTTGGCTACTTTTCACCCTGACTGTTGGGTCCAAGAATCATGTGAAAAGTGGCAAAATCACATGTGTTTGATATCAGATATGATGTTTGGACATGCTGCACATCCGACTCAACAGAAGGGAATTGGAAAGCATACAATATATTGTATGAGATTCTCTTCAATGGGGATCTGTTGTGACTTCTTCCCTTGGAAACGTTGCCGTAGTGTATGGCTCTGAAAAAGCAGGGAATCTATCTTACAGTGTCTCTGCACAGTCTTTTCAGATGTGATAAGTAAGTAAGGAAGCATGATGCATGCTCCCAATACTTACATTAAACTCGCTGCGAGTTATATGAGTGAGTATAGACCTCAAGAACACATCATATAATACCCTGCCGTTTTCTTCTTACAAGTGAGAATGCTCTACCATAATGAAAGATGCAGGAAAACAGCAAATATCAAACAAATATCAAAAATGCAATGCAATGCAAATATCAAAAATATCTTCAGCGCCACACAAATTCACCCTGCACAACAGAGGAACTGGTTATCTTTCAGGGTTGTCTTGCAGCTGCATTTCTGCTACACTAAAATAGAATCTTCTGCCAAAAAGCATCTTCGTTTAACAGAACCTAATACACTGCTGACGTGGGTTAAAAATAAATAACTAAAAAAAAAAAAATACAGCAAGTTTGAAATGAGTCAGTGTTTGTTCATACAGTAGCTTCAGTGGGGCTGAACAAAGGCCAGTTTTAAGTTTACAGATCCATGTAAATGTAATAAATGTAATAAATTTAATAAATTTAATACTTGGGTATACATGTTCATTTGCCACAAAGACAGGATCTATTTTTGCTTTCTAGATTTTTCCCTTTACCATTGGTTAGGTCATCTATATTTCAGATTTGTCTGTGACAACAAGCGATACTGGTGTCATTTCAAATTTATGATTTTTTTGGGTGAGATTCTCCAGAGGCATCAAAAATGGCAGCTTCTCTGCAGTGACAGGAGCAGTGTGACAGTATACAGCAGCATTTGGCTTCTGTCACTGAGAAGGAGCAGGCAGTGATTCTGGGAACAACCCAGAGTAATGTAAATAGGAGATGGGCTTCCCATGAGGCAACTTTCCAATTCCTATGCAAACAGGGCCTAACGTGAAGCCACACCCCTGGATTTCTTTTACCCTCCCTCTGCGTAAGCAGGTGGATTCTTGACTTGTACCTGGTGTCACCAACCGTGGTGCGGCCAGTAGATTTTCAATTACATTTTTACATATTTATACATGGATCATCAAATGAGTTCAATTAAATGCAAGTTGGTTGCCCCAAACAATTTTTGCAGTGAATTTGCAATCACATCGCAGCTGCAATTGAATGTAAAAGTAGCAGTGCTTTTCCCAGCAAGTGGAGATGAACAGGTAGGAAAAAAATCTTTGTTTTATTGTAAAAATGTGGGGACATGGCCTCATTCAGAGATGGTTAGTAATGCAGCCACAACTGCAGCTGATGTCTCAACAGCAGTTGCCGAAATATGCATATGATAATCTCAGCCTTCCCTTTGTGTTCCACTAAAGCGATGAGGTATAGGAGTGCGGAGACACCCACTTTCACTACGGTGGTCTGTGCAACATCGATGGAAACTGCACACACTGCAATATCGATGCAACCATCAACAGTTGCGGTAACCTTGGGTCGACTTCATCCATTCTCCTCAAATCCAACCAAACATGGACTCTGAAGCTGTGTATTTGTTATTGGGTATGCAGCAACTTTCCCAGACAGGGCCTGGATACTCCCAATACATGCTTTTTCAAACAGCTCCTTTTTTGCAATCACTTTATGGCACCTTCCAGTCTACACCATACAACAGTTATGATACCATTGGACAATTCATTTTGCATGTGGGTAAGGCATTGTCCATGTAAGCTTTCATCCTAGCCCACGCTCTACAATAATATAATATATTTGAAGTTTTAATGATAGGCGGCCGACTATTCATTGGAAATTATTATTGATTCTATTAAAAGGTTATTAATTAATTTACACTTGTGTTGAGCAGTGATTCAGACCATCATGCACCTATACTATAAGCGCAGTTTTTATTATAGTTTTGATCCACGCTCTACAATGCCTGCAATGTCCTGCTGGTCCCATCCCCATGCACTCACCAGAATGTTCCCTCCCGGACAAAGGAGTAGAAAAGTATGAAAGTATGATCTACTATTAAACCCCTTCACTGGCAATCCTGGAGATGTTCCGGGCTAGGCTTCAGTGGTAACACTAGCATTCCCGGGATTGCCACTGTCTCCCCCTCCTGGCTGTGTGTGGCGTGAACTTGCTAAGGTCACACAGCCGGTGTTCTGGGGGATAGGCCGTGGCTGATTTAGTGCATAGCAGCGCTGCCCGGTCCTGGAAAACACTGTGGGTTTTTTTTTTTATTGGGAGCGCGCCCCCCCCCCCCCCCCCAAAAAAAAAAACTGCCCTGTGTTGAGCACACTACACACACTAGTGAAGGTGTTAATGAAAAATGCTATAATCAGTCATTTGAAACCTAAAAGGAACCTTCAGTGCTTTCCTTATGGTCAATGACAGCCTTCTATATGGTCCTGCTGTCTTATTTGAATATCATTCTGGAGGTCCACAATTTCCCCTACTGTTTCATGCTCTTTTGCCTACTTACTATGAAAAAAAGTTGCACATTCATAGTGCAAGTCCTAATTGAATTTCATATTTACGGGTGCACGCTCTGCCACCATGTCACAAGTGCCTATTGAATTTACCATGACACCAAAACTTGAATAGTGTTTAAAAATAGAAGCAATTCTAGATTAATTAATGAATATATAGTGTGTTTTACAACAAAGTTGTAATTAATTGTAACATTAGCACATCGTTGTACTTCCTTAACTTATGATTGTGTCTCAAGTTACCAAGAAATACTTCTGATTGACGGTTTGGTGAACAATCCCTGAAATATTAGTGACAGGCCGGTTGGTGCATAGTCACTGGCACATTTCTATTGACTGCGTAGATAGAAGATACAGTCAATGATATACAGGGATGGATTTCAGCTCATATCTGTAGTAGACAGAGCACTTACAGTATTTCCAGCAAGCTACAGTATGCTCAGATTAATTTAGAGACAGCCATTAGTAAACGATAAATGATTCAGACTTGATAAAAATCCACTTTGATCCAAAAACCAGAAATCAAAGTATGCTATTTCTGTCTGAGTATTTAGGGCACGGAGCATCCAGTATGATTGGCAAGCTGTGGTGAATCAACAGAACATAAGAGGACTATATAACATCACCGCAGGGTATTGTTTTCTTAAACATCCATCAATTAATCTGTAAGAAGAGGTCAAGAACTCAGGTCTGTGTTTGGACATAAACCTCATGAATGGCCTCCCAGGGATTATGAATCCCAAATATTTAAAATGCATTACCCTGCACGTAGTGATTTATAGAGGCTTCCATGCAGCCTTGTCACTGGGCGTACACAAGGGACAACTGTATGTGTGATATAGAGGTTTCCAATCATTTGCAGATTGCAGTAAGGCTGCTATTCCTGGCTTGCACAACTGCACAATTCATCCTGAAATTGACTTAGGATGGATTAAGTATAAATGGGAGCCGCAGCTCGACAATCACAAGATCACTGAATATAAGGGAGGCCAGGATGCAGTAAGACTCAATAGCTGATCACAGACTCACAACTCAGCCACAAAGCAGTGATGAACAAGTAGTCTTATGGTAGTACAGAAATACAAAAAGGCAATGCATATGCTTACCACACCTAAAGGCGAGAGTTATTCACATCTAGAGGGGTATTCAATCCCCGCCAATATTTCTGATGGGGGAAATAGTGTCTGGCCCCTATTCAATGCAGTCTTTCCCGACAGCATTGAAGAAACATTGCGTCAGAACGGACCAGACTTTAAAAGCCATCAGGCCTGTTTTGCCAAGAAGGCCATGGATTGTGGAGATCACGGCTGTATCTCGACAATCCACAGCCGTATATGCGGACATGCCCCCTTTTCGCAGATCAGCAGGTGGGACATTGAATCCCGCCTGCCGATAAACAGGCGAGCGGGCCAAAAACGGGCCATTGTCATGACTGTCAGCATGACTGTCAGGGGGTACCAACAGTTGTAACCCGGGATTAAATACCCCCCTAGTGGTTTTTGCCCAAAATATAAGCACTATGAAGCGTTGCATAAATGTAGAATGTGGACATTGTTGAAATGTTGACATTGAGCATTTCTGTGTGTGCAGAAAGTTGATATGTTCTCACAGCTGTCTGAAATGGCAACATGTGTGTGATAGGCTAAAGGCTCATACACACGGGGCAATGTATATAAGCCTTGTGTGCTGAGCGATCTAGTCCAGTCCGATCACTCAGCACACAGGGCTTGCTAGATCTTCCATACACACATAGCGATGTGTGTATTTGCGATCTGTGCTAACCAGTGTTCTCTGTTAAAAACAAAGGCGATTTGACTAGATTCTGACTACAGGGGTGATTTTGGTTGACACGTAGCGATGCGAAGTTCGCAGTGCTGCGTGTCTTTTTAAGCCCAACTGCAGGGATATCTGCCCCCCCCTCGCACGCCACAATCCATGTATGGCTGCAAATGGATGTTTTGCATAAACATCGTTTTGCAGCCACTGACCATCGAATGATGTGGTCAGTACACACAAAACTAAGACACTCTCAGGTGTCTTAGTTTTACGTGTATACTGTGGGAGGATAGGGCGGGCAGCTGACTTCCCGTGATGTCATCATCGAGGCATTTTCATGAGAATGCCCATGAAAACGCTGTGCGTTCCTACGGGTGAATCCCCAGGCCCGCTCCCCTCGGCCGCAGTCTTGTGTGCGAGAGCCCAGCGAACATTCTGTTCGTCATGGACGCTCGCATATAGCGTATGCACACATTAAAAATATTGCGCTCCCAAGGGAATTCGCATGAGAGCGCATGAATCAGAATCACCCCCTACATGTAGTGAAGATCTAGTCAGGCAATGGCAATGCGCATCACTCAGTGGCATGCACACGGAGGGATCTGTCCTCCATTTCTAAACAAATTAGTCAGTGTGTGTGCACTAGGGTGAGGCATAGGCTGTGGGAGGGTAGGTAAGGATTAGTCAGAATCACTACCAGAAGGGCCATCATCACCTAACCACCGATGCTGGAAGACACTGCTGGAGCTGCCAGACCCGTTGGACCAGATAAGACACCACTAGACCACCAGGGATGGTTTTTTGGCTTCTGCCTGGCGACGTTTACAATCATGTGGACATTCTTAGGGTGAGAGAATGGCAACAAACTATACCACTCATTCTAGAAGAATAATCGGTACTCTTTACCTAGAACGGCGCCAGCGATTGAAATCGCGGGCGTCGGGGGTAAAAATCGCGGTGATCGCGGTCATCGCGGGTAAATCGGGATGGCCACGATGCCCGCGATCACCGCGATTTTCCCATAGGGAACAATGTTAAAACGGCTGATTGACCGCGATTTTACTGTTAAATGCCTCAATGGACCCGATTTGGGGCCAAATAGGCCAAATTAACCCTTGAATGTCCCCCCAAATGTTTAACGCCACCCCACGATCCACGCCAACCCGAAGCGTGGCGAGCGCAGCGAGCCCGCGAGGGGCGGCGGTACGCGTCCTCCGACCTTTTCATGCCCTACTATCCACTAGGGCGTGGTGTGAGAATATAATAGTGTGGCGAGCGCAGCGAGCCACCGAGCCCGAAGCGTGGCGAGCGCAGCGAGCCCCGCGAGGGGACGCGGATGCCTTCACAGGTAGACGCGTCCCCTCGCGGGCTTCACAGGTGTCCACCTTGCCACGGACACCTGTGAAGCCCGCGAGGGGACGCGTCTACCTGTGAAGGTATCCGCGTCCGCTCGCCACGCTTCGGGCTCGGTGGCTCGCTGCGCTCGCCACACTATTATATTCTCACACCACGCCCTAGTGGATAGTAGGGCATGAAAAGGTCGGAGGACGCGTACCGCCGCCCCTCGCGGGCTCGCTGCGCTCGCCACGCTTCGGGTTGGCGTGGATCGTGGGGTGGCGTTAAAAATTTGGGGGGACATTTAAGGGTTAATGGGCTCTGTGGCCCATTTAACATTGATTCCTATGGCCAAATCGGGTGGATTGAGCCATTTAACAGTAAAATCGGGTCCATCGCGCCTTTTAACATGGATTCCTATGGGAAATCGGGAGCATTGCGTCGCGGGCATCGCGGGTACATTTATGGACGGCCGCGACGCGACCGACACGATTTCAAAGTTTAACATTGGTTTCAATGGGAAATCGCGGGCATCGCGTCGGTCGCGTCGCGGCCATACATAAATGTACCCGCGATGCCCGCGACGGGCGCCCTTCTAGGTAAAGAGTACCGAATAATCTACTATGTCTTTCCTGTACCAGTCTGTCTGCATTCTGTTTGTGAAAGCAACAGTGAGTGACGTATTTCTGAACAGACACACCTTATAAGCATGTACAGTGTAAGCTTATCTGGAGTATGCACATTACTACTAGGGGTTAGTTCCTCCATTATAACCAACTCTCACCATCACACTGTGGGGAGATTAAGGAAAATGTTACCTTATAGAATATTTCATATTTATGGATTTCCTTATGGTGCTTTCTTATACAGTATTACTCACTCCATTAAAGAGGAACACTATTGTTAGGTTCTGTTAGTACATCTACATACTGTACCTTGAATGATAGAGTGGAGTCCTTGTTGCATTATCCAGTTGCAGTTGTACAAAAAAAAGGCATATTTCTATTATTTGTTAAATCAGTGTAAAAATTAAATAATAATAATAATTATACACAAGAATGCTACGAACAACTCAAAAGTCTTGAGGCCCCATACACTACTTCGACTACTCCATGGGGAGAAGTCGCAGCCAATCCCCCTTGAACCACCTGGGCAGCAAGATGACATATGATATATCGTATGTGGTCCTTTTGTATACAATATATCTTGGGGGTTATTCTGGTTGCGAATTCGCATCCTTGCCGGTCAACCAGATCCCGCCTTGTGAATGGTGGTACAGGTGGAAAGGGTGATTCGCTCGCAGGGCGAGCACAGTAACATCCATTAGCAGGCTTGTGACGGCGACCATGGAATGACGGTGAAGGCGTACACATATAAAAGTGACTCTGAAGTCACTTACATATATACGTGGACGCTCGGGAGGGAAGTGGGCAGGCAGCTGACATCCAGTGATGTCTCATGGGAACGCCAATGAAATGCTGGGTGTTCCCATATGCTAATGGACCGCAACCACGCCCTCCACCAGGGACAGGTGCGTGCACCCAGCAAACTGGGTGGGTACACGTGACCTGCGTCTGGACATGCTCAGAAATTACCACAGGCATCTGCAGACGCAAAACATCGGACCCCTTGAGAATGAAGGGGTCCATATGCACAGACAAACCTGAATAAGGTCCCATATGCATTCCTATCCCCGCTGCTGGGAGACTATTCAAGTCGGAGGTCGAACGTGCAGCATCTCAGATCTCCGACCGCGCATCGGATGTTAAACGCATGGGCTTTGTCCACTTTCGCCTAATTTTTAAGCCTTATCAATCGAAATGGGGTGAAAAGTGGCCAAATCGCACTAGTGTATGTCTAGCATTAGCCATTAGCAGTAGTTAAAACAAATATATGGAAATGTTTAAACCAAGGAAGTGGTGATCTTGGGCAGGCAGAACAGAATCTTCCTGATATACTTTTTCCTCCCTTTTCCTCCCTCTTTTTGACAACAGTATCCACAAATGTAAGAGAAGTATGATTTTATGGGGTGCTTACATAAACACAAGAACTAGGAGTGCTTGATGTTTATGTCACACAATTAGGTATACCTGCGCGGATATAAGGGGTTATTCGGATTTGCTCGGTCCAACACGCATTGCAATGGGGAACAGATGTTTTAGCTGTGCGCATTTTTGTGCATGTGCATATACTAGGTGCGAGCGGGAATGGCGAACTACTAGCTTGCCGTACCGTTCGCATCCACCAGTGCGGGCGGAAGGCATGGGGCGGTGGCGAGTGGACGCAGCCACAGGAGCACCCAGCATTTCATGGGTGTTCCCATGAAAACGCTGGGCGTTCCCAAGGAAATTAGGCAGTGACGCAGCTGGAGGGGGCAGGCAGCTGCCCACCATGTCCATGTACAGGGAACACACAAAGCTAAGGTACCAAAATTCGCAGCGCAGCGTGTGGACTAGAATAAGGTCCATAATAATTAATTTTTTTTTTTAAATGTCATGAAAGACATTTGTGGAACATCAAGACTTTTTAAATGTAGAAAATATCACCATTGTGTCTTATCAGAAGACAACTGACAAACTGTAGATGCTGCACCAATGAACATTTTTATAAGTAATGAGGCAGCTACAGTATTTTTGTGTCAATTTCGCAATAATGTTGTAACAGTTTTACAAGGAGGAAGATTAGAGGATTGAAATATCCAAGGCTGTGTGTTACAGATATCAACTTTCACAAAAAGTCCAAATTCACTTTGTACACGGTCACTAGGTCGACATTCATTAGGTCGACCGTGTTATTATGTCGACATGGGTTTCTCACGTTTTTTTAACCGACATGTGCCAACATCTAGTATTTCATGCCCTACCATCCACTAGGGTGTGGAGGAAGTACAAAATATAGTGTGCTGAGCGTAGCGAGAAACCATGCCCTGGAGTATGGCGTGCGCAGTGCACCGATACAGTTGCCCTGTCAACTGTGTCGACATTCGGTACAAAAAACCTGAACATCCCATGTCGACCTAAAGCTTGTGTCAACCCTCAATGGTCGACCCAATGATCCCAACCCATTCACTTTTAGAAAATGTACTTACCTCCTAACTACCTGGTGATTTCTCTTTCTCTGATCAAAGTTTTGTGGAGCTGGGTACAAACTACACGAGGTTCTTGAACGATATGCAGGATAAGGATATTGTTAACAATATCATCATTCATATCGTTAAGTATGTACCCACTATATTATCAATGATATATGTTGAGATGTGACTTATGTCAACATTTTCATGCATTGACCATTGCTATGTCGACATATTGCTTGCAGCAACCTGTCCTAGTGCATGTCAACATTTTGCCTGTCGACCAATAGTGGTCCACCTATTGACTGGACCTAACAACCAGATACAATTACTGATAATGAGAAAACATTTTTTTCCATAAATACACAACAAAACAAACAGAAGGAAAACATCTACAGTGAGAACAATTTCAGACCACCATTTCTTTCAATAATAAATAAATATGATTTTTGTTAAAGATGTTTTAAAAACATAGTAAAAATGTCACTGTACTAAAACATAAATAGATAGTACCCCTGACATTATGAGCATAGAGTCCCATTTCTATAAACTAACTGCTCTCATCAGTAGGAACCAGCTTCATGTGCGCATTAACCATTTATACTGTGGCTGGATCTCACTACCCTGCTCACCCCTCTGTAACCCCAGGGGGCAATTAAGTGCCTGTGCATAATTAGTGTCTATGGAATAGCGCACATGGCGATCTGCTAATGTGCAAACAACTGGAAGCCCCATGGGCAGATTTGTACTGCCTGAGAAAATATGATCTCAACCTTCCATGTTCCCACACACTATAAAACACTGAAGCCTTTTGTGATCAAACAAACTCTCACTCTACTGTACATCAGTGGTTCCCAACCCTGGTCCTCAAGTACCCCCAACAGTGCACGCTTTCCAGGTCACCCGGCAGGTGTACTCATTATTCAGGCACATTTTAAAAGAACCACAGGTGGAGCTACTGTAAATATTTTGCCTGTGATTCTGTGTGGAGACCTGGAAAATGTGCACTGTTGGGGGTCCTTGAGGACCAGGGTTGGGAACCACTGCTCTACATCATATAAATATGATTTCCAGTGCCATGAAGCCAACAGAATGCTTCATGCGTTGAATAAAGATCTAATACAAACAGCACACAACTTTGCTATCAAACATTATCATTACCTGCATACTGTATTGCAGATTTTAAAAGCACAATTATCATTAACTTACCAATAATGCAGAATATGGGTGCAGCAGAAGGACAAATGTATGTTTACCCCAGTGATGGCTAACCTTGACACTCCAGCTGTTGTTGAACTACACATCCCAGCATGCCCTGCTACAGTTTTACTATTTGGCCATGCTAAAATTGATGCAGGGCATGCTGGGATGTGTAGTTCAACAACAGCTGGAGTGTCAAGGCTAGCCATCACTGGTTTACCCCATGAAGCTTGGAAAGGAACAGCACTGAGGTGTATAACCTTTTACTCACTTCATAGCAACTGGATAATATTTCCTTATGGGGATATATTGGTCAGAGGATGGTAACTATAGAGGATGTAGTATTGATATAATTAGAATGTAAGCCATATGAGATGGTGCATGTGTATATTTATCTGTAAGAAATGTTTCCATGAGAGCCCCAATTTGTAGAGATCAATAAGACGGTGCACTCAATGGACTTGTATAGCAGCAGCAGAGTTTATTCATTGATAAGCCATGATGAATGAGAGTGTCTATACAGAATTTCAACACGCGAAGATGAAATTATTCAATGTTAAAATACTTTTGGTAAAACAGGGACAAGCAGATAGTATAGGAGTAAAGAGAAAAATGGGGTTCATATCAATACAGTGTGTGTGTGGGGGGGGAGATAGACAGACTGAGCACAATGTATTTTGGGTCATTCCGTGAAAAAGTCCTTTTCGGGTAATGTTTGTTACCAGTTTTCATGACAAGCTTTGCATCAAAATTAAAGCACATAACGTACCACACCAACAACCTTTAGTTTGCACAAAATAATCAGACACATGCTCAATTAATACATTTCACATGATCTTTTTAGTCAAACATGTAACGTTTGTTACCATGGAATCATCCATTTGTATAATATTGTATCTGGAATAAAACACAGCGGTGAACCGATATTACAGTATATATACAGTAAGTGTTCTAAATTATAATAAAGGAAGAGGAGAAGAGTCTGCAGGAAAACATGCAACATAGGGTATGAACCCATTATTGTATGGTTCAAGTGTATAATAGAGTTTGCATATATACTGTAATTCATACAGTGCACATAAAAAAAGCCAATGCTGTTTACTCTATACACAATTATAAAATGTTACAGTTCCAATAGTTGCATATACAAAGTTATACAATCATTTTGTATATAAAGTTATACATCCCTGTATGTACACACACAAAAAAAATCAGATATAGCGGCATATACAATTATAATATATTCAAAAACATTAAGTTATAGTCCCTGCAGCTTAATTTACACAATCATATATTTCTCTACAGCCAAGTGGTCTGAGTATTCACTTACGCAGTTCCTAGTTGTGCACATCTATACACTGAAATACACACAAACTTATAAAGTCCCCATGGCTGCATAGTTATACAGTTCATATACTTGCATGTGGCTATATAGTTTCCATTGCTGCATATGTACACAAATACACTTAAATATATACACTCATATAGCAGTAACACAGTTCCTATAGGTGCATACACAATCGGTCATACAGTATATCTACAGTTATATAGTTCATACAGCTCAGCTGCATATCATTTATTCAATACAGCTACTAGCAGTATATTGATACACTCCGTATAGCTACATATGTAGTTATACAATAATTATATATGTATACATACGGAGCCATACAGTCCCTATAGCTGCATTTGTAGAGTTGTATACAGTATGTATACATACATAGATAGCTATAGAGTCCCTATGGAGTTATACTATATGTATACATACATACAGAGCTATACAGTGCCTAAGGCTGCATATGTAGTTATACAATATATGTATACATACCTGTATACATACATAGCTATAAAGTCCCTATAACTGCATAGGTAGCGTTATACTTTAATACTACAGTATATGTATACGTACAGAGCTATACAGTCCCTATAGTTATACAATTCCACAATATATGCATGCATACCGTTTTATACAGTCCCTGTAGCTGCACATGTACACAGTCACACAATAGTTGTATAGAGTGCAGTATGTATATACACAGATGTATGCAGTCGTTGTTGCTAGTTACAGATGTATATAGCACCGGTACAGTACCTGCATGATCTGACAGCTCCCCCAATTAGCGCAGCTCCCTGCACTCTGCCTCCGGCACCCAGTGCAGAGTCGCGGCTGCTATCAGTGCAGCCCAACTTCGGCGCAGGTGTCACAGCCCGGGCACCGTCACTGAACAGAACGAGCCGGAGAGCTGACGGCCCAGCGGCTGCTGCTGTGTGTGAGAGATCCCCGGCAGCAGCTACCGGCAGCAGCACCGCCCCATACCGCCCACTAGGCGGAGACATGGAGCACCTCCTGAGAAAAGGCGTATCCACCTGTCTCTGGCCGCTGTGTGGGTGTGGACGGTATGGGGTTCAGACACAGTCAATGCACAGTATTCAAAATAATAACAGTACATATATCGCCTATTTACAGAAGGACAAGTGCATGTAAAACAAAGAATGTGTATAGATAATAACATACCTCCCAACATGACCCTCTCCAGAAGAGACGCAATGCTCTGCTCCTGGACTTCCCTCAATGCATGATTGCCATCACCTGTTTCAAACAGGTTAATTGATAAGAAAAATGTTTAAAAGCAAGTGATGGCAATTATACATTGAGAGGAAAGTCCAGGTGTAGAGCATTGTGTCCCCCGTGTAGAGGGTCAGTAGGGGGTCTGAACATAGTAGTACAGCCATAGAAAACAAGCAGGGTATGTATCCACAGAACACACAGTTTATACAGTAAAAAAAACAGCCAAGGTCGTAACTACAATAGGTGCAGGGAGTGCAGCAGCTATGGGGCCCTCCTTCCTTCCCTATAAAAGTAATATGTGCTATATACATTTTTTCAACATTGGGTTGTACAAAGGGGCCCATGCAAACCTTTGCTATGGGGCCTACAAATATCTAGTCAAACCACTGAAAACAGTATACTGTATGTAAAGCATATGCACCATAGTTGCCTACCCTCCTGCTTTTAGCGGGAGTGTCCCGCTTTTTTAATCTTTCTCCCGGTCCCCCGGAAAGTCCCGGGATCCTCCCGGTTTTTCAGCCTTCTTGCTGAAAAATTGGACTGCGCATGCTTAAAGTACCGGGGGCAGGTGCCAGCAGCGACCAGCATGATGTCATCTTGACATACCCGGCGTCGCTGTCCTCTTAAATGACAGCCGCCGCGGAGACTGGGGAGCGTGAGCTACGGTATTCTCTCAAATGTAATTTGGATAGCTCCACCCATGGCCCGCCCCATTTATGTATCATAAAGGAGGCGGGATCATGGGCGGAGCTATCTAAGCTGCCCTCTCCAGCAAAGGAGAGCTGAGAAGTCGGCAACTATGATATGCACAGAACACTTTAGCGGGGTACATACTGGGCAATATGTTGTCCGATCGGACAGTTTGGCAATTGCGCATAACACTCAGTTAAGTGTGTATACGCTTCTGCGGTTGATTGCGATAATGCTAGGTCTGATGTGCCGCATATAACACCTAGTGACTTTACGTGCAACACAATCCATGTTAAAGAAGGATGGAACAGCGATCGTTCTGTCCTTCTCTAACATCGCTCAATGTGTACCTAGGTTCTGATATGTCGTTCTGACATATCAGCTGGGTACATATCGCTTCAGTGTGTACCCAGCTTAGATGTGTATTCAGAATTAAATGCCATTTGGCTAAATGCAATTCTCTGTCTGTTATCAGAGTTGCCACATCGATGAAGAAACAGAACCTCAAACATCCTCTTGTTAGCAGTGCGGTTGTTGTAAAGCTGGGTACACATTACTTGATACTGTATATTGGAAGATTTGTTGATTTGAGCCTAATTGGAACTACAAATCATCCACATCATCTAGTGTGTACTCACTATTACACACTCTCGAGTCTCGCTCCTTGCATCCTTGCAGTACAGGAAGATCTGAACATATCTATAAGTAACAAGGCAAAACGAGGGCAGCATAGGCCAGAGTGCAGTTAAGAGCCCGGGGATTTGGGGGTTAAACGCAGATTGTAATGCAGCACAGAGCAGTGTGTGATTCATAGGCAGGTTAGCATGTGGTGCATCTGGGCCAATCAGCACCGAGAGGGGAGGTAGCTTAAGCAGGGTATATAGGGTCCAGCTCTGGGGTAGGAACTTCCTCTTGGAATCCGGATCTACACAGTGCAGCACGCGAAGCTAAGTACCTTTTAGTTATTGTAGGCCTTGTATCCCTCGCGCAGCTGCAACATGTCCGGCCGCCCCAAGAGATCTGCACCACCTCCACGGTGGTTGGCAGACGCCTCCCGCCCGCTGGTCACTGTGCCAGCGCGCGGCGGCGGGAGGGGAGGTAGCAGGACGGCCGCGACCGCGTCATCGCGGGTGCGCGCGCCGTCTCCTGCGTTGTCAGGCACAGGGGGACAGGTTTCCCCCACACGCAGAAGCGGCTCCCCGGCTCAGCAGGGCTATGCTGTGAGCGGGGAGCATGCTGCTTCCTCCGCGCACACAGTGCGCCCAGCAGCGAGTAGCGCTGCTGGGGACAGAGCTTTGGCGCCATCTACTGGCGTCCTAAGGCCAGGGCAGGCTGGGGAGGCTGTGAACGTCACCCCGCATGCATCAGGCAGCGGGGTGAGTGATAGTGGGATTGCGCGCAGCGGGGCAGATGGGGGGGTGCCCCCCAGAACCAGTACCCCGTTAGCACAGGGGCCAGGAAGCCCGCTGCAGGTCATAACAGGGGGCCCCACATGGAGCCCTCTTCCGGTAAGGGCAGGGGGTCAGCGCGTCGCAGGGCAGGTCCCTCTGGCTTCCTTAGCAAACATCATGGCCCCGGTGAGGGGGCCCCTCCTCCCCCTGGGCTGGGACGGTGGCCGTGGGGGCGCTTTCGTCGGCGGCTGGGTAGACGGCGGTGCCGCCCCCTTTCAGGGGTGGCAGGCCCCACAGCAGCAATGGCATCAGGGCCAGCAGCCCTTCCCTGCGGCCCCTCAGGTTTTCGTCGGGGCTCCGGCGGGGCAGGGGGGACCCCAGGGGTTTGGCCAGGCAGGTTTCGGGGCGGGCCAGCAAGCATATATGCAACCCCCCTTGCAGCAGCAGCAGCAGCAGTGGGCGTTTCCCGCCCCGACTACAGGGGGGTACTCGCGGTATCCCATGCCTAACCCTCAGTATGGGCCATATGCAGGGAACCAGCCGGCCCCTTTCCCTTACTTCCCCCAAACAGCTGGGCCTGCTGGGGGGTTCCCCGGGGGGGTATTTTGGGGGGGCATGGCAGGGTGCTGGTGCACCAAACCCCCAGGTCCTGGGGGGGCAACAGCAGGCGTTTCAAGGGGTGGCCTATACGCACCCCAGTATGTATACCCAGGCTCAACAGGTCAACCAGGTTTATGCGACTGGGGGCCCGGGGAGCTCTGGTACAACGGCAGGGGGATCGGGGAGGGTGACGGGTTCAGGATATGGTCCTAACACTGCCCCTCTGTCTCCCGAGGTATCCTCAGTCGGTGGTGCGAGTGTCGTCTTCGGAGGGTCGTCTCAAGAGGAAGACACAGAGCGGTCCAGGAGTGCTCCTGAATCTCGGCCAGCAACACCAGTGGCTGCTCCAGCCCCATCCAGGGGTCCAGCGCCCGCTGCCATGCGGATCGAGACCCCGGCTTCTACATCCGGACCAGAAGCATCTACTTCCGCAAGGCCGGTGGCCACGCCGCGGGAGGACCCCGTGGTTCAAGGCGAGGCTTCAGGAGACGGTGAGCATGATGATACTTCTGAGTGTGCATCCTCTTCCTCCCACTCGTCGGCTAGCAGTGACGAGTCTGGGTCCCCCAAGCGCCCGCGCAAGTTTGCAAAGATGGTTGCGCGCGCGGTAGCTAAGAAAGTAGGGGGCACTAAGCGGGCTAGGAAGGAGGCGGAGCAGGAAGTAGTTCCCCCGGCAGGCGATATGGTCCATTGCACCAATACCGCCGTGTCTCGGTGCATGCGTAAAGGGGTAAAGGACAAAATCAAGAGGGGTAAGTTTGTCGACTTTTTCACACTAACAGTCGACATGAAAAAAGATTTTGAGGCAGCCAAGAAGGCGGGTAGCGGTAGTGAGGCGGCCTTCAAAGGCTTCCACAATTGGCTTAAAGGTTTCCTGATCTTCTCCTCTTGTTACCTAAGCACACGGGCGGGTGAACACGCGAACGTCTTGCGCTACCTGTTTCTGGTGAACGAGACGTTCATAGACTATAAGGGTCAAGCGTGGCGGAATTACGATGAGAAATTCCGCCTTGCCCATGCCGGGTCCAGGGTCATGCCCATGGGCTGTAAGCACGTGGAGATATGGCTCGAGGTCATAGGGAAGGGGCAGCATAGCTCAGAAAGCTCAAGCAGGAAGCCGTTTCCAGCAACGAAACCCGGTTCCAAAGCCGGCGGCAAAGGGAAGTGCTTTGCATTTAACGAGGGCAAATGTGACAGGGGCGCCAAGTGCCGTTTCCGTCACGACTGCAGTAACTGCGGGGGGGGGGGGGGGGGGGCACCCTTCCAAATCTTGCAGGTCGGCAGGCAAAGGCGGTGACCAAGGGGACACCGGCACTAGCGGAAAGTAAGGCCCCATCCCCCATTGTGTTAGAAGCCCTGGCACGCAAGTTAATGGCATACCCCAACAGGGCAGACGCACGGTTTTTATTGGACGGTTTTAGTTTCGGTTTTCCCCTCCCTATCCCCGACGGAATCAGAGTTTCCTCCATCAGGAATCTCAAGTCCGCCAGGGATTTCCCCGAGGTGGTCCGCCAGAAGGTTCAGGCTGAGGTGGCCCTGGGCAGGATGGTGGGCCCCTTCCAGGGGGACCCCCTACCGGACATGTGTTTTTCACCACTCGGGGTGGTCCCTAAGAAGACCCCAGGAAAATACAGGTTAATACAACACCTGTCACACCCCCACGGTGCGTCAATAAACGACGCCATTCCAGACGAGTTCTGTAGTGTCCACTACCAACTGTTTGATGAGGTGCTGGACATAGTCCGGGGTTTTGGCCAGGGAGCCCTTATGGCCAAACTGGATATTGAGTCCGCGTTTAGGCTCCTCCCATTGCACCCCAGTTCCTTCAGGTTCATGGGTTTCAGGTTAGATGGGGGCTCTTACATTGATAAGTGCCTACCAATGGGCTGTTCTGTCTCCTGCTCCTACTTCGAGAAATTCAGTACGTTTCTGCACTGGTGCATACAGAGCAGTACTGGATGTGCGGGCGTAGCCCATTACCTGGATGACTTTCTCTTTGTGGGACCAGGAGACGACAGCACATGCGCAAATATTTTGTCCCGAGCGGTTTCCCTGCTGGCGGAGTTGGGGGTCCCCATTGCCGCAGACAAGACGGAGGGTCCCACGAGGGTCCTATCTTACTTAGGTATAGAGATAGACTCGGCCGCGGGATGCTGCCGCTTACCTGAGGATAAGGTGACAAAGCTCCAAGGGTTAATAGTTGAGTGCTTGCAAAGGAAGAGGATACAGCTGAGACTATTACAGTCCCTGCTAGGGTCCTTTAATTTTGCCTGCCGCATCATTCCCATGGGTAGGGTCTTCTGCCGCAAGCTTGAGAGGGCCACGGCGGGGGTACGGGACCCCCACCACATGGTCAGGCTGTCGCGGGAAATGCGGGACGACCTGGCAGTGTGGTCTGCATTTCTGGGGCAATTCAATAGAGAGCTAATATGGCCCACAGACCCGGAATCCAACAAGGAGCTGCAGCTCTTCACAGACGCTGCTGGATCCACAGGATTCGGGGCCTATTTCCAAGGGGAATGGTGTGTCTCGCAGTGGCCGCAGTCATGGATTGACAGGGGTTTCACGGGCAATCTTTTACTGTTGGAGCTGTTTCCCATTATTGTATCGGTGTAGTTATGGGCCCCAACATTGGCGAATCGGAACATAGTGTTCTGGTGCGACAACCTGGGGGTGGTTCACGCCATCAACAATCAGAGGGCGTCTTCCCCGGAGGCACTTAGGCTACTACGTTACCTTGTGCTCCATTGCCTGAGGAACAACATTCATTTCCGAGCTAGGCATGTCCCCGGCATAGAAAACACCATAGCTGACGCCCTGTCTAGGTTTCAGTTCACAAAGTTTCGGGAGCTGGCTCCGGAAGCGTCACTCTTGGGGCTTAGGTGTCCAAATCTTGTATGGCAGATCATAGAATCGGCATGACGGGTTTGGCACTGCTGTCACTGGCGCCCTCCACACGCAGGGCTTACACGGTGGCCTGGAGGGACTGGGAGGAGTTTCAGTCGGCACCTGACGCTTGCGGTAAGTCGGTCGAGGACCGGTTGCTCACATTTGTCTGGGGCCATTTCAGAAGGGGCAGGTCGAAGTCGGCTATGGCGGCGGCTTTGGCAGGTATAGCTTTCCACGCCCGTTTGAGGGGGGAGCGGGATCACACAGGGTCATTTATTTTGGCAAAGGCTTTAAGGGGCTGGGCAAAGCAGCGGCCAGTGCCTCCTGACACTCGGCGGCCAATAGATGAGCGCATGCTGGGTGAATTAGTAGCCTGTCTGGAAAAAGTGGCTGACAGCGCTTTCGAGGCTGCGCTGCTGAAGGTTGCTTTTTCATTCGCCTTCTTTGGAGCATTCAGGATCGGAGAATTAGTAGCTGCTAGTAAGAAGGCCCAGTCTGGTCTGCGGTCTGAGGACGTGGTTCTCCATGAGGACCATGTTCTGTGTAGGATTCAGAGATCCAAAACTGACCAGTTGGGGAAGGGCAGTTGGGCCACCCAGCGAGCCAGTGTGGACCAAGCCATTTGGCGGTGCTTGACCGACCTAGGCCTGCGGGCACAGGACTACGGGACACACTCTTTTCGCATAGGGGCTGCAACGTGCGTACAGAAGGTCGGAAGGTGGAAGTCATCGGCTTATAAGAAATATGTAAGATTAGATAAGATAGATAAGGTAGATAAGTTGTAGTATGCGCCTGTTGCGCCAGCCCAAAAACGTAAGTTTACAATCGGTTCTGGAACGGCTAGCGTTCTGGAATCGACGGTGTGGAGTGAATTTTTTACTTTTTCCTTCGAGGTAGAACTAATTCAATTCGGCTGTCACCAAAGTTCACCGAAGGTTTTTTAAGTTTTTCACCTTCACTTGGGCTGTATCTTGCATTCTGGTTGTGTTACAGTATAAATTATATTGATGTTAACGTTAGGTTTCTTCTTTTTCAGCCCCTTCCCTTTCCTCACCACCTCGGGGGGATAGTTTGGGTAGTGGATCACTCCTATATTTTTTGGGCGGCCAGGCATCCCATGGCCTCCAGGGCTTCAGGCCTTCTACGAGCCGACTCAGTCCAGTGGTTTGGGGTTAGGGGACTTCGGTGGGTTGGGCTTTATAGCCTCCTGGTTGCCAAGGCCCGCAGCTCAGGGCGCCCCGACACACTGATAATACACCTGGGGGGCAACGACCTGGTTAAAAATACGGGGCTCTCCCTCATTTGCAGCATAACTGCAGACCTAGAGCGCATTGCGGCCCTTTGGCCAGGTGTGCTGATAGTGTGGTCCGACATTGTCCCCCGTCTTTAGTGGCGGGGCTGCAGGAATGCAGTTGCCATGGATAGGGCAAGGTGGAAGGTTAACCATGCTGTTTTCCGGAGGGTACACGCCATGGGGGGTAGGGCAGTACGGCACCCCACGATAGTCAGGGAGTCGGCCCATCTGTTCAGGTCTGACGGGGTTCACCTGTCTGACGCGGGCATGGAGGTTTTCCTGGGTGACATCTTTTCTTGCATAACTCAGCAATAGGTAGGCATGTAGGTCTAGTTGAGGGGTGGCGGGCCTGGTCCCGGGCGACCTTGTGTTATGTCTTGGGAACCTCGGCAGTGGCGAGAAGGCGCTCTCGACCAGCAGTCGGGTGAGGTGTCAGGTGGTCACCGTGCGGTATTACCCCCCCTTGCCAGGACGGTGGGCGAGTCCCGAACTGAGCGGGGACGGTGGGCACTTCCTTGAGGTGTCCGCGCCCTACCTTAGAGGGGGCGGGGAGCCGTCACGGTGCAGGCTGTACCTTGCGTAAGGGGTGTGTTTGTTAGATTGGAGCGATGCAGTCGCTGCCATTGGCATACACCTCTGACTGGTGCTGGTCTCAAGTGCTTTCTTGGCCATCCCTTTGATAGACTAACAAGGGTCATACCACCTAAATAAATAACTTGACCATTTTAAACTTATGCCATGGTTGTCTGAGTCTTATTTTTAGATAAGGTGTCCGTGTGAATTATTTCTAGGAAGTAATGTAAGGGTAACAACGCAAGGCAACCAACATAATCCCTTGGGCGCCTTAGGCAAAACGAGGGCAGCATAGGCCAGAGTGCAGTTAAGAGCCCGGGGATTTGGGGGTTAAACGCAGATTGTAATGCAGCACAGAGCAGTGTGTGATTCATAGGCAGGTTAGCATGTGGTGCATCTGGGCCAATCAGCACCGAGAGGGGAGGTAGCTTAAGCAGGGTATATAGGGTCCAGCTCTGGGGTAGGAACTTCCTCTTGGAATCCGGATCCCCACCCTCCCATCCCTTCTTTTCCTTCTTCTCTCTGGTGCTCATTGCCTTCGGGCTGTCCAAACAATTCAGAAATTAAATTTTAGTTTAAAAATCGGCGAGAAGGCGCTCTCGACCAGCAGTCGGGTGAGGTGCCAGGTGGTCACCGTGCGGTATTACCCCCCCTTGCCAGGACGGTGGGCGAGTCCCGAACTGAGCGGGGACGGTGGGCACTTCCTTGAGGTGTCCGCGCCCTACCTGAGAGGGGGCGGGGAGCCGTCACGGTGCAGGCTGTACCTGGCGTAAGGGGTGTGTTTGTTAGATTGGAGCGATGCAGTCGCTGCCATTGGCATACACCTAAGACTGGTGCTGGTCTCAAGTGGTTTCTTGGCCATCCCTTTGATAGACTAACAAGGGTCATACCACCTAAATAAATAACTTGACCATTTTAAACTTATGCCATGGTTGTCTGAGTCTTATTTTTAGATAAGGTGTCCGTGTGAATTATTTCTAGGAAGTAATGTAAGGGTAACAACGCAAGGCAACCAACATAGGGGCAGATGTATTAAGCCTAGCGAAGAGATAAACTCGAGATAAAGTGGAGAAAATGTGGAAGGAGATAATGCACCAGCCAATCAGCAGTGTTTGAAATATGACAGTTGGGAGATGATTGGCTGATGCTTTATCTCCTTCCACTTTTTCTCCACTTTATCTCCAGTTTATCTCTTCGCCAGGCTTAATACATCTGCCCCCATAATCCCTTGGGCGCCTTATAGCATTCTCCAATATGTGGCCACTGAATAATATATATTGTGTGGTCGTGCATAATAATGATTAGTAGTGTGTACAGCTGACTGACATCATTCTGTCTGCCAACTGTCGGCCACAATCCACGATTGACAAGTGTGTAGTCAGCTTTAGTGTAACATGGTCTGTTTGCAAATAACCACAGGATTCTGGAGAGCTGCAGAAGTGGGACTTTTGTAGCTGCAAGTCATACTGAGGATCACAGTGAGACCTGTACAGTCCATGGGGGTAATTCAGACCTGATCGTATGACTGTGATAAAATGTTGCTGCTTATTTCCTTCGCTAGCACCCTGCAAGGAGTATGACAGAAAGTAGACATCTGTGGGGGTTAAGGAAAACGTTAGGCATGATGGAAAAAAATGCTGGGAGGGACAGTGGAAACGCAGGCATGCCAAAACCTGTTAGGGGAGGGTGTGTGATGTCAGCCCCAGCCTCAGTCAGGCTGATCACAGCCACTGAGTAAGTCCCTGAATACTCTGAGCCGGAGATAATTGGTGACAAGTGAAAAAAAATCATTCGCTGGCGAGTGTCTTACAAATGGATATAAACATTTTTGCAAAGTTGGAAAGTCTTCGTGCGGCATACACTTCCATTCGCACAGCGTACACATTCATTTGCAAGGTGGGATTTCACTATAGCGGGACGGCGTCTACCTGATCGCTAGCCGTTGCACATTTGCAGCCGTGAGATCAGGTCTGAATTACCCCAATATGCACATTGAGATTATTTCCTTGTCACAATCTTGTCACTGTCATTTTATTTCTGTGTTTCCAATAAAATGTATAAACAGTCACATCTGAACCAAGAAACCCCCAACAACGAAAAAAGTTATACCAACTAGAAGAGGATGCAGTGGAGGTGACACCAAAAGGTAACACGGCACTAGAAAGACCAGTAATATCGCTGAAACAACAGGTATCTTCAATGTACCTGTTATAACATTACCAACAAACCCTACCTCACTTTTATAGAAGGCGCTGAAATTCGCCCATAGCAAAGGATTTAACAAATAGGAAACATATCTTGTTATACACAAATTTGTTGGGCAAAGGACACTGAAAAAGTACTATCGTAGCAACCACAATCCCACATCAGTTGTAGCAGGTCTCCAGCCTCCAGCTCCCACCAGGGTGGGCGCACGCGCTGTGGGAACGGAGCTCCCCACCGACATCCACCGCCTCCCCCGCTGCCCCCCCCAACCCTGCCCATCTCCCCGAAGTGGAGAAGGGCAGGATGCTGCTGCCCAGCCACTGAGAGACTGGGACGCGTGTGCGCGTCCCAGTCTAATGGAGTCCCTCTCCGCCAGTGGGGACAGTCTGGCGAGAGCCGGACAACAATGAGAGGGGCTCCATCTGTACAAACCAAAGACAGAGGCTACCTTCATTCAGATCTACACTTAAGGCACCTGATAGGTACATGTGAAACCATGGTACTAAAAGACAAAAACACAGATAATACACTTAAAATCAAACATCACAAAAGCAAAACAAGTTGCGGTAAAGCACAGGTTCTCAAAGTCAGTCCTCAGGACACTGCACAGTGCATGTTTTGCAGATCTCCTCACAGAATTAAGTTAAATAATTAGCTCCACCTGTGGATCTTTTAAAATGTGTCAGTGAGTAATGAATGCACCCTTCGATAGACCTGGAAAATGTGAACTGTGTGGGGTCCTGAGAGCCGAGTTTGCGAACCACTGCACTAGAGGATCTAGTAAGTAAATGCAAAAATGTCACAATCAAACCAGCAGGGTGTGGCAATAGTAACTACTTAACAAGAGAGATTACATTCAAGAAGCATACATAATATTTTTATTAATATATTATACAATAATATAATTGTAGACCCAATTTAGGGTAACAGTGGTGTGGGGTGCGGTGCCCCTGGACTGGTTGGGCTGGGTGGCTTCAGTGTGGCATGCCCTTACATTCTATTAACACTTTTCCCTCACTAACACTATCTCTCTCTTATTTTAATTACATTTCATTTATCTCTCTCCTTATGTATAGCTTCGGCTTCCTATCACTAATTATTAACACTTAGTATCTCACTGGCATGCCATGCTGGGCCTCCTAGCTTATGATAGTTTTTGGGGTGCCACACCCTGCACCTAGATATAGCGCTAGGGACCCCCAATATACAGAGAAGCCTTGACGCGGCTTGGGGGCATGTCATACACCTGCGCAGGTATATGTAACCAATATCTCTGAATTCTATTATCATGTAGTGTTCAAGATTGGTTGCTAAAACTATTCAGTGTGTCGGGGGAACCAATGTCTTGTTACTTACTAAGTATTAACCTCTCCCTTGCATGCACCTGAAAAGATTTACTGAACTAATTTGAGCATCTACCACTATCTGTATGTATAATATTAAGAGGCACAACACCATATAAACTACTTACCACAGATTCAACAAAGGACTTTCAAAAAGTCTTAAAAACACTATTAGATTAAGGTCAAACAAAAGGCATACTCACAACACAGGAGTATGGATTTCTCTTCAACAAACGTCCAGTGATCCCAGTTTTTTACTGCTTGCCAAAAATACATAAAAACAACAAAACCACTGATAGACACATAATACCTATCTAACTTCCTATTTGTCTCAATATATTGGCTAAAGTACTCGTAAGACACTACAGATATATTAAGGATACTATCTATAATCAATCAACTAGGAAGACAATTACTCTGCACCATTGATGTGACTTCACTATTCACAATACTATATCATCAGCAGAAGCTGTAGAAAATTGTGTACTATAACTAGAAATTACTATTTCAACAGTGTACTTTCTTTGGTAAGGGTATATAACAAATTCTGCTTAAAAAAATGTTATGATTTCATGGCTATTTCTTTCTGCAAGTTATAGGGACAGCCATGGGGGACAGCCATGGGGACCAGATTTGGCCCAAGTAATGTCAACATCTTAATATGTCAGTGTGAAGATCTCACCATCTGATTTATGGCAAATTTGATCCTATGGAGAAAATACAATGCAATGTATATAGCTACTGTATGTACTAACCAACAATGATCATCAATCAAACTGTCTACAGTAACATTCCAATGAATCAGTTCAGTAGATAAAGATGAACTTGCAGCAAAAAAAATCGATTTCATAACACCTATGATTTAGGATTAATTGGTAGGAAGACAAAATTCTGACCCAAGCTCTCTCAAACTACCGTCCCATCTCTCAACTTCCATGCACCTCCAAACTACTTGAAAGACTTGCCTACACTCAGCTCACACACTTTCTTAACTCGCACAACTTACTGGACCCGCTTTAGTCAGGCTTTCATGCCCAACACTCCACAGAGACAGCACTGACTAAAGTTGTGAATGATCTGGTCACTGCTAAGTCTAAAGACCACTATTCACTACTAATTCTTCTAGATCTCTGCTGCTTTTGACACTGTTGACCACACACTTTTCATACAAACACTACAATCCCTAGGTCTTAAAGACACAGCCCTCTCTTGGTTCTCATCCTACCTATCTAACCACACCTTTAGTGTTCCTTTCTCTGATTCTACCTCCTCTTCAATACCTCTTTCAGTTGGAGTACCTCAGGGTTCAGTTTTAGGTCCTCTGCTTTTCTCAATCTATACCTCCTCTCTTGGAAAACTAATCAGCTCTTTTGGATTTCAGTATCATCTGTATGCGGATGATACTCAGCTCTACCTATCCTCCACTGACCTGTCCTCATCTATATTGAGCCGTGTCTCTGAATGCCTTTCTGCTGTTTCATCCTGGATGTCATCTCGCCACCACAAACTTAATATCTCAAAAACAGAATTAATTATATTTCTGCCATTAAATAGTAGCTACCAACCTGATATCTCTATTGTTGTTGAGAATATGACAATCACTCCTACCTCTAAAGCTCGCTGCCTAGGTGTTATCCTTGACTCTTTACTTTGTACCCCACATTCAATCTGTCTCAAAATCATGCCACATGCACCTAAAAAACATATTCAAATTCGCCCTTACCTTACACAAGACACTGCATAAACTCTAATCCATGCTCTCATCATCTCACAGACTCTCACCACTACAGTCCATCATGAATGCAGCTGGGAGGCTAATCTTCTTACCAAGATGTTCATCGTCTGCAAAGCTACTCTGTCAGTCACTTCATTGGTTACTTGTATTCTACCGTACTCAATACAAAATTATTTTACTGATGCTGCGTTCTTATTGCCGGCCCTGCAAAATCTCAGGTTTTTGTTCCCGTGTTTTTGGCGGGAGATAGATTGTCAGCTCAACAGACCCCCTTCACACTGCACCTCAGACATGGGAATTTCCCGTGTCTACCCCTTTCACACTGCTTTCCATGGTCTGTCTTCCAACAAGTGTGTGGAATGTAATAGCAGCTTTGATTTGCTGGTGGGAATTTTGTAAAAATTGCTGTGATTGGCTGTTTAAAAAGCAGCTTTTATTGGCTGGCTAAAGATGATGTCATTTTAAATAGGCCTTTGTTCCCCAGCAAACTGCATAGATTTTATCATGGCTATTACCCCATTTAATAAAATAATAATAATAATGACAAGACATTTCTGTTTTTATGAACATATTTTATTCATATGTACAATAAAGTGCTTTTCACTATATACGTACTTTCCTGAGTCCCGGCTGTTCCGGACCCTCACGCGTTCCTTTATAATGGACGTCACATGTCACCTGATTACATCCCCCAATGAGCTTGTTTTTTGGCATCATGTGTGAAAAACACGGGTCTGTGCTGTTCAGACTGTCGTACACCTGTGTATTACCCAGGAAAAACCCTGCAAAAAACCTGTGTCTAATTCCCAGGGGCATAACACCCAGGAATTTCATAAAGACCTTTCACACAGAGACACAACACGGGAATTTTCTGCTTTCCCCTGGAAATACCCAGGTTTTTGCAGCAGTGAGAATAGGGTATTACACACAAAGCCATAAACCAAACTACACCAACATACATATCTTCTCTTATCTCAAAGTATCTTCCAACCTGACCTCTATGCTCCTCCCAAGATCTGCGTCTCTCATCCACACTCATTACTTGTTCCCATTCCCGATTGCAAGACTTTCTTCGGGCTGCACCCACTCTGTGGAATACCCTCCCAACCACAAAGGGCCTTATTCTAGTTCACTCTTTCTGACAAAATCCTTCTTAGATGGACAAAACCATGTGCACTGCAGGTGGGGTAGATGTTACTTGTGCAGAGAGAATTAGATTTGGGTGGTGTTTTACTTCAAAGTTAGATCAATATTGCAGTGTAAAAATAAAGCAGCCAGTATTTGTCCTGCACAGAAACAAATAACTCACCCAAATCTAATTCTCTCTGCACATTTTACATCTGCCCCCCTGCAGTGCACATGGTTTTGTCCATCTAAGAAAGAGTGAACTAGAATAAGGCCCAATAAGACTCTCCCCCAGTCTCCAAACCTATAAACGTTCCCTGAAAACTCATCACTTCAGGCAAGCTTATCAAATTCCAGAACCAGTCACAGAACCTTGCATTCTGGTGGAATCGATGCAATAAAGAATACAGTATCTATCCTTATGTATCAATGCCTATTTCCCTATAGATTGTAAGCTTGCGAGTAGGGCCCTCCTACCTTTTGACTATCTGTAAATACCCTTTTTGTTGTATCACTGTCTCCTTTTGTAAAGCGCAACGGAATATGCTGCGCTATATAAGAAACAATAATAATTTGTATGGATGAATGGATGTGATTGATATTACTTTATTGTTGGATATTGTTGAGGGGAAATTGGCCTCCATTTAATACTAAAAGTAATGCTGGGCTGGTTGTCAAGCTGCTAAGCCTATGAATTCACTGAGAATACTATTAATTTAATTCTGGAACTGTGTCAAAGGGTAGGGAATTTCATAGTAGTGAAATAAGTATATAAATGACCATGTAATAATTATTTCTAATATTATTATTATTATTATTATTATTATTATTATTATTATCACTACTATTACTTTAATAATACAAATTACAATCTAGGTCATCCACATACAGTAAGTTAAAAATCACCATTCAGGGTTAGTCTAACAATAACAGAGGGAATAAAACCATATACCGCAATGTTAGGGCTTTAGTACATCTGAACCATCTCTTAGAAGAAAGAAAACAAAATACACCATGGTTAGGATGATAACAATCTTTTACAATACCAGTTTCTTTGTGAAGACAATTGTTTACATCATTTTCCTCTATAGAGCGCAAATGACATTAACATTGCAAATGTATTCACCAACATATGACATACACTACATACATTCATACAATATACTGTATATGTTGTATGGGTGTGAGCAGGCAAGGCCTATTGTACTTGTAAAAGTGACTTGTATGTTTTGTATATCTATCATAAAGGTTCTTTGTTCACACTATGGCCTGTTGTGTTGTGTACAGATGTGTTACAGCAAGTTAGTATAGAGGTGTGCCTCACCTATGCTTAGCTATATATTCATCCACTGTGTATGGTGTTGCTTGCTGTCCTTGCTATATCATGTGCTGTTAAACAGAACTATACACAGACACCATTGTAATTGAAATGCGCGGTCTTCATAAGCCACATGTATCATATCTCTAGTGTACTATAAGAACTATTGCACTCTGTGCCCATGGGTTAACATCTTTATATCAAACACTGTACTATCATTATCCTGTATACTATAGGTGTGGCTGCGTCTGCAATGAAGTAGGCAGCAGTTCCTGTGGGCTCTCTACGTTTATATTCTGCCCTGACCTCCTGAGATCCAGTGTGCTGTCCCCTTGAGCTGGCTGTGCATGCAACTGCTCCCGGAACCACTGCTGCACTGTTGGATGGCTCGGGGGTGCATTCCTTTGCTCCTCTGGCACATCTCCTTACCCGGTGCCCTGCTGGTGTGACCGCACACCAGAATTCTTTTTGGAAAAATGTCTCATTGACACTTATGGTCGGGACTCTTTTACCCCACATTTTGCTCTTGAACAAGCACATCGTATCCTATCCCGTCCTCTTCCTCATGGAGCTCCTCCTCGTACCTTCATTGCCAAGTTGTTACAGTACCAAGATCGGGACGCAGTTACACGTGAAGGGTCCCTTGAATCATAATGGGACAAATATTTCAGTGTTTTCAGACTTTGCTATGGAGGTGCAGAAAGATAGGGCTAAATTCCTCCCCATCAAGTGTCGTCTCCGGGAGTTAAACCTTCCATATGCCATAATCTTCCCCTCCGAACTGCAAGTAGTGGCAGATGATGTTACAAAATTCGGTACTTTTGTAATATCTGGGCGCCCGATTTTTTCATCGGGTCAGAAAAATCACGTTGAATCGCAGCGCATGCGACCAAATCGGCCGCGATGCGATCGACACGATTTTTCATAGGAATCAATGTTAAATGTTCCCAAATGGTCCCTGAGACCCGATTTCCCATTAGGGGCAATGTTAAATGCCCCCCAGGCCCCCCCATTTTGGTGTATGCCCCCTCATTGTTAACGACACCCCACAATCAATGCCAACCTGAAGCGTGGCGAACGCCGCGAGCCCGCGAGGGGCGGCGGTACGCGTCCTCCGACTTATGTCATACCCCCACTATCTACGTTGGCGTGGAGTTGATTTTATAAAGTGTGGCGAGCGCAGTGAGCCCCTGCCGAAAATGAGCCCGAAGCGTGGCGAGCGCAGTGAGCCCCGCTAGGGGACGCGGATTACTTAGCATGTAGTTCGCGGACGCTCACCACGCTTTGGGCTCGTTTTCGTCGTCCCCTCGCTGCGCTCGCCACACTTTATAAGATCAGCTCCACGCCGACGTGGATAGTGGGGGTATGAAATAAGTTGGAGGACCCATACCGCGGTCCCTCGCGGGCTCGCTGCGCTCGCCACGCTTCGGGTTGGTGTTGATGGTGGGGTGTCGTTAACAATGCGGGGGCATTTGGGCTAATACACCTAATGGGGGGGCCATGTGGGGCATTTAACATTGCCCCTAATGGTAAATCGGATCTCAGGGACCATTTGGGAACATTTAACATTGATTATATGGAAAAATCAGGTCGATCGCATCGCATCGCGGCCGATTTGGTCGCATGCGATGCGATTCGACATGATTTTGCCGCAAATCGCGTCGCATCGCATCTGATTGTATGCCTTAAGTGAAGGCATACAATCTTAATATCAGGCGCCCAGATATTACACAAGTACCCAAAATTCCTGGCAGAACCTCCATATGCCTGGACGCAGACAACTTGATACTGATTGATGATATAGCTCACTATTTTTTTTTTCTCCATGAAGTTGAATGCTCATTACAGTATTTCATGCAACTGTTATTTCACTACTGTACTATTGATTTAGATTTAGCAAATGTCTCTAGTCTCTTTCAATATGCTACAATCAAGTTGTTAAAAGGTTCTGAGTTCCATCCTACTGTAGGTTGGCTTTACATTATGGGTTTCAAGGTCTTTTCTTCTCTATTATATGATGGAGATCCCCATTGCAATGATGGCTATAGTTTGTATTTGTTTTGTTTGAATCCTGAAGGATTCTGGGTTAGTTAAGTTATGAGGCTAAGAATAGCATGGTTCCGGTGGTGTACAGCGTGGAGGATGGTGGGGACTCTGTTAGCTTTGTCCTGTTGTGGTAGTGTTTTTTTCTCTTGTCTTGTTTTCTCTTACCCCTTACCTCAACTATTCTATTTTGCCGATATACACTACATGTTAGGGGTATTAATGATTGTCTAAAGCGGTCCCTAGTTGTCAAACTGCTTCTTCAATATGGCCTTGATAAATCTTGTTTGGCTGAGACACATCTAGTGGGGAGTAAGACCCTTATACTTAAACATCCTTGGGTAGGATGGGCCTAACACTCCACCTATACTTCCACTTCTAGGGGGGTGTCTATTCTAATTAATAAGTTGGTGCTGTTTATACTGAAATCAGTGCTAACTGGCCCTTATGGTTGGTTAGTCTTTCTTGAATTTACTATTTCCTTGGCCCCTTTATTTATTTTGGCAGTGTATCTCCTGCGATTTGCATTTGATGTTCTCAAGCATGCTGCTTCCTTTATGGCCAGGTCCCCCAACACACCGGTACTTTGTTTGGAGATTTCAATGCTGTAATGGACCCAACTGTTGATAGATAGGGGGCTCTTCAAGGTAGTTGGGATCAGGTTACATCGGGATTGTCCAATTTTATTAAAGGTCATCCAATATTGACCTAGCCTTTGCTTCCCCTGTCTTGCGCCCAACATTTTTATATGCAGACTATAAGCTGTGTGCAGTCCCTGACCATTCCCCTCTGGTTTTACAAATAGATTTATGCCGGTCCAAAAGATTGACATTGGAAACTCCACCCATCCTGGCTTACATTTACTGTAGGTTAGGTATTGTAAATAGAATGGTACAGTGTAACGGTATCAGTGAATGGCATGTGACAAGCAATTTGACATGTACAGATAAGCAGGAACAAACAAGTGTCTTGCATAGATCTTCACAGAGTCTTAATATAGTCTTAATTTTTAAAATATTTTGTATTAAAAAAATTAAAAACAGATTCTGGTGAAGGCTCCTTTGCGGTAGCTCTGCTTAGTATGGGTGGTGGACACATGCTTTTGCAATGTTCTGTGTGGGAAAGGCAAGGGGTTTTGGATTCAGCTCATGTATTTTATTCTTTTTAAATGGAACAGAACATTGCTCTGTCATAATAACAGGATGTTTAAAGTCCACTAATTAGATTAAAGCTGAAAACTCAGCATGCCATGGTTAATGAGTCATAATAAATAATGCAGACAAGTGATGTTTCCTGTTGGGTCGTTTGGTGCTCTATGTTACAAGTAACCCCTGTACAGTGACACATTTACTACAGGCCAGGCTGACAGTTGTCAATTAGACTTAACATTACTAAGGTTTCTGGGAATTTTTTTATTTGGAGATGGTAATGAGGGAAAGGATGTAATTTCTGAAAGCAAGATACTGATTCTCACAAAGCCTACAGGGACAGAAACATACTGTACAACCAGTGTAGGGATTCCCAAACTCTGCCATTAATGTCCAGATTGAAGGATGTCCATACTTTAGTCCAGTTGGTTAAATCAAACTTACTGTGCCCAACCATGGATATCATTAAAACCTGCACTACTGAATAATGGGGGAGTTTTGGAACCTTCTGTTCTATTAATATTCAGGCTGTTTAATAAAAGATAGTTTTCTGGATTGTTCATATATACAGTATATACTGTATATCAAACATTTATCATCGGCATTCACCATTCCTAGATTTGGGGTGCCCTATGGTTTGTGACATTGTTTAAATATAAATTACAGGTGCTCTGCATTCACTGAATTAACTAACAATAATAAACACTGGAGATTTAGCTCATGTATTGATCAATGCTTTGGTAATTGCTTCACCTTTAAAAGGCAAAATTGCTGTAAGCTTTAGACCAGATAGCATGCCTGAATTCTAACACTAATGTGACGGCTATGTTTATGGTAATTATTTTGAGCAATAGAGTAGGACCTGCAGAAAAGTATCCAGGGCAGAGGGTAATTGCTCCTGATGGTGGAATAGCTGCCCAGGTGACAGGCTGGGGGTGCAGGCTATAATAGGACAATGGGAAGCTGTGAGGATTTTGGTCAACTGTGCTGCTGACATCTGTATGGTGCTATACTGTTACCCTGTGAACATAGTGGAATGCTGTTTCCTGCAGCAAATAAAGCCTCAGACAGCATCTGTGTCCAGTGTATTTGATTCCTTGTCACATTATATATATATATATATATATATATATATATATATACACAGTATATATCTGTATATGTGTATATATATATATTATACATATATATTTATAAGGTGATTATGACAGGCACACAGTCTACAAATGGCTGGCTGGTAATTCTGGTGATGACAGCAAAAGGCCTTTCTTTGCCGCAATAAACGATCATCATGTAAACCTGCTAGTCAGTTTGAAACCGAATCTTCACAGAATAATGCCAGCTTTAACAGCGATTTCCATCAAGTTAACCCTTCCAATGCCCCTTTAGGGGTTATTATGTGGGCAAGACGCAGTGGTGTCAAAACAGGCAAAAAGGGCGCTACACCAGATGTGGCCAACAGTGGAAAAGGCAGAGGTCGTCCAGGCTGGCCACCGAGTAACAAGAAAGCTTAATCTTTAATATTTCTTCTTCTTAGCCATGGTCTCTCTTTTGTGCCAATGGTAGCATTTGACGACCTCCAGTGGCAAATTGAACAAGCATACTTTAAATAGTTTACGCTATAGGACGATTGATTGCGTACCCGCAAATCTTGGCGGTGGCAATCGTGGTGCACAGCTATTGCACTGCGAGGCACGATGGATACATTACCTTGAAACAATTGCCCTAGGGGCCTTAATGAACAGATCTCTTTTGCAGATTTAGACATTGACTCTTCCTCCTCTGCCTAGTAAAGCCTGATTTTGATTATAGCTTTAACATGTTTTAGTAATCTGCTAGTGTATTCTATGTAGCATGTTATATTGTATGTTTCATATTCAATGCTTAAAGGGTTAACTTTGCAATGTACTTTATAATGCAAATACAGTAATCTTTTGCTTCCATTAATGTTGAGACTGTAATGTTTATATGTTGGTTCCGAGCGCAAGTGAAGCTGACAAATCAATATATGCCACAGCTCCTTTTATGCACATTTAACTATATGTGTATCTGGTTTTACCCAATATATCATTATTCTCCCTGTTGTTGTTATCATTACTATGGTAACTAGGTCCCCTTCCTGTGCTGTACGTAATCCCGACATGTGACGTCTTTCTCACACGGCGGGTGGGTGGATCTCCAGCCCAGGGCATCTCAGCTTCACTTCCCCGGTGTTATAGCTCTATAAAGGTATGTGTTATTTTGTTCCAATTTTGTAACCTGATGAAAAATTTATTCCACTGGCATTGCTTCCATTGATTGATATCTGGTTATGAGTGTCGCACCACCGCGTCCCTGCATCTTTCTTCAGTGAAGGCACCGACCCCATTACATACTCGTTAGAGGGAGTGCCAAACCCATGTTTGCTGCGCTCTCTCTCTCTCTCTCTATATATATATATATATATATATATATATATATATATGGCGGCACCCCCCCTCGCTCGTGCCAGCACCCCCCCCTCGCGTGCCGGCACCCTGCTTCCCCCACCCCAATTACTTACCAGCGGTTGTGTCGGCGGCGCAGCAGCATCTTCTCCCGGGACTTGGGGCTCGGAGCACTCACTGCACAGTGCAGCCTGCCGAGCCCCTCTGTATCCTAGGCTCTGCAGGCTGCACTGTGTATTGTGCAAGCCTGGTCGCCAGCGCCGGGTGCAGAGCCGGATTAAGCGTTTGGGGGGCCCTGGGCACTTTAGAAAGGGGGCCCCTTCCTACTTGTCATTACTGGCCGCAAACTGCATGGGAGAATAATACACTGTCAAAACACAGAGTAAAATCAGTATAAACTTGGTCAATGGTCAACTGCAGGGGGAAGGGGATTCATCTAAATATATATATATATATATATATATCGTCTTCTGCACCTTGATAAAAGAGCCGCACTGGCTCAGAAACGTTGGTGACTACTACCAGAGTCCTGGTCTTATTCATTTGCTGAGTGCCGCCGCCCCCCCCATCCCCCTAATATATATATATATATATATATATATATATATATATATAAAATACCACATGAAAAGCCTCTGTCTGTCCCTCTGTACCTTACTCCATTACTCTGTAGAAGAGGGGGGCCCAGTGGTAATGACCCCCTGTGCCCCAATTATAAACCGTCCCTAGCTGGGTGGGGGCATTTGTGCGGGTGTGGGGGGGGGGGGCGTGCCACTGTGGGCAGCTGCCCGGGACAATTTTACCCCTGGCACCCCCCTGTTAGCGGCCCTGCTTCTCAACATTCTCCTGGTCATAGGGACCATCACCGAAGATTAAGGCTTACACACATTAGTAAGGGAGTGTCTACAAATATTAAGCATTCTAATACACTAACATCACATGTGTGGGAAACAGTTTTTGAGGGTATAAATGCTGAGGAAATGTGGGATACTCTAAAAAATATACTCAAATCATTAACTATTAAATACATTCCTAAAGTAAGTACAGTAAGGGAAAGCGGTTTGCTACGTCGCACAAGCTATAATCAATTTATTAAACCAGAATTCAAGAAGGAAAAACATATATGTGATGCTATGGTTACCCCATCCATGCTTATTATATAATTAGGACGTGGGATATTGTGTTCTGGTGGTGCTCCCTTAGAGTTTGATCAATAGTGAAAAACAAAGGACAGAAAGAAACTCTTTTTGTTGGGGCCCTGCTTGTTATCTACAAGATACTGTATAAGTATCTGTATCATCAAATATAAAAAAAAAATTTCATTTAGTAAAACGGACATAAAACAACATATAACACTTAATACAAACAGTGTTCATATATTATGTTAGATTCAATGATTAAGGGCAGTATTCAATGAGAAAATTCTCCGTGCATGGAGAGCGTTTTATTTCGCTCTCCATGCACTCTCAGTGTTTTTTGCGGAGATTCTCCATGTTTGGAGATTCTCCGTCACGGCACTTTATCTACTATTCAATGTGGCTGATGTTCGCCGCCACTCGCGGCGAGTCTTAACCCCTGCAGCGGACGAGCGTCCGCGGCAGGGAGCTTTCAGGGAGCCGGGGGACGGAAGCAGCCAGAGAGATTAAAGTCTCCCTGGCTGCTCCAGGGGAATGTGGTGGGGAGGGGGGCTCCCCAGGACCCAGGCAGCACAGGCTGCCCCCCCCCTATAGCCAGCGGGGGGCCCAGTATTCACTGCACCCGATCGTGCATATTAACGATCGGGTGCAGTGAATATATGAATATCTAAAAAATATATATTTTTTTAAAATTAAATATATATTCATGTGCTATAAGCACATGAATAAAAATAACATGCCCCTTCACAGAAAAAAAACCCTGATTTTTTGACACCAAAATTAAAAAAAAAAACCTTTTAGTTTAAAAGTTCACATTCCAGCTCCCCATCAAAAGATGGAGAATTGCTACACGGAGAGACACGGAGAAAATCACTTAGAAAGACGGAGAATATTTCACATTGAATAGGGTTGCTCGCTTTTGGAGAGCAAAATGCTCCGTCCAAGGCGAAAAAAGCAAAAATTCTCCATAAAACACGGACAATTTTCTCATTGAATACTGCCCTAAGACACCGCGTTTTGCTGTAAAAAATATAGCGCAATTAACAGATTAAGCAATAATGTGCCAATTTCTGATCTGTGAGGTATCCTTCATATATCTCTATGGTATTACCAATTTACTGCCTCCAAATCAAGTAGTCAATTATCCAATCTACCGCAGACTATGGGCCTTATTCTGATCGGTGCGGATATTCCCGAATTCTTACGGTGCGGGCCGCACGCATCGCTGTGCGGCAGCGTGCGGGCATCGTCCGTAGAAACGCCCACGTGTCCTCCGCATTCGGACGGACTCACTCTTTAAGAACAGGGCGTGTGTACGGACGACATACAAACCGTGCGTGTGCGGGGGAAACGTACAGATTCTTGCACGGTCTTCCCGCACAAGCACGGTCTTACCTCGTGAGAACGTACGGAAAGCTGTCCGTACGCCCCAATGCGGAGTATTTACGCACAATCCAACACTTTTGTACTGAGTACACACAGCGATCACATGACCCACTTAGGCTATTAGGCAACCTCCTGAAAAAGGGATTGTTAGCAATTTCAATCAATTAAATGCTCATCTATACTGACCCACATTCCTACTACATTCATGACACACATTAACCCTTACAGCATGTGACCCTAACATACATCTATATACACTATGTACATTTTGCTTATTTTAAACATTTTAAACAACGGTACTCTTTACCTAGATGGGCGCCCGTCGTGGTGATCGCGGGTACATTTATGTCTGGCCGCGACGCGACCGATGCGATGCCCGCGATTTCCCATTGAAACCCATGTTAAACATGGAAATCGTGTCGGTCGCGTCGCGGCCGGCCATAAATGTACCCGCGATGCCCGCGACGCGATGCTCCCGATTTGCCATAGGAATCAATGTTAAAAGGCCCGATGGACACGATTTTACTGTTAAATGCCTCAATGGACCCGATTTGGCCATAGGAATCAATGTTAAATGGGCCACAGAGCCCAAATAAGCACAATTAACCCTTAAATGTCCCCCCAAATTTTTAACGCCACCCCACGATCCACGCCAACCCGAAGCGTGGCGAGCGCAGCGCGCCCGCGAGGGGCGGCGGTACGCGTCCTCCGACCTTTTCATGCCCTACTATCCACTAGGGCATGGAGTGAGAATAGAATAGTGTGGCGAGCGCAGCGAGCCACCGAGCCCGAAGCGTGGCGAGCGCAGCGAGCCCCGCGAGGGGACGCGGATACCTTCACAGTTATACGCGTCCCCTCGCGGGCTTCACAGGTGTCCGTGGCGACGCGGACACCTGTGAAGCCCGCGAGGGGACGCGTCTACCTGTGAAGGTATCCGCGTCCCCTCTCGCGGGGCTCGCTGCGCTCGCCACGCTTCGGGCTCGGTGGCTCGCTGCGCTCGCCACACTATTCTATTCTCACTCCACGCCCTAGTGGATAGTAGGGCATGAAAAGGTCGGAGGACGCGTACCGCCGCCCCTCGCGGGCTCGCTGCGCTCGCCACGCTTCGGGTTGGCGTGGATCGTGGGGTGGCGTTAAAAATGTGGGGGGACATTTAAGGGTTAATTGTGCCTATTTGGGCTCTGTAGCCCATTTAACATTGATTCCTATGGCCAAATCGCGGGCATTGAGGCATTTTACATGAAAATCGCGCTCAATCAGCCTTTTTAACATTGTTCCCTATGGGAAAATCGCGGTCATCGCGGGTAGCAGATTTTTATGTACCCGCGATTTACCCGCGATGCCCGCGATGACCGCGATTTTTACCCCCGACGCCCGCGATTTCAATCGCGGGCGCCCATCTAGGTAAAGAGTACCTTAACAACTTACACATATACTTTAGCATGTTAGAAAAAAACACTGACAACTTTGAACTTTAAATAACGATTTATTATTAAACAAATGCCAACAAAACAATAATTTAATCCTCCGCATCTATTAGGCGGTCCATTTCCTCCAGCATGAGGCGCATGAGGCCTCGCAGTCTTACGAGGGCCCCACGGCGACCCTCCTCTGCTTGGCCAGGCTCATCTGTGGAGGAAATTAACAATGAAAAATGACTAATGATATTCATGCATACATTTAACATAGTCAAAGCTACATTTTAAACATGCATTCTGCGAGGTGTGTGTGTATATATATATATATATATAACTATATATATATATACACACACATATCTACCTATATATATGAGACATACACCTATACATACATGCATACATACTACATGGAAAGGCAGATTTTGGCCCTCTACCCTTTACTCTGTAGAACACCTCACAGTCATACTGCTCCTTCTCCATCCAAACCCACCCATGACTAAGCTCTGAGAAGCATGCCACGCGCTGCACCAATCACAATTCGGCAAACAAAGTTCAGTGTCTGTTATATGATGGAGCCTGGCAGGGGAGTTACACAACTCTCAGGAATGCTCAGTACATTTGTGCAATCAAGCATGGCTTGCCTGCTGATGGTCTGCTCCATAAATCATTGTCAGAATGCCAGTTAGGGGAAGCTGCAGCACTAACCCACTCCCATGCTCAAAAGCATTACTAACACCAAATCAACACACAATTATGGTGAAAAACATACATGCAGACCGCAGGGGGTGGTTAGCTAGAGGAGGGCCCAGGGGCACTCACCACTTGTTACTCCAGTCTAAGCCACGCCTGGCCATACTCCATTTATGCCATACTGAATCTAGTTAACAAAGATCATTCGCCAGTAAACTCTACTCACCTATATGAGCCTACAGATTGTATGCAACCAGCAGGGACATGTAACCCTTACATGAGCAACTCATCACTTTCTTCCTGGATACAGATTAACTACACAGGTTCAGTGGCACTTCAATTCGACCTGAAAGCCATCCGCACAACCTGTGTCATTAATATGTGTCCAGGATGAAAGGGATGGTTTGGCCACCCTATCTAACCCCAAAGTGTGTCTGTTGCTACCCAATTTGTTGTTTGGCTTTATAGTATTTTCAAACACATTTGAATCAACAGTGCTACATATCAAATAGTGGATGACAAAAGGAAGAACGAATCTTTATGTATACATACCACTTTCGGCCGCCTGCTCAACCACACAGGCCTCCTCATCCTCCCCCTCTTCCTGGGCCTCCGCGGCCGCCACGACCTCCTCCTCGGCTGCCACCTCTGCCTCCACTGGCCACTCAGCCTCCTCCACCCCTTCCTCAATCTCTTCCTCCTCGGCCATCGCTGGCTCCGCCTCCTCCTGTGCCAGACCTGCCTCTGCCTCCTCCTGTGCCAGACCTGCCTCTGCCTCCTCCTGTGCCAGACCTGCCTCTGCCTCCTCCCGGGCCTGCCTTGCTCGTGCACGTGCTGTGTTTGGGAAAAATGAAAAAAGTGCCAATTAGTGGTAATTTGTAATAAGCCTTATCAACCTATAAATGCTAAGGTTAGAGGTACTGATACTTGTACATGCAAACAGCTCCTCAGTGGCCTTTACAAAACACAGCCTGTAACATGGCAGGTATGCTGTGACATTTGGGCCATTGTAAGCATCACAAGCATTAATCCTCCCCAATAACATATTTTATGACCATTACAGGGTGTCAATCAGGAAGTAGCACTCATATATTGTATGGCATGTTTAACTCATGATCAGGCTGCTGACCTTAGTGGATTAAATAATGTCAGGTAAGCAATCATGTACAAATCCACATTTACTGTTGAAATACTCACATCTCGCAATGCTGGCCCTTATGGCTTGAAGCCTCTCTGGCTCCCTGCGCCGGAGGTCGGACCACCGCCGCTCAAGCTGCACGATGGTCCGCCGCACTTGGGTGCGGGCGTATATCCGCCGGCGGACCACCGCATAGGCAGAGCGTTTCTGCCTATTGGTGATGAATGGGCCCGCACGACCCAGCCTGGTCTCCATAACGGAGACCAGTGTCTTCAGCTCGGCTGCAGAGAAGGGTGCTGCTCTGCCATAAGCCGCCATCTTAGCAATGGCACACATCAAACAATCATGTGCTGTCATTGGTTGATCAGAGTGATATTTGGTATTAACTTTATTGTTCATTTTTACACTAACAGCGTGTATGCGCCCGAACAGACGGCTAACCCATTGCATCGCACACCCATCCTAAACAGTGTAAAATATGATGGTAACATATTATATCTAATCTATAACATTCACCAAACATGGGTATAAGCAACAGGTTAAATAGTGTGCATCTCTAGACACTTACACCTAACTCCACATGCTGCCATGTGTACACTTACCTTCTACTGGCCCCTACTACAGAGGTGGAATGAAAAGTAGCTAGCATCTAACCTGAATGTGGAGTGCTTTCACATGTGATTTGGATGCTAGCACTGATTACTTGTGGCTAAGTGGTGGACTGGATTGACATATGGAATGAGTAGTGTCAGTTGTACTACATAGCAAACAAGTGCACAGTACAGAAGTACATGCAAATATACATAGCATGTCTGACCACAGTTGTATTTGGTCATTGGTGTTGGAATCTGCATTTAGCAAATAAATCAGACTTACTGAGTTTTCCATGTTTTTGTGAATTATTTGTCAACACCAATGGGCGGGCCGTATGCGCCGCACGGTTGACGCTGGCGTACGGGACGCGGCCGTACGGAACGCAGGTTGCAGCTGATTAAAGCCAATTACAGAAATAGTATTTAAAGTTGTCCTAGAAAGGCAAACAGTTGTTGCAAACATGCCAGGCTCAGACTCAGAAGAAGACCAGGTGGTGCAGAATCTCTTGGCACGCATGGAGGCTAACACCACCTATGTCCCCCTCAACCCAGAGGACCCTCATGGCCCATCAACATCAGGCCAATCAGCTGCTGGGCCATCCTCAGCTTCAGCAGAATCATTGGGAACACAGCAGGTGGCTTCCCAACAGAGTAGCCAGCCCAGCACTTCAGGTACAGCAACCGGTGGCCGTGGCCGTGGCAGTGCCCGTGCCCGTGCCCGTGGCCGCAGTGGGGCAACACGGGAACCAACAACACGAAACATGGCATATGAACCGCGGGAGCTTGACATCCTGGTGACCCGGGCACGTGATTTAATTGAGTGTCCAGTGGTGAAGTTGACACACACAAGGAGATGGAAGATCTGGGAGGAGATAACGGCGGAGATTAATGCAGTGGCTCCACAAGTTCGTCAGACGGAGCACGTTAAGAAGAGGCAAGTACATGTGTGTAACATTAGAGTAGTACAAGTCCAGTAATGTTTACATTCAATATTAGATGGAGTTGGCCAATGGGTGTTCACGTTGCTTGGACGCACAGACATGTTGGCCATGACATTGAATTGATAGTTATTGGAGGGTGACTGTTTTTGTATCTTCTAAGGGTTGGTTTGAAAAAAGAATATAATGTAAGTTTGGTGTCAGTAGGCACATGTTGTATTATGTTTCAGATTGCAATGGGTGCTACAGCAAACATGAGGAGTTACATGTATTAATATGTACACTTTGATTGCAGGTGGCACGACTTCAAAGGCAACCTCAAGAAGAAATTGACCGAGCGGTGGCAACACAGCCAGACCTCTGGGGCTGGCCCCATGCCTGCCAAGCTGGAGCTCACCCCCCTGGAAGAGATGGCCCAGTGCTGTATAGCAGTGGAGGAGGTCCGGGGGGTGAGCACTATAGACAGCGAGTCCCCAGCGGAAGTGATGGCTTCTACTCTTGAAGGTAATTATTTGCCAGGCCATAAGTAGATGTTTTACATTTTGCATGGAATGTGTGGTAATTGGAATTTTCTTGTTCAACAGCATCGCCACCGCTTGGTCAAGATTCTCTTGAGGAGGTTGTGGAGTCTGTGCCACCTTGCCCCAGTAGCAGGCCCGTGCAGCAGCCGCCGGGATTGTCTGCGGCTGAATTGTCCATGTGGGGCCATGTGCTGGATAGTATTGTGCAGCAGGGAGAGTCGGCATTCGAGCGGGTGCGTAGGGCCGAGGAGGTGCTGCAGGGTTTGACCAGCAGCCAGCAGAGTATTGCTGAGAGCCTGCAGGCTATGAGTGCCAGCCAGCAAGCTATGGCTGGCAGCCACCAAGCTATTGCTGGTAGCCTGCAGGTGCTGGCTGATCAAGCCCTGCGGCAAAACGACCTCCTCCTCCGCCATAATGAACTTATGGTGAAGCTAGTTAACAGCAATAGGGCCCTAATGTCACCCGCTTCGGGTGCATTACCAACCTCATCACTCCCTGCTGCCAGAGGGGGAAGAAGATCCACCCCCTCACCAGCACGTGCTCCACATGAGCCACCATCGGACTCTGGCCGTGGACGAGGTCGAAGAGCTGCTGCACGTGGCAAGGAGCCTGCCAGGGGCAAACGTGCTCGCAAATGAACTTGTGTCCCCATTAATCTCCTCCGTTATGTCTTCCCAAATCTTCCATTGAGCTGTGTGTGTCAGCATCCTGTGTCCAAATCCGTGCCCAGGGTCACCACTTTTGCCCGCGGTTCAAATGTCATGTTTGGTTCCCCTGTTGCCCTGTTTCGGCTACCATTACTGTGTGCTGTACTTGAAGTGTTGGTGCTGTACTTTTGTTGTGAAGCCACCTGATGTGTTCCCAATGATTCTGCTGTGGCTATTTATTATGTATTATGTCATTTTTGTCCTGGTATGGTACCATTTGTTTTGATATGGTTTTGAAATTTGTACCAAAGTTTGTTTAATAAATGTTATGTTGGCCCCCCAAATGTCTGTATTAATTGATACATGCACAAGTGCCATGTGTATTAGTATTATTAATATTAAGTTGTGTTGATTATTTGCAGTGTAAAAGTGTGTGACAAGTGCAGCATGTAATGTTCCCTTTAAGCTGCAATGCTTCCAATTGTAGCAGTGAGAAGCGTGTAATTAACAAGTAATGGGTAAAGTATGTGATTGTATTGGGTTCAGGTGACATTGGTTGAGGTGCGTTCGTCCTGATTAAGCGTTCCGATTGCCTAGCGCATGACCGAGTGGTGTCCGCAAAGCAAGAGTAACCTTTTGTACACCGCACATTTCTTCCATTTTCGCTCGCGTGCATTCGGCGTGCTGTCCGAATGCACGCCTACCAAAATGTGTGTACTCCCCCGTGTCCGCCCATGTTTCCGCCCAGTTTAGCCCACTTTGAAACTACGCCCCTGTGTCATTCCGCATGACGCCCATAACACACCCATATTGGCCGAGTGATTGCGGTGCACATTTATGTACGGTATTCATGAGAACAAGTACGGAGACCATGCGTGGCACATGCGCGTAGCGTTCTCCACGCATGCGCAGACTGCTAAAAAATGCCATCCGAAAGAATTCCGAAAAGTCTGCACCGATCAGAATAAGGGCCTATGTGCTGTATGTTAAAGTTACATTTAATATATGCACTTGATCTGACTATATAGCAGGTAATTACCTTACTGTGAGTAAAGTGATATATTAATACTGATACATTTATTAGAATAGAGTAAGCAGGAAAAGATTCATCTCTATATATATATATATATATATATATATATATATATATATATATATATATATATATATATATATATACTTCTGCAGTAGAGCTGGCACTCTTCCAATGAAGAAAACTTGGCCCCGGTGCCTACAAATCACAGCAGCGCTGTGACCAAATATACAATACCAACACCAGTGGCACTCGGGTGTATCCAATAATGACAACACACAGCGGTGTTTTAACGACGTTTCATTTCTCTAAACGGAAATTTCATCAGGTTACAAACAATGTGCATACACGTGCTTACCTTATACCCCTCCGATGGTCACACAGGCAGCGTCATTCGGGGCGTCATCCGGCCTCTCCGGTAACGTGCGTCGCCAGTCTGACGTCACCGCGTTCCCTGCACGCAGCGGGGCTAGTCACAAACCTCCGCCAGGCTCTGGGTCCTTTACTGATGACGTCATTACGCTTCTTCACGCAGCTTGGAGTTGATTGGATCCTGCACCCGACGTGCTGTTACCCTGTCGCCATGGAAACATAAATACATACAATAAAATATACAGTACACAACAAACAGTGATACAGTGCTACAAGTTAATGAAATGCATAAGGGCAAAGTTATTTAAGCAATACAAATTACGCAAAATGCACAAAGATAAATCAAATTAACACCGCAACATCACATCCCCCTTAAATGGAATGTGATGATGCCGCTGGGTTTCTGGAACTATACTCATACAACCAACCCTCAATAAAATATTATTTAAAGAGGTATCGTCTTTTACAGAAGAGACACATACATATACTCTATGGTTCCCTTGTCAAAGGCAAACAGAAGTTAGTATCTACATACATCAAAGAAAACAAGATAATGGAACCATATCATTTAAACCCTTTGGATGTAGCACGTTAAGGCGATGGATCCAACGTGCCTCACATCTCAAAAGGGCTGCACCTCTATCGCCACCTCGAATTGATCGTTCGACATGGTCGATCATTCGGTACCTAAGGCTGGTTAAATTGTGTCTCGCCTGGGCAAAATGGCGGGCAACAGGTTGCTCGCTACTGCCCGAAAGGAGAGCAGCCTTGATGGCAGAGCGATGCCCTGCCATACGCTCTTTGAACTTCCTTGTGGTCTTACCTATGTAGGTAAGACCACAAGGACAAATGATTTGGTACACCACGTGACTGCTTTCGCAAGTCAAGTGGTGTCTGATCTGGTAGACATTTCCATCATGGGGGTGATGAAATTTGTCCCCAGTAATCAAAAATTTGCATGTAGTACATGAACATTTGAAACAACCCCATCTTTTCTTTAAGAAATTCTTTGATGGAGGTACTCCTTTCCCGGCTATGTCGGATCTAACTAGAATATCTTTCAAGTTTTTTGGCCTGGAGAAACATGGCATCAGCCTTGTCTGTTCCAGACCTAGATGTGGATCCGATTGTATGATCCTCCAGTTAGCTTTGGCAGTCTTGTTCAGTTTCTCAGTAAGAACATTATATTGACAGACCCACGGTATGATTTTTGATTTTGGATCTTCTTTTCTGTTACTTGTTAAGAGTTGCTCACGGGTCTTGGATAATGCTTTATTCTTCGTATTCAACAAATCTCGCCAATGATAACCCCGTTCAATGAATCTGGAGATCAAGTCGTCGATTTGTTGGGTAGCCGTGATGATGTTAGTATTAATACGGATTATCCTTAACATCTGGGAGTACGGCAGACTGGACTTGAATTTTGTAGGGTGGAAGCTCCTATTATGTAAGAAGGTATTTCGATCAGTGTCCTTTGAGAACACCGTTGTCTCAATTCCTTCTGCACCTAAAGAGATCCGCACGTCCAGGAAATCGATGTGTTGTTGATGCATTTGGAACGTGAATTTGACTGGACTGGTGCTGTTATTATGAGCTTCCATAATAGATTCAAAATGTTCCTTGGTGCCACTCCAGAAGATCAATAGGTCGTCAATATAACGGGTGAAAAAAATAATATTACTGGAAATATTGCTATCAGAAAAGAAAAGTTCCTCCTCGACCCCAAACATAAAAATATTTGCGTAGGTCGGTGCTACTGATGACCCCATAGCACAGCCTCTTGACTGAAGATAAAACTCATTATCAAAAAGGAAAAAAAATTTTGTTAAAATTAATTCTAGAAGATGCAAGAGGATATTAATGGATTCTGATGAAAAGCTGCTGGAAGAGGTTAACAAACGGTGCACTGCCGCTAAACCCTCTACATGTGGTATTATAGTGTAGAGGCTTGAAACGTCGGCAGTGATGAGCCAGAGATTATCAGGAAGATTGGTTAATTTCTGTAATTTTTGTAATAGTGAGGTTGTATCCAATAAAAAATTTGGATGCGTTTGAATCAGGGGTTGTAGTACAGAATCCAGAAACACAGATGATGGCTGAAACAGGGATCCACGGGCTGATATTATAGGCCTGCCTGGTGGTGGCAGGCCCTTGTGGACCTTCGGAAGAGTATAAATTAATGGTACCAGAGGAAATTGAGGAATAAGAACATCATAAATTTCATCGCTGATAACAGAAGCATCTCGAGCAAGGATCAGGGTTTCTTTTAATTCTTTAAGAAATGTTGGTGTTGGATCTCCCATTAATTTCTGATATACACCTGGTTCTGCGAGTTGTCTCTGAATTTCTTGTCTATAATCTGTGATATTCTGCAAAACAATGGCTCCTCCTTTATCCGCAGGGCGAATAATTAGGGATGTGTTCTTGCGGAGACCAGACAATGCCTTGCGTTCAGAAAGCGATAAGTTGTGATGATGTTTTGTTTCCGATGTTTGAATCTCCTTTGACTCTTTATCGATCAATCTCATATAAGTCTTGATACTTGCGATGTTTGAAAGAGGATCGAACTGGGATGGAGCTTTAAACTGTTTTAATTTCTCTGGTAACTGTTGTTTAGGTATGGTCGTTATGACTTTATTATTAAAAAATTCCTTGAGCTTCAGTTTCCTTTGTAACTGCGTCTTCTCCACTTGCCAGCGTAGGTCATCAAATTCATGTGTCGGAATAAACGACAGACCTTTTGATAATAATGATTTTTCTGGTGCTGACAAATCATGGCTAGACAAATTGAAGATTAATTCTTCTTGTTTAAGCTTGGTGGTTTTCTTGTATTGACTCTGGCGCTTCCACTGGCCTCCCCTTCTGGTTGATCGTTTTTTGGAGGACCGCGGGTACGAGTTATCATGCTGAGGGGTGCTGATGGACCTCTGCGACGTCTCCTCCTCTTATCGCCATCACTTGCAGAGCTGTTATCTCCCGCAGATGTATCAGTGTCGATAGTTGTTCTGGGGTATCTTTGGCGGCGAAAGGGAGGGCGTCTATTCTCGTTATCAGTAACATGATTGCCGGAGAGCCATCTATAGACCTGGTGGTTCTCGTAGTCCTTAGTGACTTTGGTCAACTTTTCTTTTTTAAATTTTATAAGGTCTCTTTTATAGATGGTGATTTGGTTACTGAGTTTCTCCAGCCAATCAGTATTGGAGTCAGACGTCAATATGGGCATATTGATTTTCTCAAATGCATCGATCTTGGCTTTAGTGCTGATTACCTCTTTGTTGGAAAAGTCAATAACTAACAGCATCAGATCTGATGAGCACTTATTCAATATGGAAACCCATTTACAACAGAAATTTGGATCGAAACGGCCAATCGTGGGGCAGTTACGGATCCGGAAGCCGCGTGGGATCATCCTTGTTTTAAAAAAATCACTAAGCGTGATGGCATGTAACTCAAAGTCAATTTCACGTTTTTTCAGTCTCATCAGGTCATTATATATCGATTCCGGTGAATGTGCTTCCTCCATGTCAACAAATTTACCCTTGCGCAGGATGCCCTCTGTCTCGGATTCCGAGTAACTGAAGAATTCCTGTACAGGGACTAGAAGAGGATTGAAAACATCATGGTCGGCTGCCTGTGAGGCCGTCATCTTCCCACTTCAATCCAAAGTCCTGCACTGTACCACTGTCTATCACAATCACCCGTGTGTTACACACAACACAGTGATGAGGGTATGTGAGAGGACAACAGGAGGAGATATAAGCCTGAGCAATCCAGTGGAAGATATAAACAAATATACAGGTGCCTTGCTCTGGTCCAGTCCAGCGGGCTGTTCCAATAATACTTCTGCAGTAGAGCTGGCACTCTTCCAATGAAGAAAACTTGGCCCCGGTGCCTACAAATCACAGCAGCGCTGTGACCAAATATACAATACCAACACCAGTGGCACTCGGGTGTATCCAATAATGACAACACACAGCGGTGTTTTAACGACGTTTCATTTCTCTAAACGGAAATTTCATCAGGTTACAAACAATGTGCATACACGTGCTTACCTTATACCCCTCCGATGGTCACACAGGCAGCGTCATTCGGGGCGTCATCCGGCCTCTCCGGTAACGTGCGTCGCCAGTCTGACGTCACCGCGTTCCCTGCACGCAGCGGGGCTAGTCACAAACCTCCGCCAGGCTCTGGGTCCTTTACTGATGACGTCATTACGCTTCTTCACGCAGCTTGGAGTTGATTGGATCCTGCACCCGACGTGCTGTTACCCTGTCGCCATGGAAACATAAATACATACAATAAAATATACAGTACACAACAAACAGTGATACAGTGCTACAAGTTAATGAAATGCATAAGGGCAAAGTTATTTAAGCAATACAAATTACGCAAAATGCACAAAGATAAATCAAATTAACACCGCAACATCACATCCCCCTTAAATGGAATTTGATGATGCCGCTGGGTTTCTGGAACTATACTCATACAACCAACCCTCAATATGAAATATTATTTAAAGAGGTATCGTCTTTTACAGAAGAGACACATACATATACTCTATGGTTCCCTTGTCAAAGGCAAACAGAAGTTAGTATCTACATACATCAAAGAAAACAAGATAATGGAACCATATCATTTAAACCCTTTGGATGTAGCACGTTAAGGCGATGGATCCAACGTGCCTCACATCTCAAAAGGGCTGCACCTCTATCGCCACCTCAAATTGATCGTTCGACATGGTCGATCATTCGGTACCTAAGGCTGGTTAAATTGTGTCTCGCCTGGGCAAAATGGCGGGCAACAGGTTGCTCGCTACTGCCCGAAAGGAGAGCAGCCTTGATGGCAGAGCGATGCCCTGCCATACGCTCTTTGAACTTCCTTGTGGTCTTACCTACATTTGTCCTTGTGGTCTTACCTACATAGGTAAGACCACAAGGAAGTTCAAAGAGCGTATGGCAGGGCATCGCTCTGCCATCAAGGCTGCTCTCCTTTCGGGCAGTAGCGAGCAACCTGTTGCCCGCCATTTTGCCCAGGCGAGACACAATTTAACCAGCCTTAGGTACCGAATGATCGACCATGTCGAACGATCAATTCGAGGTGGCGATAGAGGTGCAGCCCTTTTGAGATGTGAGGCACGTTGGATCCATCGCCTTAACGTGCTACATCCAAAGGGTTTAAATGATATGGTTCCATTATCTTGTTTTCTTTGATGTATGTAGATACTAACTTCTGTTTGCCTTTGACAAGGGAACCATAGAGTATATGTATGTGTCTCTTCTGTAAAAGACGATACCTCTTTAAATAATATTTCATATTGAGGGTTGGTTGTATGAGTATAGTTCCAGAAACCCAGCGGCATCATCACATTCCATTTAAGGGGGATGTGATGTTGCGGTGTTAATTTGATTTATCTTTGTGCATTTTGCGTAATTTGTATTGCTTAAATAACTTTGCCCTTATGCATTTCATTAACTTGTAGCACTGTATCACTGTTTGTTGTGTACTGTATATTTTATTGTATGTATTTATGTTTCCATGGCGACAGGGTAACAGCACGTCGGGTGCAGGATCCAATCAACTCCAAGCTGCGTGAAGAAGCGTAATGACGTCATCAGTAAAGGACCCAGAGCCTGGCGGAGGTTTGTGACTAGCCCCGCTGCGTGCAGGGAACGCGGTGACGTCAGACTGGCGACGCACGTTACCGGAGAGGCCGGATGACGCCCCGAATGACGCTGCCTGTGTGACCATCGGAGGGGTATAAGGTAAGCACGTGTATGCACATTGTTTGTAACCTGATGAAATTTCCGTTTAGAGAAATGAAACGTCGTTAAAACACTGCTGTGTGTTGTCATTATTGGATACACCCGAGTGCCACTGGTGTTGGTATTGTATATTTGGTCACAGCGCTGCTGTGATTTGTAGGCACCGGGGCCAAGTTTTCTTCATTGGAAGAGTGCCAGCTCTACTGCAGAAGTATTATTGGAACAGCCCGCTGGACTGGACCAGAGCAAGGCACCTGTATATTTGTTTATATCTTCCACTGGATTGCTCAGGCTTATATCTCCTCCTGTTGTCCTCTCACATACCCTCATCACTGTGTTGTGTGTAACACACGGGTGATTGTGATAGACAGTGGTACAGTGCAGGACTTTGGATTGAAGTGGGAAGATGACGGCCTCACAGGCAGCCGACCATGATGTTTTCAATCCTCTTCTAGTCCCTGTACAGGAATTCTTCAGTTACTCGGAATCCGAGACAGAGGGCATCCTGCGCAAGGGTAAATTTGTTGACATGGAGGAAGCACATTCACCGGAATCGATATATAATGACCTAATGAGACTGAAAAAACGTGAAATTGACTTTGAGTTACATGCCATCACGCTTAGTGATTATTTTAAAACAAGGATGATCCCACGCGGCTTCCGGATCCGTAACTGCCCCACGATTGGCCGTTTCGATCCAAATTTCTGTTGTAAATGGGTTTCCATATTGAATAAGTGCTCATCAGATCTGATGCTGTTAGTTATTGACTTTTCCAACAAAGAGGTAATCAGCACTAAAGCCAAGATCGATGCATTTGAGAAAATCAATATGCCCATATTGACGTCTGACTCCAATACTGATTGGCTGGAGAAACTCAGTAACCAAATCACCATCTATAAAAGAGACCTTATAAAATTTAAAAAAGAAAAGTTGACCAAAGTCACTAAGGACTACGAGAACCACCAGGTCTATAGATGGCTCTCCGGCAATCATGTTACTGATAACGAGAATAGACGCCCTCCCTTTCGCCGCCAAAGATACCCCAGAACAACTATCGACACCGATACATCTGCGGGAGATAACAGCTCTGCAAGTGATGGCGATAAGAGGAGGAGACGTCGCAGAGGTCCATCAGCACCCCTCAGCATGATAACTCGTACCCGCGGTCCTCCAAAAAACGATCAACCAGAAGGGGAGGCCAGTGGAAGCGCCAGAGTCAATACAAGAAAACCACCAAGCTTAAACAAGAAGAATTAATCTTCAATTTGTCTAGCCATGATTTGTCAGCACCAGAAAAATCATTATTATCAAAAGGTCTGTCGTTTATTCCGACACATGAATTTGATGACCTACGCTGGCAAGTGGAGAAGATGCAGTTACAAAGGAAACTGAAGCTCAAGGAATTTTTTAATAATAAAGTCATAACGACCATACCTAAACAACAGTTACCAGAGAAATTAAAACAGTTTAAAGCTCCATCCCAGTTCGATCCTCTTTCAAACAACGCAAGTATCAAGACTTATATGAGATTGATCGATAAAGAGTCAAAGGAGATTCAAACATCGGAAACAAAACATCATCACAACTTATCGCTTTCTGAACGCAAGGCATTGTCTGGTCTCCGCAAGAACACATCCCTAATTATTCGCCCTGCGGATAAAGGAGGAGCCATTGTTTTGCAGAATATCACAGATTATAGACAAGAAATTCAGAGACAACTCGCAGAACCAGGTGTATATCAGAAATTAAAGGGAGATCCAACACCAACATTTCTTAAAGAATTAAAAGAAACCCTGATCCTTGCTCGAGATGCTTCTGTTATCAGCGATGAAATTTATGATGTTCTTATTCCTCAATTTCCTCTGGTACCATTAATTTATACTCTTCCGAAGGTCCACAAGGGCCTGCCACCACCAGGCAGGCCTATAATATCAGCCCGTGGATCCCTGTTTCAGCCATCATCTGTGTTTCTGGATTCTGTACTACAACCCCTGATTCAAACGCATCCAAATTTTTTATTGGATACAACCTCACTATTACAAAAATGACAGAAATTAACCAATCTTCCTGATAATCTCTGGCTCATCACTGCCGACGTTTCAAGTCTCTACACTATAATACCACATGTAGAGGGTTTAGCGGCAGTGCACCGTTTGTTAACCTCTTCCAGCAGCTTTTCATCAGAATCCATTAATATCCTCTTGCATCTTCTAGAATTAATTTTAACAAAAATTTTTTTCCTTTTTGATAATGAGTTTTATCTTCAGTCAAGAGGCTGTGCTATGGGGTCATCAGTAGCACCGACCTACGCAAATATTTTTATGTTTGGGGTCGAGGAGGAACTTTTCTTTTCTGATAGCAATATTTCCAGTAATATTATTTTTTTCACCCGTTATATTGACGACCTATTGATCTTCTGGAGTGGCACCAAGGAACATTTTGAATCTATTATGGAAGCTCATAATAACAGCACCAGTCCAGTCAAATTCACGTTCCAGATGCATCAACAACACATCGATTTCCTGGACGTGCGGATCTCTTTAGGTGCAGAAGGAATTGAGACAACGGTGTTCTCAAAGGACACTGATCGAAATACCTTCTTACATAATAGGAGCTTCCACCCTACAAAATTCAAGTCCAGTCTGCCGTACTCCCAGATGTTAAGGATAATCCGTATTAATACTAACATCATCACGGCTACCCAACACATCGACGACTTGATCTCCAGATTCATTGAACGGGGTTATCATTGGCGAGATTTGTTGAATACGAAGAATAAAGCATTATCCAAGACCCGTGAGCAACTCTTAACAAGTAACAGAAAAGAAGATCCAAAATCAAAAATCATACCGTGGGTCTGTCAATATAATGTTCTTACTGAGAAACTGAACAAGACTGCCAAAGCTAACTGGAGGATCATACAATCGGATCCACATCTAGGTCTGGAACAGACAAGGCTGATGCCATGTTTCTCCAGGCCAAAAAACTTGAAAGATATTCTAGTTAGATCCGACATAGCCGGGAAAGGAGTACCTCCATCAAAGAATTTCTTAAAGAAAAGATGGGGTTGTTTCAAATGTTCATGTACTACATGCAAATTTTTGATTACTGGGGACAAATTTCATCACCCCCATGATGGAAATGTCTACCAGATCAGACACCACTTGACTTGCGAAAGCAGTCACGTGGTGTACCAAATCATTTGTCCTTGTGGTCTTACCTACATAGGTAAGACCACAAGGAAGTTCAAAGAGCGTATGGCAGGGCATCGCTCTGCCATCAAGGCTGCTCTCCTTTCGGGCAGTAGCGAGCAACCTGTTGCCCGCCATTTTGCCCAGGCGAGACACAATTTAACCAGCCTTAGGTACCGAATGATCGACCATGTCGAACGATCAATTCGAGGTGACGATAGAGGTGCAGCCCTTTTGAGATGTGAGGCACGTTGGATCCATCGCCTTAACGTGCTACATCCAAAGGGTTTAAATGATATGGTTCCATTATCTTGTTTTCTTTGATGTATGTAGATACTTACTTCTGTTTGCCTTTGACAAGGGAACCATAGAGTATATGTATGTGTCTCTTCTGTAAAAGACGATACCTCTTTAAATAATATTTCATATTGAGGGTTGGTTGTATGAGTATAGTTCCAGAAACCCAGCGGCATCATCACATTCCATTTAAGGGGGATGTGATGTTGCGGTGTTAATTTGATTTATCTTTGTGCATTTTGCGTAATTTGTATTGCTTAAATAACTTTGCCCTTATGCATTTCATTAACTTGTAGCACTGTATCACTGTTTGTTGTGTACTGTATATTTTATTGTATGTATTTATGTTTCCATGGCGACAGGGTAACAGCACGTCGGGTGCAGGATCCAATCAACTCCAAGCTGCGTGAAGAAGCGTAATGACGTCATCAGTAAAGGACCCAGAGCCTGGCGGAGGTTTGTGACTAGCCCCGCTGCGTGCAGGGAACGCGGTGACGTCAGACTGGCGACGCACGTTACCGGAGAGGCCGGATGACGCCCCGAATGACGCTGCCTGTGTGACCATCGGAGGGGTATAAGGTAAGCACGTGTATGCACATTGTTTGTAACCTGATGAAATTTCCGTTTAGAGAAATGAAACGTCGTTAAAACACCGCTGTGTGTTGTCATTATTGGATACACCCGAGTGCCACTGGTGTTGGTATTGTATATATATATATATATATATATATATATATATATATATATATATATATATATATATATAAATACCACATGAAAAGCCTCTGTCTGTCCCTATGTACCTTACTCCATTACTCTGTAGAAGAGGGGGGCCCAGGGGTACTGACCCAGGTGCAGGTGCAGAAATACTTGCTGTGCAACATCATGTTGTAATTACATCAGATGTAGCAAGAGTTTCTTCCAAACACCTAATAGTCTATATAAAAGAAAGAAAGAAGTAGTATAGGGAGAATACAGTCTGAAAAGACCTGCGTAGAGCTAGCCATATAGCACTCTTAATAACTCTCTCATATAACCTTTATAGAGGAGAGGGTGATTCTGGTGCCTGTACTCTGTCTCAGAACTCTTTAGCAGGGATAGAGAGTTACTGCTTTCGGCTTATCCTATTTTTCTGCCCGAAGCCGATGAGTGTACTCAAGATATTCAGAGAAAGATGCTCAGAGAGAAATACAATGATAGAAGAATTCAATTGAGTACCATGTAATTGAGTAGACGTGTGCATAAACCTTTATATTACGTCATATGGGGTACTGTTAATGGATTATAGAAACAGCGTGTAATCTCTATGTGTCCCCCTTGCATCAGACTGGACTGTCTGTCTGCCAGGTTTGGGATTCTTTAAAGATATATTCCACTGTATAAGATATACTGTGACCATTCGATGCACCAGGATTTTTAATACACCAGGATTCTTGAAGTGTGTTTCTCAAATAAACATCAATAGTTAGTTTGTGAAATATGTGGAAAAAAGCAAAATCATTTAAGTAACAGTCTATCCGACCTTAATAATGAAAACAAACATTTAGAAATATCAGCAACTGGGTAACAGTACTTCAGTAAAACAATTATACTTTTGTGGAGATTTTATAAATGGTTCGCACACACAAATGTACGTATGTAGTATAGCCAGTTAGGTAGATTTTTACATTACCACTCTCGGTGTGATGTTAAACAGGGGTAGTGTACGCCACAGTATGGCTAGGTCCCCGCTGGCTTGCGCTGTGTCTCTATGCCGCAGCGTCCTGTCTATGCCGGCTGATAGTTTACCCGTCAGTAGGTAAATTTGCAAAGTATGTGTTTCCCGCTGAGAACCCGCTGCAGTCGGCTGGAAGTCCGCCCCGCAACTTGTAGCGGCTGTGTCCTTTGCAGGAGGTCAACGATTGGACTGCTACTGATAGCTGCTGTAGGAGATAATGTCGGAAAAAATACCTCACGGTCCCCACTGTGCGCACAGTGGGACCATTTTGCTGCCAACGATATCGTTTCGCCTTGTGGGCTTGTTCACGGTGCCAAAGTAACTAAGGGTAAATTCAATAAAAAAAAAGCCACCGTTGTTGGACAAAAAAGTTAGGTCAGTAATCAACAATAAAACAAGAGCATTTTAATTCTATAAAAATAACTTAAATGAGGAGGCGTTCACCAAATACAAAGAATCAAACAAAATTTGCAAAGAGGCAATCAAAGTAGCTAAAAGGGATTATGAAGAGCGCATAGCCACTGAAAGTAAAACTAACCCCAAGAAGTTTTTCAAATACATAAATAGTAAACGTATAATTAGGGACAACATAGGCCCACTAACCGATATCAATGGAAAAAGTTTTACGGAGGACAAGGGAAAAGCAGAACAGTTAAATTAGTTCTTCTCATCAGTGTTTACTAAGGGAGAGCAGACTGTGGAACGCACACATACCACAAATGGGATGAACAAGCCGGATCTCAATATTGAATTCTCTACTAAGGAAATAATTTTGAGGCTCAGCAAAATCAAAACAAATAAATCACCTGGGCCGGATGGGATTCATCCTAGGGTACTAATGGAATTAAGGGAGGAATTAGCTTCCCCTCTACATTATATATTTGATAATTCACTATTATCAGGAAAGGTACCGAAAGACTGGAGAATAGCAGAGGTAGTGCCATTATTCAAAAAAGGAAAAAAGGAGGATCCCGCTAATTACAGACCTGTTAGTTTAACATCAATAGTGGGTAAACTATTTGAAGAATTTTTAAGAGATGGTATCCAGGAATACTTAGACCTTCATAGTTTACTCAGTAATAACCAGCATGGGTTCATGAAAAATCGTTCATGCCAAACTAATCTACTTGGTTTCTATGATGAGGTTAGCAAAAACCTTGATTATAGAAACGCTGTAGATGTGATTTTCCTAGATTTTGCTAAAGCCTTCGACACAGTACCACACAAGAGGTTGATAAATAAAATGGAGGACATGGGATTAGGGGCAAATATCTGTAGATGGGTAGGGAACTGGCTGTGTAATAGAGAACAAAGAGTGGTCGTGAACAGTGCTGTATCTAATATGATACCAGTACTAAGTGGAGTGCCACAGGGTTCGGTTCTTGGGCCCATTTTATTTAACATTTTTATTAACGATATTAGGATGGGGTTACACAGCAATGTATCCATCTTTGCGGACGATACAAAACTGAGCAGAGTTATTGTGAACAAATGCAAGGTCATGCACCTTGGGAGACATAACCAGTGTGCTAGTTATAACCTAAGTGGGGATGAATTGGGTAAATCAGTACTCGAAAAGTATCTAGGAGTCCAAATAGACAACAAACTGGGGTGTAGTGCTCAATGTAATATAGCAACAAAAAAGGCCAACAAAATTCTTGCATGTATTAAAAGGGGCATGGAAACTAGGGACTCAAAAGTAATTATGCCTCTGTACAAATCATTGGTTAGACCGCACCTCTAATATGCAGTGCAGTTCTGGGCCCCTGCAGTTCTGGGCCCTGCACTAAAAACTATGAGGAAAGATTAAACAATTTGGGACTATTTACACTAGAGAAAAGACGTTTAAGGGGGGATATGCTCAACATGTATAAATATATTAGGGGCCAATATAAGGAACTGTCAAACACCTTTTTTTCTACCAGAAAGGAATCTAGGACGCGAGGGCACGAGTTTAGATTAGAAGAAAAAAAATATTGCTCATCTATAAGAAAAAATTTCTTTACAGTCAGAGCAGTCAAACTTTGGAACTCTCTTCCTGGAGAAGTGGTGTCGGGAGACACTATAAATATGTTTAAAATAAGGTTGGATAAACATCTATTGGTTAAAAACATCCATGGGTATGAATAAGTAACAAAATATGTCTTTAAAATATCATAACATACTATACAACAAGGGATTAGCTACTATAAACATAGGTCGAACTAGATGGACGCAAGTCGTTATTCAGCCTCACATACTATGTAACTATATGTAACATCCTCTTTTCTTTAAAGATGATCTTCATATATTTGTATATTCATCTTCATAATTCACACTCACCCCCATGAGTATGGTTTCCTTCCATAGGTACCACATATGGATTTTCTTCAGGACTGCCGGACAGAGGAAACCTACCTACGTGTCAAGGTAGGTAAGTATCTGTATGTGTGGGCTGTGGATGTAATAGAGTTGTACTTTAATGGTGTGTGTGTTTTTATATATCTATTGTACTGTTGTGGGACCACAAGTCCCAGTGTGCCCTTTAATGCAAGCCTGCAAGTCCCGCATGCTGGGACTTGCAGGCTTGCTGGGACTTGTAGTTCCACAGCAATATACAATGGATTTTTCAATTTTTTACACCAACATCAGCCCGGTGCACCGGGGACAGTCCCAGGCTTCAGCCTGGGCAGGTAAATTCTGGAGGGGGGACCCCTTCATTGGGGGTCTCCACTTCTCCAGGATCCCTACCCTGGCTGTGACTGGTGAGGGGATTAATGCTCGACCGGGGGGACTTGTATAAAAATTCTCCCCTGTCTGTGGCATTGCCCTGCTGGCTGGTTGGGCCTGGTGCTGGTTTTCAAAATACGGGGAATCCCTACTCGGTTTGTTCCCTGATTTTTTACAACCTCTTTGAGCCTGGGGCTGGTTATGGTTATTTATTTATTTTCCCTACTTCTTTACACGGAAGCCTGCTCAGATCTGACTGATCCATGCAGGCTTCTGCCAGGTGTAGTTTCACGGGAATTAGGGGCAATAATTTACATACGGCCGCTTAGAAAATTAGTAATCGCCATTCGAATGAATGGTGATTCCTAGTCGTATTATTTCCATGGCGTATACATACGTATTCGTAAATACGAATACGAATGTGCCATGTATACGAATATTAATTGACATATTTTCGGCATAGTAAATGCCGAAAATACAAATACGCATAAAATAGGCATATTTTCTTATACGAATACGCCTATTTTAGGCATATTTTCGTTAGTAAATTTCCCCTGATACCACTTAGCTGAAAAAACGTAAAATAAAAAAAAATAACATTCTCAATGTCCACTGATGAACTGATAACCTCAGGGTTCAAGTACCCTCAGCTTTGCTTAACTTTGTCTGCAGTATATAGCTTGCTGGAAGATGCAGGACTGGCAAGTGTCTTGTATGTGCAGAAGGTACCAGCATAGCTATGATATAAATACATCGCAGCAAAACTGCCTCTGAGCAAAATAATCTATTTTAAACCAAAACAAAAATAACCACTTTGATTAATCTCCGTGTGCTAGCTCAGTATTAATGTCCCAGCATCTCTAGGTGTCTCAGACTAAGTACAGTAGATGATTCTCTGGGACATAAGAACAGTCAGGGGATATATAAGAAAGGTCATTTGTATTAACAGTAAGAAAAAAATCGTAGGCTCTGCATGCGCTAGCACTTGACAGTCAGAGGATTTTCATCCTCAGCGGACACATTAGAGGGCATGGATTACTTTACCTTCAGCTCGACAACAGCACTTTCCCTAAGTGATGCACTGCCATACCCGCAGGCAGGATCGGACTTATGTATTTACTGGGAAGTCAGTGGCTGACTGCCAAACAGAGAAAAACATACACCCACAGTGGCTGTACTGGCAGAGGAAACACTTTAATATTAGTTTATTATCTTGTTTTTGACATTCAGATGCTAACATGGAAATCTTCGTACAACGTCACTCAGACTTACTGCTTTAACTGTCTAGCTGCTGATACATCAATCAGTGTTACTCTAATGTTCCACTGCAACTTTATTAAAAAGTAAATTATTACCCCACCCACTATATTGAAGATAGCTGAAGCTCTCCCTCTTCTTCAGGACAGTATCGTCAAATTAAAAACAGTGAGGGGGAAATTTGCTAAGCTCAGCTGTAACGGCTAAACTGCTATACGAATGGGTGCAAACAGCTTTGGCCACGTTTGCCTGCCAAATGTCAGGCAGGAGCTGATTGGCTGGCTGTTTATCACCATCCATTTTATCACTTTTGAAGCTTAGAGAATCTGGCCCTCTGTCTTAGTTGAGATAGCTACCTCCTGATATGACAACTTGACATGTTGGACACATTTCATGTCAAATATTCAGCTCAGTCATACATAGTTTGTCAAATCTATTAATGTCAAATACAGTTTACTTACTGTTTAACCATTGCATATTACAATCAATGGTAGTTCATGTCTGGCTCTCCAACCATTTTGGAACTGCAAGACCCAACATGATCTCACAGCTAAATGGTTCAGCATGAGAATGAAGACAATAGGGACCGGGCCATGAAGACAGGCCCCTAGCTATAAAGCCATGCTGCCATGACCCCTTTTTAGAGGTAAGGAGGCTTTTACTCACACCAGGCTAAGGCTAGCTTCACCAAGGCCAGTGATGCCCCTGATTGGGTGTGATGTAGCTTTCTAATGTATGCGCATATTTGGTGGTTGAACCAAAGGTGTGGGTTTTTAAGAGCTTGACTGCACAGAACTCTGAAGATCTGCTACACATTCCAGGCCCTGTGACAGAGAAGGGTGTAAGGAGCATATGTGATGGGCGCTTAGATTCTGAGGAAAGGCTGAGAGAAACAGGAATGAGAAGGATGGCGCTGAAGAGCAATAGGTAAGGATACGGTTGGAGTAATACAGGGAAGGAATGAGGCTGAAAAGATAGTGAGGATGGGAAGAAACAGGGGCATAAGCCAATTGCCAACCAGCCTGTACCTACTTTAGAGGTAAAGGGGGTATCTTACCCTGGCACATCCACAGCAGCTCCGATTGTGAAGCCCCCATTCATTATGATGTGGAAAAAAGCTGTCTGACTAAAAAAAAGGTCATTCTAAGGGAGATTTAATGGGCAAGCAGAAACTCCACTTGTGTGCGCCACTGTAAGTATCACTGCTCTACCATTTGTTACATTGGGGGTTATTCTAGTCCATTCTTTTTGACAAAATCCTTCTTAGATGGACAAAACCATGTGCACTGCGGGTGGGGCAGATGTAATTTGTGCAGAGAGAATTAGATTTGGATGGGGTTTTTCTTCAAAGTGAGATCTATATTGAAGTGTAAAATCATGCAGTCAGTTTTTTCCCTGCACAGAAACAAAATAACTCACCCAAATCTAATTCTCTCTGCACATGTTACATCTGCCCCCCTGCAGTGCACATGGTTTTGTCCATCTAAGAAGGATTTTGTCAGAAAGAATGAACTAGAATAAACCCCTAAGTCGTGATAAATGCCAGTTTTATTGCTGCGATAGGTGCTGATGAAATTCAGACTTTTCTCTGCAATTGGGAACATTTTGTTAAAAGCTATAAACCCTGTATACTGTACACCAGGATTGTCTCATTACAGATTCTGATACTTCCACATGAATTCCTCTGCTAGGTAACAAGATCTTCTATCTGGAAACTGAATTATTTGACTTCAAACATGAAATGGAGAATCGCTGCCTGATTTTAGCTCCGTAACCCGCAGTGTGTTCACAGAATGAAAATACACAATTCATTTACTGCGCTTAATTTATTTCCAGTCACTAACCGCATCAGACAGCTCCGGGTATGTAACACACAATCATAATTCCACAGCAAAAACTAATATGAGAGGTCACCGTTACCAGTGCACAGGACACTTAAAAAGCATTCTGGAAATAATTGAATAGCGGTATAGAAAATAAGTCTGCCGGCTGATGGCGCACGAATGTGATTGTTCAGGACACAAGCTGCTTTGTGGTTATTATATTCCATCCACATATGAAACATGGATAGTCCTCCTGCTGAATGTCTCAGCTAAATAAATGTTTGTGGGTTTTCAACAACTAGAAAAATAAACTAAACTTTGTATCAAAACATTTCTGCAGCTGGAAAAATAGTTTATTAAAGAAAGCAATAACACAGTCACATACTGTTATTACATTTGTCAAAAAGTGTTGACTGTAGTGCAAACCAATGGACTGGGGTCTACTTTCTACTCTTACCACTTTGACTGAGGTCTACATTCTACTCTAACCACCTGGACTGAGGTCTGCTTCAGTTTCTACAAGAACCACCTGGACCGGGATCTGCTTTCTACGCTAACCACCTAGACCAGGTGACCCAACCCTGGCCCTCAACAGTGCATGTTTTCAAGGTCACCCAGCAGGTGCACAGATTATTCAGACACATTTTAAAAGATCCACAGGTGGAGCTAATTATGTCCATTGTGATTCTGTGCGGAGACCTGGAAAACATGCACTGTTGGGGGTACTTGAGGACCAGGGTTGGGAACCACTGACCTAGACTGATGTCTACTTTCTAAAATAACCACCTGGACTGGGGTCTGCCTCCTTCACTAACCACCTGGACTTGGGTCTGCTTTTCACATTTACACCTGGACTGAGGTCTGATTTCTACACTAACTACTTGGACTGGGGTTTGCTTTATACGTTAACCACCTAGGGTGGTGTCTGCTTTCTGCGAGCAGGGCCCACCTACATTTTTGACTGCCTGTAGCTACCCAGTTTGTTTTATCACTGTTTCCAAAGTAAAGCACAACAAAGATATATATATATATATATATATATAAATAAAGTCAATAAATAATAACCATCTGGACTGGGGATTCTTTTTGTATTAGACACCTGGACTTGGGCCTGCTTCAAACACTAGCCAAGGTAGTGGCGTATTTCTGGTGCCGCAGCTCCGTGGTGACTTGGGGGAACCAGCGCCTGCTGGGCACACTGAAGTTACAGAACTTGAGCAGCCTAATTTCTTACCCTGCCCCCACCTCCCGCACCTTCTCTCCCTCTCCGCTGCCAGCGCCTATGGTTTAGACCATGAAGGCGGAGGGGCCTGTTTGGCTAATTCAGCCTCTGCTCTCCTTCTTCTCACTGACACTGCTGGGGCTCAATGTCACATTGACCAGCCCTGGCATGAAAAATGAAGGTGTGCTGTGGCTGGTGCTGAGCAGGAGACCCGAGGCTGGCAGCGCTGGTTAGACAGAGACCTGGCACCGCTGGCAGGACTCACGGTGATGTGGTGACCCAGCGCCACTAAGGGGTCCCACAAGCTGAACCCACCTCCGCTAAGGAGACCCAGCACTGATGTGGAAATCCGGTGCCACTACTGGAGGTATCAAACTCCTGCTTTCCCTCCCACACACATCGGTCTTGTTTTCTCTCTCAACTTTTACACTCTCTTATCTCGCCTGCCCTCTCATTCTCCCCCTCACAGCTCCTCTTCTCAATCAATCTCTCTTTCCTCTATTTTGCTCTGTCTCACGCTCAAGCACTGCCTCTTGGGGGATGTCACAAACTTTTTTCGTAGGGGGGGGAGCAAAATTTATAGTTACACCACTGAGCCAAGGGGTTCCCAAATTGTATGCATAGGCACCCAGGGGGGGGGGGGGGGGGGGGGGGGGCTTGGGACCCTTGCATGGGTACCCTGGATTGAGGGCCAGGGCCAATTCAAATAAATAAAGGTAAAACCAGTGTTTGTGGCTGCCAATTATCAAATATGTGGACAGCCTGAAGCACATCTTGAAATGCACCACACAATTAATGACATTTATTTATTTATTTATTAACAGATTCTTATATAGCGCAGCATGTTGCGCTTTACAATAGCAGACAGTGATACAACAAAACAGGGTATTTACAGACAGTCAAAATGTAGGAGGGCCCTGCTCGCAAGCTTACAATCTATAGGGAAATAGGCATTGATACATAAGGATAGATACTGTATTCTTTATTGCATCGATTCCACCAGAACGCAAGGTTCTATGACTGGTTCTGGTATTTGATAAGCTTGCCTGAAGAGATGAGTCTTCAATAAACGCTTATAGGTTTGGAGACTGGAGGAGAGTCTTATTGTGCTTGGGAGGGCATTCCACAGAGTGGGTGCAGCACGAAGAAAGTCCTGCAGTCGGGAATGGGAGCGGGTAATGAGTGTGGATGAGAGACGCAGATCTTGGGAGGAGCGTAGTGGTCGTGTTGGATGATATTTTGAGATAAGAGAAGATATGTATGTTGGTGTAGTTTGGTTTATGACTTTGTGTGTAAGTAGAAGAATTTTGTATTGAATACGGTAGAATACAGGTAACCAATGAAGTGACTGACAGAGTAGCTTTGCAGACGATGAACATCTGGCTAGGAAGATTAGCCTTGCAGCTGCATTCATAATGGACTGTAGTGGTGAGAGTCTGTATTGGGGAAGGCCAATAAGGAGACTATTGCAATAATCAATGCGTGAGATGATGAGAGCATGGATTAGAGTTTTTGCAGTTTCTTGTGTAAGGTAAGGGCGAATTTTAAATATGTTTTTTAGGTGCATGTGGCATGATTTTGAGACAGATTGGATGTGGGGTACAAAGGAAAGTTCTGAGTCAAGGATAACACCTAGGCAGCGAGCTTGAGAGGTAGGAGTGATTGTCATCTTCTCAACAGCGATAGAGATATCAGGTTGGTAACTACTATTTATTGGCGGAAATATAATTAATTCTGTTTTCGAGATATTAAGTTTGAGGTGGCGAGATGACATCCAGGATGAAACAGCAGAAAGGCATTCAGAGACACGGCTCAATACAGATGGGGACAGGTCCGGGGAGGATAGGTAGAGCTGAGCATCATCCGCATACAGATGATACTGAAATCCAAAATCCATAGTTTGCCAAGAGATGAGGTATAGATTGAGAAAAGCAGGGGACCTAAAACTGAACCCTGAGGTACTCCAACTGAAAGAGGTAGCAAAGAGGAGGTAGAATCAGAGAAACGAACACTAAAGGAGCGGTTAGAGAGGTAGGATGAGAACCAAGAGAGGGCTGTACCTTTAAGACCTATGGATTGTAGTGTTTGTATGAGAAGTGTGTGATCAACAGTGTCAAAAGCAGCAGAGAGATCTAGAAGAATTAGTAGTGAGTAGTGGCCTTTAGACTTAGCAGTGACCAGATCATTCACAACTTTAGTCAGTGCTGTCTCTGTGGAGTGTTGGGCACGAAAGCCTGACTGATGCGGGTCCATTAAGTTGTGCGAGTTAAGAAAGTGTGTGAGGCGAGTATAAGCAAGTCTTTCAAGTAGTTTGGAGGTGCATGGAAGTTGAGAAATGGGACGGTAGTTTGAGAGAGAGCTTGGATCAGAATTCTGTTTTTTCAGAATCGGAGTAATAACTGCTTGTTTGAACAATGAAGGAAAGACACCAGTAGAGAAAGAGAGGTTACAGATTTTAGTTAAAATTGGAATGAGCACAGGAGACAGAGATTTAAACACAATTTATCTAACAATTTTTTTCTCTCCTGACTTATTAGCAAGAGACTTTTGGCCTAGCCGTGCCATGAATTATAATACTATATGGTGAAACAGTCACCAGCACTGGGCTCTTCTTTTCACATTAGCCAAACGACCGCTTTTTTTTCAAGCACCTGGGTTATGGTCTGCATTCTGCAATAGACACCCGGGCAATGTTCTTCTTTTCACATTTGCAATATGCTGTACACTGAAACCTGTTTTTTCACCATAGCTACTAGGAGTGAACAAAACAGTGAGCTGGCATTTGCTGGCAATGTGTGATCACTGAAAATGAGTTCCGCAGGATAATAAAGTGTATCACACAAATACAGCTCAAAGCTTGGGTGTAATAGACCTGGGTTGTTTACAGTATAGCTGAATGTAATGCAAGCATCTCAACATTCCTGAATTTAGTGACTGTCTGCCTGTTGCAAAGGTAAGGAATATCATCTATTCTGTCTCCTCTCATCCATAATACGGATTTTACAGTTATTCTTCAGTGGCATATCAAGAGAGGAGGGGGCCAATGTGCTTTTGGCATCTGGGCCCCACCCCTAGTCTGTAGGTGGCAGCTGCTCTGAGCGCTAGTTGACTCACACTGTGTGCAGGACTCCATACAACTGGCACATTGACCATTTTCCCGGTGATTTCATTACTGCAAATTCAAAAAATGCCAGAAATGTTCCCCATGAATTGCAGGGAAAAAAACAGAAGAAATGGGTTTGAGGTGTGCGGTGCTGGCCCACCTGGACACAGAGGCATATGTACACATAATTCCTCTAATAAACACATCATTGTTTTTTTATTTGTTTCAACAGAAGCAAGGCATGTTCTTGACTTATGACCAGGGGCGAATTTACTGGACAGGCCGCCCCTAGGCACAACATTTTTGGCCGCCCCCCTCCCCCCATTTTAACATATTCATTATTAAGTCCTAACTATGCAATTGCCAGTATACTGTAATAATAAAATATGCCTAGAGTAGAGCTAAAACCGGACCCTGCCTGATAATATACAAATAGAAACCTAAATCAGCGGCACTCGGAGACTGACTGACATGTTGGTAAAATAGTGTTGTATTAATTCAACATGGTGACAGCAGTCTCCAGGAGTCACCATGCTGAATTAAAACAAAACTATTTTTACCATGTACTTGATGTCATCACACACCCATTACATATTATACCGCATGCCATAATGCCCATTACACATTATGCCACACGCCATACCTATTACACCACATGTTGTAATTCCCATTACACGCTATACCAAACACCATAATGCCCATAAAAATGTTATACCAAACACTGTAATGCCCAATAACATTATACCAAACCCTGTAATGCCCATTACACGTTATACCAAACCCTGTAATGCCCATTACACATTATACCAAACCCTGTAATGCCCATTACTCGTTATATCAAACCCTGTAATGCCCATTACTCGTTATACCAAACACCGTAATGCCCATTACACACTATACCAAACACTGTAATGCCCATTACACACTATACCAAACACAGTACTGCCCATTACACATTATACCAAACACTGTAATGCCCATTACATGTTATACCAAAACTGTAATGCCCATTATATAATAACACACGCCATACTCTCTATTACATATTATGCCACATAAGTGCCACTTACTTGCATGCTCGTTGCTATGGGTTTCATGCTTGATTCCAGGGGTTTCATGCTTTGTCTGGGGTCTCTGTGACAGGTAGCCAGTGACACCTGTGTGGTGTCAGTGTCACTCAGCCTTCCCTGTGGAGAACAGGCCAAGTAGGAGGTACCTGCTAGGGCAGCAGGGGCCAGGGGGGCAATTTCTCAGAGCCACAGGACTCAAGAGGGTGGGCCCACAATCACAGGGCTGGAGCCTGGCCGGGCTTTGCTAGGGCAGCCTGAGCCCTTGGGAGCAGCAGGGGCCAGGGACGCAAGGGCTCCTCACAGTCTATAAGTGCCACATGGTGACGGCAGCTGAGCCACAGGGTATGCTGGGCCCCACACACAGCATTGCACTGCTCTAAGTGCACTTTTTGCCACAAATTATCAGTGGAACTTACAGTACATATACTGATGCTGCAGAGGCACTGGGCTGTGGAGGCACTGGGACTTGTCTGGACGGGTGGCGTTCAATAGTCTGGGAGCATCGGGCAGTCACACAGACTGTCAGCCCGCAGCCCCATCAACCGATTCTCCGGCGGCAGCGGAACAGCGCTGTGTGCAGCCTCAGCGTCCGTGATGTCCTCCTGTGCATGCGTCGCCGCCAGCCTGTGCTTAAAAGCACAGGCTGATTAACGGCTCCAGGGTGCGCACACACAGCGTTCTTCTGCAGAGTCTGCCGTGTCTCAGCAGCAGCGCTGCGCTGCACCCCACATCATGTTCAATGTGAGCGCCGGCGGTGGCGGCGGAGAATCAGGTGCTGGGGCTGCGGGCTGCCGGTCTGTGTGACTGCCCGATGTTCCCTGACTATTAAATGCCACCCGTCCAGACTAGGCAGCCTAGCTGCCGCCCTTAATATGTGCCGCCCCTAGGCCCGTGCCTCACGGGCCTAGTGGCAAATCCGGCACTGCTTATGACCTGGATGCTATATACAAATTAGACATTTAGGGGGAAATTTACTAAAGAAAATGTGTAAAAAATAGGTGTAAAAATAGGTGTATTTGTACCCAGAAATACACTTATTTTTGACATTTTCTATCCCGAAAATACAGCAATTCGTATTGATGTGCTATCAATACGAATTGCCATATTTTCGGGATAGAAAATGTCAAAAATAAGTGTATTTCTGGGTACAAATTCACCTATTTTTACACCTATTTTTTACACATTTCCTTTAGTAAATTTCCCCCTTAATATGAAGGCTGGGGTTCTTACACATAGTCCTCACACCATTTAAGATCTTATGCATGTCAGAGTGCTTTCAGAAACTCATCTATCTGTGAATTGCTAATGGATGTAATGCTTGTCACATTTCCCCATTGCTTAGAAGCATAGACTAGAGAGCTGCATGCTTATCGGATTATGGCCCTTATTCTGATCGGTGCGGACTTTTCCGAATTCTTTCGGATGGCGTTTTTTAGCCGTCTGCGCATGCGTGGCGAACGCGACGCGCATGTGCCACGCATGGTCTCCGTACTTGTTCTCACTAATACCGTACAGAAATGTGCACCGCAATCATTCGGGCAATATGGGTGTGTTATGGGCATCATGCGGAATGACACAGGGGCGTAGTTTCAAAGTGGGCTAAACTGGGCGGAAACATGGGCGGACACGGGGGAGTACACACATTTTGGTAGGCGTGCATTCGGACAGCACGCCGAATGCACGCGAGCAAAAAGAAAAGAAATGGGTACTTATGTAGTATCTGGGCTGCCGATTTTTTGATTGTATGCCTTAAGTTAAGGCATACAATCAGATGCGATGCGATGCGATGCGATGACCCGATTTTTCCATAGGATTCAATGTTAAAATGGACTGAGTCCATTTTAACATGGAATTCAATGGGAAAAAGGGGTCCTTTTCATACCCCTACTATCCAAGTGGGCATGGAGTTGGATATAAACCTGTGGCGAGCGTAGCGAGCCACCGAGCCCGAAGCGTGGCGAGCGAAGCGAGCCCCGCGAGGGGACGGTATTCTGTGTCCCCTCGCGGGGCTCGCTACGCTCGCCACGCTTCGGGCTCGGTGGCTCGCTACGCTCGCCACAGGTTTATATCCAACTCCATGCCCACTTGGATAGTAGGGGTATGAAAAGGACCCCTTTTTCCCATTGAATTCCATGTTAAAATGGACTCAGTCCATTTTAACATTGAATCCTATGGAAAAATCGGGTCCATCGCATCGCATCGCATCGCATCGCATCGCATGCGATTTGGTCGGGTGCGATGCGATGCGATGGACCCGATTTCAAAATCGGCAGCCCAGTTACTACATAAGTACCAAGAAATGTGCGGTGTCAAAAAGGTTACTCTTGCTTTGCGGACACCACTCGGTCATGCGCTAGGCAATCGGAACGCCTAATCAGGACGAACGCACCTCAACCAATGTCACCTGAACACAATACAATCACATACTTTACCCATTACTTGTTAATTACACGCTTCTCACTGCTACAATTGGAAGCATTGCAGCTTAAAGGGAACTTTACATGCTGCACTTGTCACACACTTTTACACTGCAAATAATGCACACAACTTAATATTAATAATACTAATACACATGGTACTTGTGCATGTATTAATTAATACAGACATTTGGGGGGCCAACATAAAATTTATTAAAGAAACTTTGGTACAAATTTCAAAACCATAACAAAACAAATGGTACCATACCAGGACAAAAATGACATAATATATAATAAATAGCCACAGCAGAATCATTGGGAACACATCAGGTGGCTTCACAACAAAAAAGTACAGCACCAACACTTCAAGTACAGCACACAGTAATGGTAGCCGAAACAGGGCAACAGGTGAACCAAACATGACATTTGAACCGCGGGCAAAAGTGGTGACCCTGGGCACGGATTTGGACACAGGATGCTGACACACACAGCTCAATGGAAGATTTGGGAAGACATAACGGAGGAGATTAATGGGGACACAAGTTCATTTGCGAGCACGTTTGCCCCTGGCAGGCTCCTTGCCACGTGCAGCAGCTCTTCTGCCTCATCCACGGCCAGAGTCCGATGGTGGCTCATGTGGAGCACATGCTGGTGAGGGGGTGGATCTTCTTCCCCCTCTGGCAGCAGGGAGTGATGAGGTTGGTAATGCACCCGAAGCGGGTGACATTAGGGCCCTATTGCTGTTAACTAGCTCCACCATAAGTTCATTATGGCGGAGGAGGAGGTCGTTTTGCCGCAGGGCTTGATCAGCCAGCACCTGCAGGCTACCAGCAATAGCTTGGTGGCTGGCAGCCATAGCTTGCTGGCTGGCACTCATAGCCTGCAGGCTCTCAGCAATACTCTGCTGGCTGGTGGTCAAACCCTGCAGCACCTCCTCGGCCCTACGCACCCGCTCGAATGCCGACTCTCCCTGCTGCACAATACTATCCAGCACACGGCCCCACATGGACAATTCAGCCGGGGACAATCCCGGCTGCTGCTGCACGGGCCTGCTACTGGGGCCAGGTGGCACAGACTCCACAACCTCCTCAAGAGAATCTTGACCAAGCGGTGGCGATGCTGTTGAACGAGAAATTACCAATTACCACACATTCCATGCCAAATTTAAAACATCTACTTATGGCCTGGCAAATAATTACCTTCAAGAGTAGAAGCCATCACTTCCGCTGGGGACTCGCTGTCTATAGTGCTCACCCCCCGGACCTCCTCCACTGCAATACAGCACTGGGCCATCTCTTCCAGGGGGGTGAGCTCCAGCTTGGATGGCATGGGGCCAGCCCCAGAGGTCTGGCTGTGTTGCCACCGCTCGGTCAATTTCTTTTTGAGGTTGCCTTTGAAGTCGTGCCACCTGCAATCAAAGTGTACATATTAATACATGTAACTCCTCATGTTTGCTGTAGCACCCATTGCAATCTGAAACATAATACAACATGTGCCTACTGACACCAAACTTACATTATATTCATTTTTCATACCAACCCTTAGAAGATACAAAAACAGTCACCCTCCAATAACTATCAATTCAATGTCATGGCCAACATGTCTGTGCCTCCAAGCAACGTGAACACCCATTGCCCAACTCCATCTAATATTGAATGTAAACATTACTGGACTTGTACTACTCTAATGTAACACACATGTACTTGCCTCTTCTTAACATGCTCCGTCTGACGAACTTGTGGAGCCACTGCATTAATCTCCGCCGTTATCTCCTCCCAGATCTTCCATCTCCTTGTGTGTGTCAACTTCACCGCTGGACACTCAATTAAATCACGTGCCCGGGTCACCAGGATGTCAAGCTCCCGCAGTTCATATGCCATGTTTCGTGTTGTTGGTTCCCGTGTTGCCCCACTGCGGCCACGGGCACGGGCACTGCCACGGCCACGGCCACCGGTTGCTGTACCTGAAGTGCTGGGCTGGCTACTCTGTTGGGAAGCCACCTGCTGTGTTCCCAATGATTCTGCTGAAGCTGAGGATGGCCCAGCTGCTGATTGGCCTGATGTTGATGGGCCATCTGGGTCCTCTGGGTTGAGGGGGACATAGGTGGTGTTGGCCTCCATGCGTGCCAAGAGATTCTGCACCACCTGGTCTTCCTCTGACTCTGAGCCTGGCATGTTTGCAACAACTGTTTGCCTTTCTAGGACAACTTTAAATACTATTTCTGTAATTGGCGTTTATCAGCTGCAACCTGCGTTCCGTACGGCCGCGTCCCGTACGCCAGCGTCAACCGTGCGGCGCATACGTCCTGCCCCTTGGTGTTGAAAAATATTTCCCAAAAACATGGCAAACTCAGTAAGTCTGATTTATTTGCTAAATGCAGATTCCAACACCAATGACCAAATACAACTGAGGTCAGACATGCAATGTATATTTGAATGTACTTCTGTACTGTGCACTTGTTTGCTATGTAGTACAACTGACACTACTCATTCCATATGTCAATCCAGTCCACCACTTAGCCACAAGTAATCAGTGCTAGCATCCAAATCACATGTGAAAGCACTCCACATTCAGGTTAGATGCTAGCTACTTTTCATTCCACCTCTGTAGTAGGGGCCAGTAGAAGGTAAGTGTACACATGGCAGCATGTGGAGTTAGGTGTAAGTGTCTAGAGATGCACACTATTTCACCAGTTGCTTAGACCCATGTTTGGTGAATGTTATAGATTAGATATAATGTGTTTCCATCTTATTTTACACTGTTTAGGATGGGTGTGCGATGCAATGGGTTAGCCGTCTGTTCGGGCGCATACACGCTGTTAGTGTACAAATGAACAATAAAGTTAATACCAAATATCACTCTGATCAACCAATGACAGCACATGATTGTTTGATTTGTGCCATTGCTAAGATGGCGGCTTATGGCAGAGCAGCACCCTTTTCTGCAGCCGAGCTGAGGACACTGGTCTCCGTTATGGAGACCAGGCTGGGTCGTGCGGGCCCATTCATAACGAATAGGCAGAAACGCTCTGCCTATGCGGTGGCCCGCCAGCGGATATACGCCCGCACCCATGTGCGGCGGACCATCGCTCAGCTTGAGCGGCGGTGGTCCGACCTCCGGCGCAGGGAGCCAGAGAGGCTTCAAACCATAAGGGCCAGCATTGCTAGATGTGAGTATTTCAACAGTAAATGTGGATTTGTACATGATTGCTTACCTGACATTATTTAATCCACTAAGGTCAGCAGCCTGATCATGAGTTAAACATGGCATACAATATATTAGTGCTACTTCCTGATTGACACCCTGTAATGGTCATAAAATATGTTATTGGGGAGGATTAATGCTTGTGATGCTTACAATGGCCCAAATGTCACAGCATACCTGCCATGTTACAGGCTGTGTTTTGTAAAGGCCACTGAGGAGCTGTTTGCATGTACAAGTATCAGTACCTCTAACCTTTGCATTTATAGGTTGATAAGGCTTAATACAAATTACCACTAATTGGCACTTTTTTGATTTTTCCAAAACACAGCACGTGCACAAGCAAGGCAGGCCCGGGAGGAGGCAGAGGCGGGCCAGGCCCAGGAGGAGGCAGAGGCGCCCCAGGCCCAGGAGGAGGCGGAGCCAGCGATGGGCGAGGAGGAAGAGAATGCAGAGGGGGTGGCAGAGGAAAGTGATGGAGTGGAGGAGGCTGAGTGGCCAGTGGAGGCAGAGGTGGCAGCCGAGGAGGAGGTCGTGCCGGCCGAGGAGGCCCAGGAAGAGGGGGAGGATGAGGAGGCCTGTGAGGTGGAGCAGGCGGCCGAAAGTGGTATGTATACATAAAGATTCGTTATTCCTTTTGTCATCCACTATTTGATATGTAGCACTGTTGATTCAAATGTGTTTGAAAATACAGGTCGAGTATCCCGTATCCGAATATCCGTTATCCGAATTATTCCGAAATACGGACATTCCAGAAAGTGAAAAATTTTTTTTTTTTTGCTAAAAACTCACTGGGGACATATGTAACAGCATCACTGGGGACATGATATGTAACTGGCACTATATATGTGCAAGACAATGATTGCTTGGCATTCAAATTCAGTGCTGAGATAGTACACACATTTTGTTTCACGTTTTGAAACCTTGTTTTTTGAACAATTAAAATATGTTTGTGTGTATTTTATGTGGTAATAAAATATATTTGTGTGTATATTATGTGTTTATACAGCATAAATGCAAGATACTTTAAAATACATCATTGAAATATTAAAATATTCCGAAATACGGAATAATCCGTTATCCAAAATTCTCCTGGTCCCGAGCATTTTGGATACGGGATACTCAACCTGTACTATAAAGGCAAACAACAAATTGGGTAGCAACAGACACACTTTGGGGTTAGATAGGGTGCCCAAACCATCCCTTTCATCCTGGACACATATTAATGACACAGGTTGTGCGGATGGCTTTCAGGTCGAATTGAAGTGCCACTGAACCTGTGTAGTTAATCTGTATCCAGGAAGAAAGTGATGACTTGCTCATGTAAGGGTTACATGTCCCTGCTGGTTGCATACAATCTGTAGGCTCATATAGGTGAGTAGAGTTTACTGGTGAATGATCTTTGTAAACTAGATTCAGTATGGCATAAATGGAGTATGGCCAGGCGTGGCTTAGACTAGAGTAACAAGTGGTGAGTGCCCCTGGGCCCTCCTCTAGCTAACCACCCCCTGCGGTCTGCATGTATGTTTTTCACCATAATTGTGTGTGTATTTGGTCTTAGTAATGCTTTTGAGCATGGGAGTGGGTTAGTGCTGCAGCTTCCCCTAACTGGCATTCTGACAATGATTTCTGGAGCAGACCATCAGCAGCCAAGCCATGCTTGATTGCACAAATGTACTGAGCATTCCGGAGAGTTGTGTAACTCCCCTGCCAGGCTCCATCATATAACCGACACTGAACTTTGTTTGCAGAATTGTGATTGGTGCAGCGCGTGGCATGCTTCTCAGAGCTTAGTCATGGGTGGGTTTGGATTGAGAAGGAGCAGTATGACTGTGAGGTGTTCTACAGAGTAAAGGGTAGATGGCCAAAATCAGGCTTTCCATGTAGTATGTATGCATGTATGTATAGGTGTATGTCTCATATATATAGGTAGATATGTGTGTATATATATATATAGTTATATATAGATATATATATATATATATATATATACACACACACCTCTCAGAAGGCATGTTTAAAATGTAGGTTTGACTATGTTAAATGTATGCATGAATATCATTAGTCATTTTTCATTTTGAATTTCCTCCACAGATGAGCCTGCCCAAGCAGAGGAGGGTCGCCGTGGGGCCCTCCTTAGAGTCAGAGGCCTGATGAGGGAAATGTTGGTCCTAATGGACGAAATAATTGATGGGGAAATTTGATTTTTTTTTTTTTTTTACCGTTCTGTAATTAATAAATCGTTCTTTAAAGTTGAAAGTTGTCAGTGTTTTTTTCTAACATGCTAAAGTATATGTGTAACTTGTTTAAAATGTTTAAAATAAGCAAAATGTACATAGTGTATCTAGATGTATGTTAGGGTCACATGCTGTAAGGGTTAATGTGTGTCATGAATGTAGTAGGAATGTGGGTCAGTATAGATGAGCATTTAATTGATTGAAATTGCTAACAATCCCTTTTTCAGGAGGTTGCCTAATAGCCTAAGTGGGTCATGTGATCGCTGTGTGTACTCAGTACAAAAGTGTTGGATTGTGCGTAAATACTCCGCATCGGGGCGTACGGACAGCTTCCCGTACGTTCTGACGCGGTAAGACCGTGCTTGTGCGGGAAGACCGTGCAAGAATCTGTACGTTTCCACCACACACGCACGGTTTGTATGTCGTCCGTACACACGCCCTGTTCTTAAAGAGTGAGTCCGTCCGAATGCGGAGGACACGTGGGCGTTTCTACGGACGATGCACGCACGCCGCCGCACAGCGTGGCGTGCGGCCCGCACCGTAAGAATTCGTGAATATCCGCACCGATCAGAATAAGGGCCTATGTCTAGACCAGTGATTCCCAATCTTTTTTGAATCACAGCACCCTAGAATGTCAGAATTTTTTCACAGCACCCCTAGGCCAAAAAAAAGCAGAATAAATATAACATTATATATGATTCTTAGGGTCAGTTATTTGGTAAAGGGCAGGATTTGCTTCTGTTTGTTCATTTTTTATGATTGGCAGCCACCAGCACTGGTTTTGCCTATAAATAATTAACCATAAATAATTTGAATTGGTCCTGGGCCACCAACTCGGGGCACCCCAGGGAGCCACAGCACACAGCTTGGGAACCAATGGTCTAGACTAGTGGTTCCCAACCCTGGTCCTCAAGTACCCCCAACAGTGCACGTTTTCCAGGTTTCCACACAGAATCACAAGTGACATAATTAGCTCCACCTGTGGATCTTTTAAAATGTGTCTGAATAATGAGTGCACCTGCCGGGTGACCTGGAAAACATGCACTGTTGGGGGTACTTGAGGAACAGGGTTGGGAACCACTGGTCTAGACTAAAGTTTTTAAATGAATGCTTGTTTACTCTACTCTCTCAGTATTTCCTTAATAGAGACCCAATATAAATTGCTCTTCAGGTGTTCTTGAACTACTGTCTTACTACGAAAATACTATCACAACATTTCAATCTTACACATTTGGTTGGAGATGGTGGAAAAATATATATTTATTGCAGGAGCATCTGGGACAGACTCACCGGTTGACCCTGATTTTTTGTTACTGTTTTGTTTTTATTTCAATAATTTTTTATTACATTTTTAACAAACAAACATACATAACAAACAACCCCCCACCCCTCCCACACACACATATATATCATAGGTAGTAAGTATATCAGACAGAATCACAAAGTTAGGCATATACAGCATGGTGATGATTACAAGAGGAGATTTTAAACAGGATGTTCTATACTGTCGCATTTCTTTAAAACAGTACAGGATATGTAGATACCCAAGGGCGCCACTCGGGTAAAATTTGTGAGAGCATCCCAGAGAAAATAAAGAAATGTTTACACTTAAAATGTACACACAAAAAGAACAAAATCACCATTCTCTTGCGTGGTTTGTAGTATAATAGTAATATACGGTACCAGTAATAACTATAGTAGCTAAATAAGTCTGTCCATCATTTGTATTTTAAGCCAAAACAACCCCCCACCCCAAACGACCAAAACAAACCACTCCTATAACCCCCCACCCTGTACTACCCAGCCCCAACTGAGGGCTTTTTTTTGTTATTCTCCTATATTCCTATCACCTGCTATTCTACCATATGCATAGAAGGTAGAGTAATGAATTGTCATTATTACAAATATCACATTTTGTGACACCTCTAACCCAGTGGTTCCCAAATGTTTTCGAATCGCAGCGCCCATAATATCATATTATCAGAATTTTTTTTGTGGAACCCTGTGCCAAATGTTTCTTATTAATAAATTAAGAATAAAATATTCAATGAAATAAATTGTGTTTGCATGTTATCCTTAGATTCATTAACGTGGTACAGGACAGGATTTGCTTCTGTTTGTCCACATATTTTATGATTAGAAGCCACAAGCACTGGTTTTGCCTTTTCCATTGACCACAAAGAATTTGAATTGGTCCTGAATCACCAACCCAGGGCACACCAGTAAGTGCTCTCCGGCACCCCAGGGTGCCACGGCACACAGTTTGGGAACCAATACTCTAACCTGATGCTTGCCTTATCAGATGAAAGAAAGACAGCAAACCTACCATTTATTTTTGTATATGTATTATTGTTAAATGTATAATTTTTTTGTATTCATTTGTATGTGGTTATATACTGTATACTGTAGATATCATATTTGAAATTTTGTTTAAATCTGTGTTTTTCAACTATGCGTATCAGAGCATCCTATTATTTTAAATGACGGTTAATTCCAAATACAGAGCAAACCCGAGTACAGTGAATTGGTGTTTTCACTTTGGCTACTTTTATGTTCAAATCCCTACAAGTGTTTTTATCACATGCAGCTGGAGGTTTGTGTCTCTCAAATTATTTATGCCTATAAAGATACAGTAGCACTGGGAGTGGAGAGAGAATGGTCATTTTGACTTTCCTCCTCTTTTTTATGGCCTTTTCTGGACATGATTTCCTGATTTAGGATTAGATCTCTTTCTGGTTAAAGCTTGTATTGGCATTTTTAAGAAGAACGAACTCTGTAAATATTGGAGCACCATAGGAAAGCATTGAGATATTTTTAAATTTGTTGGCTTGCGGTCAGATTACAATTGCTTGCACTTATCATAGTCCGTACTAAGGCTGGTTCCCAAGATGAAATAGCCAAGCGATGGAATAGAAAGATAGTTGAATAGACATGTCCAATTTGAAATAAAGTTGGATATGTGATAGGCAAAATAAATTTTCACTAATGTATCTTCTGAGTGTGTTAATATTGAGCGAAAATGAAGATATCATCCAATTTGACCACACCTGATACAGATGATCACAAAATAGTTAATTGACAAAGCTTTGGAATACCCATGGCACAATGCAAAGTCCAAATGGCATTACAAGGTACTTGCAAGTATTCAATGCATTCTTTCACTCTTCTTCACAAATTCTGATTGTAGGCTCCTCACAAATCTAATTTACTGAAGATTTTTACAATCTTTCTCCAGTCAAAGGTTTCAGTGATTTGAAATGTAGGGTATTCATTTTTGTTGGAATGGAGTTAAGATGGTAGACCCTTCCTCTTGGTAGTGTTTTCCTAAGTACAAGGTCAATTTGACAAGCCCTAATTGAAGACATCAGGGAACTGTAGGTTATGTGGTGGAATACTGGAGAAGAATCACTTGAACTTACACTACCTTCTGGAAACAATGGCTAAAACAACTCTCCCAGGCTAACACTTATGAGGTACAGTATTCCAGTCATAATGTGGATGATGTTTTGTTTGTTGTTGTAGCCAATATAGAACCATTGGTTTATGTCATACTTGCCTACTTTTGAAAACCAGTTTCAGGGAGATTGTAGTTGGTAGTAGAATTTTGCACAGCTTCCCATTGAGGGGGCGTGTCATGCTCCACCCAAAGGGTGTGTCTAGTTCCATATATGGAGAGATTGTGAACGTGGCACCTAGAAGCGTGGGTGTGTACTGTTACATCTGAGAAAAATCTTGTAAAATGGCTTCTATCCAAATGTAGATGAGCCCAAAGCAGTTAGTAAGAGCTACTATACTTGGTAAAGTGCTGGGAAATGGTGCTGATGATTCAATGTAAATGTATCAATCTCTCATTCCTTTTTCCCCAAAAATGTAACATTGTAATGTGGGCTAGGTGACATGAGGGAGATTGCTAGACTAAAGTGGGAGAGAGGGAGATTGCTGCAGAATGCAGGAGGGTAGGCAACTATGGTTTATGTTACAGTAATGGGAACAGATCTCGTTTGCTTGGACCTGGTGGAGAGTGAGTAGCAAATGCTAATTTAACCCCTCTAGAAGTTACAGTAGGTACAATTGTTTTACAGCCAGATGGCACAGATAGAAGATGAAAAGAAATGGTGCATTAGGGGCAAAGTTTAATTCATAGTCTTCGTGCTCTTTGCCTGAGGCTTAGTTGTGCATGCCCAAGTTGCATTGCTTCTTTAGTAGAGGGCTGAAGAAGAGTGAAGCAATGATCTAATTTAAAGTTGGGTCTTTGTTGTTTGTTTTTATTTTACTCTTTCTTAAAAATGTAAGTCAACCTTATTGCATAACAAAAGTAATTCACTGAAGGTTTCTGTTAGGTCTCTTGCAGCCAATTATATTTCAACATATCATTAAAACTTTATAAGAAAAAAACTGAGGCCTCATTTTTCCACCAAAGATCCACCAAAGGACAGAATACAGTAATGTACTGTCTCACTGTTAAAGGATAACATAAGTAGCTGTAGTATGACTAGGTTCATCAAAGGTTCATTTGAAAGTTGATAAGGACTCACAAAAGTTATAGAGCAAAGGGTCAGATATCTAATATATGCTATATTTAGAAAGTCCATGGAGAAATTTCCAAAATGCAACTCAAAGTGTACACGACACTTATACTTTTTCCCAAGTTATTGGACTGGCTTAAGTCTCTCACAATGAAAGGGGTATTAGTAATACAGCCACCTCGACTTCTACTATGATAGTTACATATTTGCATCCCCTGCTATTATAGTAGATACTGTATACCCTAGTACACCCTAGAAGTTACATATCTGCATCCCCTGCCATTATGGTAGATACTGTACTGTACACCCTAGCTCAGGGGTGGGCAATAAGCGTCCCTCCAGATATTGTTGAACTACTCATCCCAGCATGCCTTGCATCAATTTTAGCATGGCCAAATAGCAAAACAAAGGCAATGCATGATGGGATGTGTAGTTGGGGGACCACCTTTTGTCAACCCTTACCCTAGAGTTTAAGTGGTAAAAGTGGAGTGCCGCTGTATTTTTTTGTTACACAGCACAACGCTGCTAGGGCC